>NC_064282.1:74402458-74721289 GCF_019186545.1 Solanum stenotomum | reverse complement strand
GACCATAAATTTGAGTATGATATCTTCTTAAAATGAAATTTATATATTTGTAAACTACGTAAAAATCAAAATATTATAATTCATAATAATCAATAATTCAAAATATTTTAAAGATCTATGAAAAATTTAAGATCAAAGATAAACTAAAGAGAGTAAAAGGGGAGAATGGAAAGTAGAAAAAAAGAAAAAAAACGAATATATAGAAAGAGAAACTGAGGAAAAAAAGTCAGAAAAGTAATTATTCATGTGAGTTATTGTATATGTAGAAAGACACGTGTACAATTAATGAGCCATAATTAATTTTATAGTACAATTTGAAATGGTTTGTGTACAATTTGGTAGTGCCGTGTTCGTCCTCTAAAGTCTCACTTCTAATAAGGAGTAAAATGAAGCAGGTCCACATATGGTACAACTTGTATGACTTTTGGAACCATTCCTTATTGCTTTTCATACAACTCTTTAATTTAATGAAGTGGGTCCACATATGGTACAACTTGTATTAGTTTTGGAACTATTCCTTGTTGCTTTTGGTACAACTCTTTTATGCTGTGTTGGTACATCCTAAGTGTCATTGGTACAACGCTTTTATGCTGTGTTGGTACACCCTAAGTGTCATTTCTAAATAAGAGTAATAGTAAATACCTGGGTCCATTTGAGTTGAATTCTCTACATTGCCCGTACTTTATTCCTTCAGCATATAAAGGGTCAAAAATACCCCTAAACTTTGGTTTATTGTTTGACTTTACCCTCGCCGTTAAAATGAAGTTAATTTTACCCCTCCTGTTACTAATTTCACCAAATTTACCCCTCATTAGACGGAATCCCCAAAATTGACCCAAATTGACTCGAATTTTTTTTAAAAAAACCCTATTCCCTATTTTAACCCAATGACCCGACCCTATTTAGAATAACCTCGTTAACCCTATTTTACCCATTCTCCCAAATTTCCTTTACCCATTTACCCATTCTCTCTTTGAATAGATAATCTCCTTTTCTCCCAAATTTTCCATTGTACTTCCTGTATCTCTCTTTCGTTCACCTCTAATTTTTCTTCTTAGAAAATGTCATAAAATAGTTATTCGTCTTAAAGAAAACGTGCTTGTGGTTTGGTGGTCAAAACTCTGATTTTGAGTACTACATCTAATTCGGAAAGAAGATTTTTTCGATGTCCTCATCCAGATGTAAGTATATGAACTGATTTATTCCTATTATTGAACTGATTTGGTATTTCTTCGTATGAACTGATTTCGAGTATTCTTATGACAGTTTTCTTCATGTGGATATTGGGAATGGGAAGACCAAGCTTTTCCTGAAGTAGCTTACCTATGTAATTTAGAGTCGTCATTGAAAGATGTCAAGATGGAAATAGATAATTCAAAGATTGAAGTGGAGAACTTGAAGATTGAAATGGAGAACTTGAAGATTACTATGGAAAATTTGAAGATAAAAGCAGGTCATTTGTCGGAAACAATTGCTACATTGGAGGCATCGAATGATTTGGTAGTGGAAAAAGTTAGGGCATTTGAAGACAAATATCACAAGATAAAGTACAAAATTATGATTTCATGTTTTCTTTTTGTTGGATTTCTAGTTGCATTAACGACTAAGTGACTTCCTTTGTTAGTGTTTACTTTCAACATTAGTTATTAGTGTTTAGTAAATTCAGTTGTTAGTGTCTTTTGTGATGTTAGTTGACTTCATTTTGGTGTTGTAATGGAAGGACCTTTTTGTTCTTCATTTTGGTGTTGTAATGGAAGGACATAAGCACTGATATAATATGAAGTAATGATTTTGTGGTTGTGATCAGATTGATAGTATTTTACTAAGACCAATATTGTAAGGGTCTGAATGCTTCCTTAACTCTGAATGACAACTGCAGTTAATGAGGAATTCAATTGATCGATGTTTGTCAACTCTTACAATTGTTGGAACTATTGGATTTATGTTCATCCTAGGTTCTGCTTCTTGTTTATTATGTCGGCATCCAAACGATTGACTCCAAGTCTTATTCTTGTGAATGTTGATTTTATTTTGATTTGTTGGCGCGTTGAAGTGCTGAATAACGGCCTGCCATTATCTACATTAAGTCTTGCATTTGAAGGAACATCAGAAGATAGTGTTCTTTGTTTGAATAAGTGATGTATCTTGGAGCTTGTAGCTTGCCAAATTACTTAAACAACATTATGCTTGATGGATGTATATGTTTGATGTTTTCTGTTCCCAGTACACAGTTGGTGTCTGACATTCTTTGTGACATTGTGTAACTCATGACACATTCATAAAGAAAACAAGAAAAAGTCCCTAGACACAACATCTCAAATCATGTTTCATATCCATTTATGAATAAGTAAGAGGGAATAGAATCACAAATCTTCAGTAAATACACGTTTCGCAGCGCAATTTATGTTCAAACACAACTTCAAATTCTAAAAATGTACTTAGAATACTTGTTTTTTTTTNTGTGGTCCTAGGTCCCGTGTCCGCGTCTTGGGGGTAGCTCGGGGCGTGACACAAGCAGTCACAACAGCAGGAGCAACACCATGGATGTTTCCAGTCAAGAACATAGATAAGTTAGTTCAGTACATACCCCAAAAGAAGTTAGTGCAAATACAAAATATTGTCTTCATTACTGAACTTGTCATTGTTGTGCCTTGTCATTATCCTTTTTTGACTTAAGTTTTTCCACTCTTAATTGCTCCAACATTCTTTCAGTAATAGATGCATTGCCCTTCCATGTAAGTCCCTTTGGTGCATATAAGTCACTTGGTACACTCAGACCATCTCCAAGGAAGTTGATTCTTCTTGATCCTGTAGGTTGTGCCTGTATCTATCTTTGTTGGATTCTAGAATTCAACTCTGCAAAATCTCTTGGCTTACATGGAATGTCATCCTCAACATCAAGACCAAAATCTTCATCTTCATTTGACGCACAATCTTGAGTAGGTTGTGGAGCTGTCAAGGGAAAGTCCTCAACATCTTCTTCATCAATTAATAGTGTTGTATGCCTCTCCTTTGCTTGTTTCTTTTCCTTGTTAGATCGCATATCCATCTGATTAAAAGACCACAATGATATATACTAAGCATTAGTCTTGTAAAATAAGTCACTAAATTGTTGAACTTTCATACCTTTTCCTTTCTTAATTGCTCCAACATTCTGCCAGTTCCAGATGCATTCCCCTTCCATATAAGTCCCTTTGGTGAATACAAGTAACTTGGTACACTCGGACCATCTCCAAGGAAGTTAATTCTTCATGATCCTGTAGGTTGTGCATGTTTCTGTCTTTGTTGGATTCTAGAATTCAACTCTGAAAAATCTCTTGGCTTCCATGGCATGTCATCCTCAACGTCAAGACCAAAATCCATCTTCATCTGATGCACAATATTGAGTAAGCTGTGGAGCTGTCAAGGGGAAGTCCTCCACTATTGCAGCAATTGGAGAACAGTCAAGGGGAAGTCCTCCACAATCTTGAGTAGGTGCTGGATACTCAACATCTTCTTCATCAATTAATGTCCTATGCCTCTCATTTGTTTGCTTTTTTCCCTTGTCACATTGTTTATCCATCTAATATAAGAAAAGAAAAAATATTTCATCTTTAATATATCACAATACTGACTATACAGTGAGACAATTACGGTATTAAAAGTGAGACAATTACCTTTGCTTCTTACTCTTAACCTGTCCAGTATTAGAAGTGCCTTCTTCACTATTCTGATTAAACTGATAAAATAACAAAAAAGTTACAATTATAGAAAAGTCACAATTACAGAAAAATCACAATTACAGAAAAGTCACAATTACAGAAAAATCACAATTACCTTATGACAACCTCTTGCATTGTGTCCAGGAATCCCACAGTTTGAACATGTCATTTTCTCCCTCTTCTAGGAGTAACCTACTCAGTTTGTCTTGTAAGTGCTTCATCTTTATCTCTTTTCCTATTCATTCTAGGTTTGCCAACTAAGTTTACCAATTCTGGTGGTTCCATTGCTTGTTCTGCTTCAATTTTTCAGAACTTTTGACCAGGCACTGGTTGTAGCTTACAATGGTAAGTCAAAAGATATGTCTCCTTAGAGTACCACCAGTGATCTCTTTCAATGGATAAAGATTCTTGTAAAGAAGAGCCTTGATTGAATGAGGACAGGGTATTCCAGTAAGATCCCACACCCTACAGGTGCATTTCTTAGATGCCAAATTGACAATGTGTCTGTCATTTGCTTCACTTACCTCAAATCCATCATCTCCATTGAAATTTAATTCACACACATTAGCAATCTTCAAGAATTCATTGTACAATTCAATAGTTGTAGGACTCCAATCACAGTTCCAAGTCATCAGCTCATCTTCATTTTTGACAAACTTGGTCATAACTTTGATTCTTATATCCTCAAGCATACCAATTATTGGCTAGTGTCTTGCTTCTAAGATCCAAGAGTTGAATGACTCAGCCAAATTATTTTTCACTTTATTATTCTTGCAAACAGTGTCAAAAAACACTCTACACCAAGTTTGTATTGGAAAATGCAATAAATGGTCTTTTGCTTCTTCAGACAATAATTGACCTAATGTCCTCAAATAATCATCCAACTCCTCTTTGTAGGTGCTCCATGCACATCACCACAATACCTTAGTCATCATTTTAGATCTCTTACCTTTTTTTCTCCAATTAGCCTTTGTGTGTCTCACACAAAATCTATGCATAACATTTGGTAAAAAAAATTTAACAGCTTCAATCAATTCCTGTTTATCAGTCATAAATATATAAAAGACCAATGAAAATACATAAGACAACAAATGAAGATATATAAGATAAAGATACAGTAAGAATGAATAAAGAAGTGACAGACATGGGAATTTACCTTTTGCATATCAGACATAAATGTGATTCCTTCTCCACTATTGATATTTAGAGACTTTTGAAGCAATTCCAAGAACCATGCCCAAGATGCCTTGCACTCTCTGTCCATAATAGCCCAAGCAATAAGATAGAAATGGTTCATTGAGTCTTGACCAATAGCACATAATAGTTGACTTTTAGCTTTACCCTTCAAAAATGTACCTTCCAGGCCAATGAAAGGTCTCAACCCATTCTTAAATCCATTCTTCAATGCTTCAAAACAAATGTACATCCTCAAAAATTTTCTTTTTCCATCTTCTAATGGATTTCTTGAAACCTTAAGGACAACATCAGTCCCTGGATTACTCTCTTTTAAAGCATTTGCATACCCAATAAGTTTCTTATAATCTTCACAAAAACTGCCTTCCATGTCCTCCAAAATCATTCTTTTAGCTCTTTTACACTTTTCAAAATGAGCCTTAATGTTGAAAGCAATTTTCATATCAACTCTCATTTCCTTTATCTTGTATTTGGGATTAGCCTGCAACTTCTCCTTAAAGTAAAAGGCAATTGTAGTTGCACTAACCTTGTAGTTGCCACATGGATCATTACATTTATTATGCTCTCCTTTCAATGTTTTCACTCTAACACCGGCAACATGTTTTTCACCAGAAATTAGACATACAGAGATGCATTTTTCTTTGCAAACAACCCTAAGTCTTTTTCTATCACTTTTTTTAATGGTTAAATTATAACCATTTGCCAATGAATGCAAATTAATGTATCTTCTAGCTTCAGCTATATCCTTAAATGTCATTGACTTGTGTAAATCTTTGTAATCACACAAGCTACCATCAATTACTCTCCTCCTTTCTTGTGCAAGAACCTCCAATTCTTCAGAATTATAATCATAGTTATCACTAGAAGTATCACTATCATTTTCAGTACCATTAGAAGTACAATCAGTAGATACATCATCAATAACTACCACAGTCTCTAACATTTTGGTTAAATTCTTAACATCAACATCTAACTCAGAATCCTCAACAACAAATAAATTAATTACATCAAATTTATCATTAACAATGGACAATAATGTCCTAATCCCCTCATCACCTTCTATTTCATAGTATTTTCCAGAAGGGACAGATACTATTAACTGTTGCACACCCACATAGCATAATATATTAATGTACTTATTAGTAATATCTATATAAGATAAGAGATCAGAATCATAACCTTCCCATTTGTGAACAAGTTTCCTCTCATAGAGCAATTTAGGCTCTCTTATCCATTTCTCACCATAGTGAAATACTAGATCAACCAAAACCATTTTAGGCAACCTAAGGCACACAAGAAACAACATTAACAACTTCCAAAAGCATGAATGAGACAAAATAACTAAGAAGGGAAAAACAGAACACATAAAAATGCACACAATCAAGGCACACAAAGACAACATTAACAACTTCCAAAAGCAGTAATAACATTAACAAAACTCCTAAAAGGCACACAGAGACAACAATAGGGACCACATTCAATAAGAATAAACATTAACAAACTGTAAAAAAGCAAACAAATAACTAAAAAATTTGGACAAAAAGGGACCACATTCAATAAGAATGAATAAAATATTGTCCCCATATCAAAAAGGGACCATATTCAATCATGAATTTCTCAATTAAATATTGGGACAAAAAATCAGCCCATATTTAATAACATCTCCAAAACCTAAACCACCTCCTCCAAATTCATACAATACCCTAAAACCTACCCACAAACCCTAAATTGTAAAAAAGCAATAAATAACTAACAAATCGTGAAGTTTTAGATGTGGAAAGGTAAATCTATAACTCAAAAACCTTAACCCACAACATCAACACTCGTAAATAAACAACTAAAGTAACAAATCATTAAATTTTAGATGTAAAAAGTGAAACAAAAAACCCAAAGACAGATACCCACAAACCCTAACTAACAGATCGTATTATACATCGATAAAAAAGGCAAACAAAAGAGTCATAAACACTAATACCCACTAACCCTAACTAACAGATCGTAACACATATCGGTAAAAAGGCAAACAAACGAGCCAGAAATTTGAAGACAAACCCTAACTCGTAATCAACAACTAAATGTTATAGAAAGACAATAATCAAAGAAGATTTGTTCAATTCGATACCTTAATAATGATTAGTACAAATTCTGATGGAGAAACTAGGTTGTCTTTTCTTCAACTCATCAATTTGTTCTTCGACTTAACTCCTGATGGAGAAAAAGAGAGAGAATGGGTAAATGGATAAAGGAAATTTGGGAGAATGGGTAAATGGGTAAAGGAAATTTGGGAGAATGGGTAAAATAGGGTTAACCGGGTTGTTCTAAATGGGGTCGGGTCATTGGGTTAAAATAGGGAATAAGTTTTTTTTTTTTAAATTCGGGTCAATTTTGGGGATTCCGTTTAATGAGGGGTAAATTTGGTGAAATTAGTAACGGGAGGGGTAAAATTAACTTCATTTTAACGGCGAGGATAAAGTCAAACAATAAACCAAAGTTTAGGGGTATTTTTGACCCTTTGCCCTTTATTTTTTATTAGAAGAGCTTAGTGAGATTCACATAAATGAAATAATAATATAACAAATTTAATGCACTACAATAATTAAGAAAAATGCCATAACAAAACTTTGCCTACCCTTGTTTAAAAGACATTATTCCGAATATTTTTTGTTAAATATATAGCTGAATATTGTTTCACTTAAATTCAAATAAAATGATTATTTTAAAAAAATATTAAGATTTTATGTGGAAAAAAATTAAAGTATAATTAATTAGTTTTCGTACTATTTTATTATTATTGATAAAGTATTATAGGTAAGTGTAACTTAAATAAATTATACCCAGTACAGGCTACTTGTAACTAGTGATATATATAGAATATAAATAAAAATAGTAATTAATAATGGTCTAATAAATTAGTCACCGACCCAACTTGGCCGCCTTTGTAATGTTTTATTCCCTTCAACCCTATAAAGACAATTGTTCTATCCCGCGTCACTTTTTTTCCCTATGATTTGGTGTTATTTCTGCCTTATTATTGTTGATCAAGATATTGGTTAATTTGTGTTTGATCAAAATTCTAGGTGATTATTGTATGATCAAGATTCTGCGTAATTATTCTGCCTTATCGTTATTGTTGATATGGGTCATTATTGTTGCCTTATTGTTATTGTTGATACTCGCTAATTTTCGTTTGATCTGGGTAACTATTGTTGATATGGGTAATTATAGTTTGATCAAGATAATGGGTAATTATAGTTTGATCAAGATAATGGGTAATTATAGTTTGTTCAAGATATGAGTAATTACTGTTTGATCAAGGTAATTGGTAATTATTGTTGATTAAGACATATGTAATTACTTTTTGATGAAGATAATGGGTAATTATTGTATATGATTCTCTTCGGAAGATGAGCTGATGCCTTCCTATGGGGAGTGATCGCTTCTGCAATGATTACATTCTGGGATTCCACACTTCGAAAAGTTTTTTTTTTATGTGTCTGTAGTGGCATATGTGTTTGGTTTTTGATTTCTTGGCCAGAATTATATAAATCTCACGTTATCTACTTTCAAATCTTTGTAACTCTTTGATCATCTATTTAGAGAAGGAATGTTAGGGTTTGGGGATTTGGTGTTATTTCGTATACAGTTTAATGGCTAATTAGTGTATGATCAAGATTCTGGGTAATTATTGTATGATCAAGATTCTGGTAATTATTGTATGATCAAGATACAGATAATTATTGTTGGTCAAGGTAGTGGGTAATTATTGTATGGATCAAGATTCTGGGTAATTGTTGTGCCTTGTTGTTATTGTTGATACTGGCTAATTATTGTTTGATCCGGGTAACTGTTGTTGATCAAGACACTTGGTAATTATTGTTTGATAAAATACTGGGTATTTATTGTTGATCAAGATAGTGGGTAGTTATTGTTTGAACAAGATAGTGGATAGTTATTGTTGTTGATCAGGATACTGGGTTATTATTGTTGATCAGGGTAATAATGTTTGATTAAGATGTGGGTAATTACTATTTGATCAAGATAATGGGTAATTATTGTTTGATCAAGATAATGAGTAATTATTGTTTGATCAAGATAGGGGTAATTATTGTTGATTAAGATATGGGTAATTACTGTTTGATCAAGATAATTGGTAATTATTGTTGATTAAGATATAGATAATTATTGTTTGATCAAAGATAATGGGTAATTATTGTATATTATTCTCTTTGGAAGATGAGCTGATGCCTTCCTTCGGGGAGTGATCGCTTCTGCAATGATTCCGCAATTCAAAAAGTCTTTTTTGATGTGCCTGTAGTAGCATATGTGTTTGGTTTTTGATTTCTTGGCCATCTCAGAATTATATAAATCTCAGGTTATCTACTTTTGAATCTATGGAAATCTTTGATCATCTCTTTAGAGAATGAACGTTAGGGGTTTGGGGAGTTCTTGACCTTTTCAGTTTGCAATTAGTTCTGTATTTTGCTAATTTATTGATTCGTTATTGTTGTTTGTTTGATCAGGTATGATAATGAAGCTTGCTGTTACTGTTACCTTCATCTCAATGTTAATTCTGCTGTTTTTGTTGTGAGAATTCGTGTGTTTTGTCATACTTTGAAACCTAGCAATTTCCTTTTGTTGAATCAGATTAGTGGGATTTCACTGGGTATGTTGTTGTTGTTGTTGTTGAATCAGATACGAGTAGAGTTGGAAATTTGGCTCATCAGGCATTGCCTACTTGGATCTTCTAGTCTAGTGGAGCTATCAGTTTGAATTTGATATCTTGACTTCCATCTTTAATGCTAATTATGATGCTAATCATGTGTCTCCTCGCATCAACTTCTTTTACCTTGTTATTTTGTTTGGTCAAGAATACATAGATGGGCATCTAGGTGCAAGTGGTTCTACAGGAACAAGTGTCTTGCTATGGTGTTTGTGGTCGGAATGATGCGGCAGTTCCCAGGTCTGTGACTAAAGGTTTTGGAGTGTCTAGTCTCTCAAAGCTTTGCTCAAAACTGGTACGAAATGGAAGTTCTCAACTGTGATAATTTTTTTCACAAGTGTGTATAGTGTGTTGTACTGCCAGATAGTTTTAGTTGTTAGTTCAAATGCTCGTGTTCTTTGATGATCCTGGTGTCTTATGGTGTTATAGGCACTGGATAAAGTCAAAAGTCAATGCTGGATCTTTGATAGTGCTGTAATGTGCTCTTCTACTACTTATCATCTCGCTGTTTTCCCTTTGTTATCACGCCGGCTGGTTTTGTGTTCATTGGTGAATGAATGTGTAGACCACATGGTGACAGTAACAAAAGTAGTAGTTTTGGGAACTTCTAAGGATTGTATCCGGTATGCATTCATGTGCTCCTTGTTTATTGGTTTTCTTGGTCCTTGCACTCCAAGATGGATATTGTTAGGCTTCAATCAAAATGGGGGTTCTTGATCTTGTCTCTTGCATCTCTAGTGATTTCTTAGGTGATATGGGGAACTTCTAAGGATTGTATCGGTATGCATTCCTGTGCACCTTGTTTATTGGTCTTCTTGGTCCTTGCACTCCAAGATGGATATTGTTAGGCTTCAACCAAAATGGGGTTCTTAGTCCTTATCTCTTGCATCTCTAGTGATTTCTTAGGTGATACGGGTTTTGTCAGCTTTGCACTTAACTGGTCCCTTCTTTTAGTGCTTGCAGTTGGGTCTTACCGAGCAGTGATTTTTTTTTTCATGGAGGGGCTTTGCTTGGCCATTTGTGTAGAGGTTTCTTAGTTCAGCTAATTGTTAGTACTGAGGTACTCATTTCAGTTTTTTCCCCAAATCAGAGTGGTCCCTTTTCTCTTTGTCAAAAATTGCTGCTGCATGGAAATTGCCAAAAGCTAAGATAGTTTTTCCTACACTCTGGATGCATATGTTCCTTGATGATCCAGTTGATGAGATTGCTGGTGGTTGATGGGTATATGGTCTTATTGAAACCTGATAAATACTTGGAACTCAATCCTGGATCTTTTGACAGCCCGGTTAAGTAGGTCCCTGTTAAACCCTCTCTTTTGGTGTTCTCTCTGCGTCATCTTCTCTGGTTCCTTTTTCTTGCTTCACCCCAGCTTGTTTGTTGGATGGATGCCAGTTAAGAGGACTAGATTTGGAAAATTTTGAAGGTTGATGCTTAGTGTCCGTTCCTGTGCATGCTGTTTCCTTGCCATTTATGTGCTTGCACTGCAATCTGAGCATCATCAGGCTTCGATAGAGGGGTTTTCCAATATTTTTTCTTTGCCATTTTTTGTGCTTGCATTGCAATCTGAATGTTATCAGGTCTTCGAGAGAGGGTTTTTTCAATCTTGTCTGGCTTTTTGTAGTGGGTTTTGTCAGCTTTGCATGTAACCCTTCCCTTCATTCCTTTGCTTGCAGCCATTGGGTCTCACAAAGCAGTGAATTCTTATTTTCATGGAGGTACCTTATAAACCTCCATAGGTGTTGAGGTTTCGATAGTCAGTCTTCTATGAGTATAGATAAATTTCTCTTCCCTATTGACTCCTTTGTCTTTGTCATAACTACTGTTGTATGATAGTTTCTCAATTAGGACATGATTTTCACCAATGTGTGTTGTATTTTGCTGCCATGGAGTTCTTAATTTAGATGCCTATGTTCTTATGGTGCTACAATTGATAAGGTCTCTTATGGTGATGACGTCTCTTACTCTCTTATGGCTATGGATACCTGATAAGGACTTGACCAATTCTAGATCTTTCTATAGTGGCGGAAAATACTTCTGAACTTTTGTTCTTTTAGCTACTTATCAAACTGCTCTCATTTTTTTCGTTATATCACTAGTTTTTTTTTGTTGTCTGGATGTGTAGACCATGTGGTGACACTGTTATGGACGTTCAGATTTTGAAATTTCAAAGCTTGGTTAACCAACACGTGATCCTTTGCCTCCTTTTGGTCTTTTTGGTGCTTGCATTGCAGTCTGGATGTTTTCGGGGCTTTGACAAAATGGGGTTTTCAGTCTCATCTATGGCATCTCTAGTGATTACTTAGGTGTTTGGGGTTCGTCAGGTTTGCTCTGAATTGTTCCCTTCTTTCTGTTCTTGCAGCCATTGCCCAGTGCAGTGAATTCTTTTTTTCATGGAGCAGCTGTGTTTTTTGTTGGTTTGCGTTGATGTTTCTTTTGCCAAGTCTTTTATGAGCATGGAGTTTTCGATTTCTTCCCTAGTGGCCCTTTGTCCTTATCAAAACTAGTATTGTATGGAAGTTTCTCAACTAGGACAGCGTAATTCACCGGTGTGTGTTGTATTCTGCTGTCATGAAGTTTAGTCCAGACGCTTATGTTCTTCGATTATCCAATTGATGAGGTCTTCTATGGCATATGGACCCTTGATAAGTACTTGTCCAAGTCTAGATATCATTTGATAGTGGCATAAAATACTTTTTTACTTTTGTTCTCTAGCTACTTACTTATCTTCCCTGTAGACCATGTGGTGACACTGTTATGGACGTTCAAATTAGGAAATTTCAAAGCTTGGTTTACCAACATGTGATCCTCTTCCATCTTTTGGACTTTTTGGTGCTTGCACAACAATCTGGATATTGTCTGAGCTTCGACAGAAGGGGGTTTTCAGTCTCGTCTATGGCATCTCTAGTGATTACTTAGGTGATTTGGGGTTCGTCAGATTTGCACTCAACTGTTCCCTTCTTTCTTTCTTTTTTTTGATTTGCACCGGGTGTCCGAGTCTCTTTGAGCCCCGACTAATCCCGGGGGTGCACAGGCCCTCGGCAAGGAGTTTCCCGCAAGTGCACCACGGTAATGAATTATTCTTTCCATGGAGTGGATGTGTTTGCCTGTTCGTGTTGAGGTTTTTTCAGTTTAAGTTTTTATGAGTATCATGATTTTCGATTAAGTTTTCTTCAGGAGTTTCTTGACTAAGATAATATTTTTCACTAGTGTGTGTTGTTGTTCTGCTGCCGTGAAGTTTTTAATCCAGACACTATGTTCTTCGATGATCTAATTGATAAGGTCTCCTATGGCTATGGACATTTGATAAGTGCTGAGCCAATTTTGGATATTTTCCTTAGACAGCGCCATAAATGCTCCTCTACATGTGGTCTTCTAGCTACAGATATTTCGGTTATCACAGCTTTAGTTTTTTTGTTTGGATGGATGTGTAGACTATATGGTGACAGTAATAGAGGTTAAGTTTTGGAGATTTCAAAGGTTGATATCCAGTATGGTATCTCTGTACCCTCTTGGTGTTTTTGGTTCCTGCACTGCAATTTTGATATATTGGTCAGGGCTTCAACAAAAAGGGAGTTTTAAATCTTGTCCATATGGCGTCTCTAGTGATTTCTTAGACGGTATGGGTTTCATCAGTTTTGGACTTGATTGTACCCTTCTTTTTGTGCTTGCAACCATTGGGTCTTACAGAGCAATGAATTATTCTTTTCATGGAGCGGCTCTCTTTGTCCATTTATAACGAGGTTTCCGTGGTTCAGGCTTTATGAGTTCTGACATTTTCAACTATACTAGTTTTTTTTCTGTTAGTGTGTGTTGGTATTCTACTGCCATTTTGAGTGTTTAGTCCAGATGCTTATTTTCTTCGATGATCCAATTGATGAAATTCCTGATGGTTGATGGTTATGGTCTCATGGACGACTAAGAAGTACTAAATTTTGGATCTTTGAAAACCTCGTAAAATGGTCCTCTCTTTTGGTGTTCTTGCTGCTTATCTTCTCTGGTTCATTTTACTTGTATTACACTAGCTTGCTCTTGTTTGTTGAATGTGGATGTGTCGTGACAGTTGAGAGGAATAAACTTGGAAGATTTTGAAGGTTGGTGGCCTGTGTGCATTTCTCTGCACCCTGTTTCTTGGCCATATTGGTGCTTGCACTTCAATCTGGAGATTATCAAGCTTTGAAAGAAAGCGGTTCCCAATTTTGTCTGGCATTTGTAGTGAATTCCTTGGTGGTATGATCTTTGCCAGATTTGCACTTGAACTTGTTCCATTCTTTCTGTGCTTGCAGCTGCTGGGTCTTACAGAGCGATAGATTCTTCTTTTCATGGAGTGGCATGATCTGTCAGTTTAGTGTTGAGGTTTATTGTTTGATGCTCTAATGATTGAGATCTTCAATTCAGTCTTCTTCCCTAAACAGAATGGTTCAATTCTCTCTTGTCAACAGTGCTTCACTAGTGTGTATTTTGTTGTGATATTATTTTTTTAATAATCCAGATGCTTATGTTCTTTGGTGATCCAACTGATGAGATCTTCATGGTTATGGACAACACTTCATAAGTGTATTCAAACTCAATCACGTTCTTTTGATGGCCCTGTACTTCTCGTGTTCTCGCTACTTACCTTCTCTTATTTCGTTTGGAGATTTTATAGTATGGTTTGGGTGTGCATCCCTCTGTGGACCATGTTTCTTGCCATTTTGGTGCTTGCACTGCAATCTGTTTATTGGATATCACCAGGCATCAAGAACAGGTCACTTTGCAATATTATCTTGTTTGGCATCTCTAGTGATCTCTCCTGCATGGTATTTTCCACTTACCTGTTACGTTCTTTTTGTGCATGCAATGGTTGGGTCTTCCAGAGCATGAACTTCATCTCAGATTTCTTCCGAATCAGCAGGTCCCTTTTTCTTTATCAAAACCTACGGTTGTGTAAAAGTTCTCAAGAATCATAATATTTTTCACTAGTGTGTGTTGTACTCTGCTGCCATGAAGTTTTTAGTCTAGATGCTTTTTCTTGGATTTATCCAAATGATGATGAGATCCCTGATTGTTATGGACACCTGAGAAGTACCCAAGCTCAATTTTATATCTTCTTATGGCCCGAGGAGCTCCTTTACTTCGGTGTTCGTGCTACTTATCTTCTCTGCTTCTATTTTCTTATGCTTATCCCGCTACTTGATTTGGTTTGTTTGGATGCATGTTTGTAGACCACATGGTAACCATGAGGGGATCAGATTTGGTAATTTCAAAGTTTGGTCTCAGTGTGTGTCCTTCCCTTGTGCACCCTGTTTCTGTGCCATTTTGATGCTTGCACTACAATTTGGATATCACCAGGCACTGGCAAAGGAGTTACACAATCTTGTCTGACACCTCTAGTGATCTCTCCTATGTTGCATGGGTTTCGCAGCTTCAACTCTATCTGTTCCCTTCTTTTTGTGCCTGCTGCTGTTGGGTCTTTCAAGATCAGTGAAGTCTTCCTTTCATGGAGCTGCCTTGTTTGTCTAAGCGTTGAAGTTTTCCTTAGTTCAGGCTTTGTATTAGTATACCTAGCTCTTTGATTAAGTTTTCTTCCCTAGTCATAGAGATCCCCTTATCTCGTTGGCGGAAGTGCTGTTAAGCGGAAGTTTTCAATCATGATAACTCTCTCCACAAGTGCATTTTCAGCTTTTAGTCCAGTTGCTTTTGTTTTGCGATGATCCAACTGATGAGTTATCTTATAGTGTGGATCTCTGGTAAGTACTCGCTCAGTTCTGGATTTTCCATCATCTACCTTTTGTGTTCTTGCTGCTTATCTTCTCTGCTTCCATTTTCTTTTTGCTCATCACACCAGTTTGAGTTTTGTCTGTTGGAAGGATGTATATACCATATAGTGTATGTGTATTGGAGGAGTAGATTTGGAAATTTAAAAGCTTAGTGTTCAGTAAGCTGGTCGTTTAGGTGCTTGCACTACAATCTGGATATCGTTAGGGCTTCGAGGGAAATGGGGTTTCTAAATCTTTGCATTGAACTGTTCTTTCTGTGCTTGTAGCTGTGTTCTTAAAGATCTAATCTCTCTTTTTTGTGGAGCAGCCTTTGTTGATTTATGTTGAGGTTTCGTTTGGTTCAAGCTCCTGTAAGTGTTCGGTTTTCAGTTTGGTTCTCTTCTCTAATCAGTATTTTATCTTTTCTCACCACACTCTTTTCAAAGTGGTGATCTTCTAGTAATTCGTTAAAATTAAAATTTTACATGTTAGTGGGTTACAGTACATGGTCATTTTCATTCAATTTCTGGTTCATTTATTGGGTGCAGCATCTGCACCATAGTCACTACTATTGTCAGACTAATTATTGTTAGGTAAGTGAAGCCTGTTTTTTTTTTTTTTGAAGATCTCTCCCCTATCTTTTATTTTGGAACATGTGCATTATATTCAGACATTCAATCATTTGACGAGTTACTTCTGAGTGTTAGCTATTATGTAAAACTTTAATATAAACTTGGAGCTCCTGCACACCTTTTTTCTCCATTAAGCATTGCCATTTGAACAGTCTTTGCACCAAAGAGAGCAATTCATTGAATCTAGAACAGATCAAGTAAAAAAACATGGCTCATCATTTGTGTGACAGGTCATATACAGTCTTTATGTATTTAGATCACAAAAGTAACTATTGTTTTCTGTGTAGAAGATCTTCTCATGAGATACCCTTGTAAGTCCATTACATATCAGATCATTGTGCAAGTTGGGAATTTTTTTCTATGAATTTTGTTCTTCTATATACTCCTCTGAGATGAGCTTTGTACTATTTTCTTGATATGGTTGAAATTGCCATTGATTATAGGTAACTGTTGTTCTGTCATTCTCCGTGTTCTTGATGTCTGTTTAGTCAAATGTCCAGATTGTATGTTTCCTATAATGTCACTTAACCAATAATTTGTTCAGCCAATGTCACTTCACAAATCTGTCACTGATGGTTTCTTTACTTTGTTCTCGTCATGTTCTATTACTAGCTATAATTCATTTCTTATTTCAGAAATTGTTCCTTGCTCCTTGGATTTCTTATATTGGTGAGTGATTATGAACGCTGCACAAGTTAAAAGGGGATCTTCTAAGAAGCCCCACCCAGACCAAGTTTAGACAGTTTTGGAAAGTGCTGCTGTCTTGGCCTTCATTCATCAAGTGCAGCTCTCCATTCAATTATTTACGGAGTTGCTTCAGACTGTTAGCCATTGTGTAAACCGCACACTGTTTTTGCCATATAACATTGCTATTTGAACAGTCAAATATTGAATCAAGAGCAGATCAAGTAAAAAACATGGCTCATCTTTTGTGTAACAAGTCATGTACACTCTTTATGTCATTTATATCAATGCAACTAGTTTTGTGTTACCAGAGACGGTTGATAATTTTTGGATATTTACAGAATTTGGTAGGTCGGGATTTGTTGGTGCAGTTGTATCCGTAAGTTTTCTGATTTTGCTATGTAGGTATGGAGTATGAGCAGATCTGTGAGTTGCAGAAAATAGTGTCTGCAGAATGCTTGGCCTCCTGTGCTGTGGAAGTGAGACCTGAAGGATGAGCTTATTGCGCAGGGAATCTCTTTTTGGGTTTTGCAATTTTATTTTGAAGTTTGAATTTGCTATGGATTCTCACTTTTGTTTGTTTCTCGAGGCATCCAAGGACTTCCTGATTAGGTTATGCCAATCTCTTTCTGGTTCTACCCGAGGCAATGCTGTAAACCTCATCTCTGGTACCTGCAGCAGATCATCTTTTCTTGCATCTTCTCCTCGGGAACACTATTCAGTAGAGGTTTCTGAGCCTTCCCTAGTATATGTTGCTCTTTATATTCCATGTTGGGGATTGACTCATTTCCCTCCCAAGTCTTCTGGTTTTCCTTATCTACCCATAAGCTTTAACTGGAGTACAGGTGCTAGAGTAGTGGAATTTTAATGTGTTATCTACCATAGACACAAGTATTAGTTGGCAGTGATATTGTGTTATCCAACCAATTAGTTAGGTATGTTCATGCAGCTAGCATGAGAAGGGATGAGATTAAGGAGTTTCTGAAAAGCGATCAGTTATAGTCTTTTACAATGGTTTTGATAATGTTAGACTCCTGTTTTTTAAAGCGTTTGTTGTATTTGCTCATTTGGATCTCTTACCTATAAAACAGCACTACAGATGTGAGTGTACTATTTTTTGAAGTTGAGGAAGGTATTAGCATCTTGAAGTAGCTAGGATAGTTTGGCTTCTGTTTGTCATGGTATTTCTTTTCTAAATATGGCCACTGAATGGGGTATTTCTGTTTTCTTTGAGCTCCAGTTCGAATTTGCGAGATAATTTGAGGGGGGTATTTCTCTTTTTTAAGCTCCAGTTGTTCAATTTCCAGATAACTCTGAATGGGGTATATTTGTTCTTCTAAGCTCCAGTTGTCTAAATTTGCCAGCCAAGAGTTATCAGCCTCAAGATGTTGCGTTGGAGTAACTGTTGGTCCAGCTTTGTTCCTCTTTTCTCTCAAGCACTTGTAGCTACTTTGATAGCATTAGAATTAAAAGGGAATATTTTTTTCGGCTAAAATACACGAATTCAGTTCCATATAAGTGGATTTGATCTCCAAAAGTGGTGAGAAGTTGGGAGGATTGTAAATCGGTTGTTGTGGAGCATGTTAAACAGAAAAGGACCTGGTATGCTGTAGAGCATGTTAAACAGATAAACGTCCTGGTATGGTCACTTGGATTCCTATTTTTTCATTGACCTGTTCTAGTCATTTTTGCATGTTGGAAAGTACTTGAATATCTGTTTTGGATTAACATTACAAGTTGTTCTTGTTATTTTGTGGGGGTGGGTGTTCAATTACACTTGAGTGTTCTAGTCGCTCAGTACTATCTAATATGCTTTCTCCTACAATGTGTAGTAATTATTAATCTATGTGCACCTTGCAGGATGAGTGTTCTATTAGAGCGGCAGTGTCGGTGATAGTATGAAATGCAGTTACTGAATATAAGTGGTATATAGGTACTATTCTAAAAAGTATAGGTGTGAAGTAGCTTTCTGTTTTGGGTTGTTATGATGAGTTGGGAATCTCTTTCTTTGGCTCATCTCACATGCTTATTTGGTCTCTTTTGATTTGGAATTAGTATCTTGGATTTAGTAAAGCTTGAGTTCAGGGAAAACAAGGAGATACTTTTTCTCAAAACATGGACTAATGGAAGTTTAACTCTGAAGAAGCACTTGATGAAGCATCCCGAAATTTTGATGAAGCACTTGATTCCACGTGTGTAGTGATGGAGCTGGTGCAAAAACTGATATCAGGGTACATATTGCTCTCTCTATGTGCAGATACTTTGTAGTTCCAGAATTGGAGAATCTGCTTTCTGGATATTATATATATTTTTTGTTGTTGAAGGTGCTTTGAAATTGTGGATGTCACGAATGCAATTTCTTCATGGTATGAGATGTATGTTGAGTTCTAAGATAGAAGTGATTTTGACGTAGTGGTCCAGTGTTTCTTTCATTGCACAATTACCCTTGGGCAATCTCTCATAAAAAGACTAGGACCTGTTGGAGCCATGACATTTTTATTTTTCATCTGATATGCATCTATGAAGTAATATCTTGTCATTCGAAGTCATGTTTTGCACTTGCCAGGGCCCGATAGTTGTCTTTGACATTTTTACTTTTTAGCAGTGATGCATCTCTCAAGTAGTATCTTGTCATTTGAAGTCATGTCTTGCTCTTCAGGGCCCAAAAGTTGTCTATCATGTGACATCATATGTGGGAGAATTTCATTATTTGTCCAAATTAATTTGTGAGAATGCTCCGTAGTATTCTAACACAGAGTCTTTTCTTCAATGAGGTTTGCAACAATATACCAGCGCTATGAGTCTGTTCGGTTCTCCAATTTTAAGTTGTGAGAATTTTACAAGATAATGGAATACAGTACTTTTCTAGCACCACGACTTAAGAATTTCGATGACTTGTTATTTTCCCTCACTTCTTTCGTAGAAGGGCAGTGCCAAGTCTACTTAACTGCCGAGTCTTTTTGTACAGCAACAACAACAACAGGTCCAGCGCAATTCCAAAAGTGATCGCATAAGTGGGGTCTGGGAGGGAAGGACGTAAGAAGACCTTACCTCTTAACTTTGAGGGAGAGAAAGGCTTCTCTGGTAGACCTTGGAGGTCACTTCCCAGTCTGTTCCTCCCTATCTTCATTTCCAAGTTATGTTCCTCGACTCTTTTCTTTGTGTTTATGTTGAATACATTTATTTGAAGATTATTTTGTTAGTTCTATATGATCTCACATTGTTTCGGCACCAATAGTAGTTCTTGTGGTTTCTTTTGTAGTAGTGTTGATTTATTTGTTGCTACATTTTGTGTTTAGGTGACCCTCGTAACTCTGCCTGTTAAATCTGCCGGTCCCAAGCCCGGACCAAGGAGGAGGGGAAGGTGTTCAAGTTTGCAATTAATTGTCTGTTTTTTTTAATTAGTAGAAATGTTTCTGGAGTCGCCTATGAGCAATTATGGCATCTCTAATTACAATTATCACTTATTAGTAATGTATATTGGATGAAATGTAAAGAGATGCATTAGGGGCTTGTCATGCTATAGGTAATTACCAATTGTGGCAACTAAATGCATTGCAATCTTGCAGCTGTTGCAATTTACTTATGATCTGCCTTAACACCAGAATTATTGTTTCCCTTATTGGTGTCTATAGATGGTTTCCAACACTGCATTCAACTAGGGATTTGTGTTAAGCCTGGCATGTGCCTATTCAGGAATCATCAATGTGTTTTTTTGTCTTGATTGATCACCCATTGTAAGTTGATACTCTTTTCAACTGTTTGCTTTTTGTTTGTGAGGTCGATCGTGGTTGCAGGTTAGTGTTTAGCTGATAAGTCCCTTCATGTTCCTGTGTTGAACAATGTTACAACTGTGAGATGCAACACTGGATGTAGGAGCTCCCTAATACTGTGACTTACTGTGGGAGTGTAACAAGTAATTTAACGACTCTTTAGTTTAAGGCAAAGTTTGCTCTCGTCTTTTGGTCTTTAAAGGTGGATTGGAAAGACCAAAAGATGTGGTTCAAAAGCTAATGCTGCAAAAAGTTGCCATAGTTGTCTGGTAATTGAACAATGCAAGAAAAGATGCCCATTGGTTTCAGCTTCCCGATGGCATAGAAAACACCTAGAACCCCTTTTTTGAAGTTTATCATGAGTGAGACAAGCTTTCCAAACAAGAAGTCAAGTGAAGCAAACCACTTTAAAAGGAGCTCTTGCTTTCCATCTCTCTTCCAATGGTCATGGGTTATTGAACTGTTCCAAATCCGTTAAGTAGTTGTAAGCTGTTTTGACAGAGAAAACAACCTTGGTGCGGCCTATCCAAGTGAGAGAATCCTCCTCTTCCTTTAGGCCTAAGAAACGTTCGAGTTTACCAAAGAGATCAGTAACTCTTGGGTATATATACTCTTTACATCCTAAAATATACAGGCCTTAATTAAATTACTGAAGCCCACAACCTATATTCAAATGTGGCCCAATTTTCCCAAATCTGAAATTGAAAAACTAAAATCCCTGAACTTTTGAGTCAACACTCGACTTACTCTCAAGTCTCAGGCAGGCATTGTTCAGTGCTCAGGCTAGGCCGTCTATGGGTAAAGTTGATCATAAGTGGAATGAACATGAACAAAAAAACAAGAGTTCACATATACAGAGGTCATCTGAGGTCAGGAGAAGAAGTCAGTGCAATGAACCTGGAAGGTTGATAAGGCATCCTGATTCACTTGCAAAACTCAAAAGGTATTAGAGGCAGGGGCGGAGCCAGCCTTCTTCAGCGAAATTTTTTACTATTTATTTATACATTGTTAAAATGATTTTTATGTATATATAATAAATGTTGAACCCTCTTCGGTTAGTTCTTGTGTTTAGTTCTTCAAATGTTGAACCTCCTTATTAAAAATCCTAGATCCGCCACTGACCAGAGGTTTGGATTTGATGCAAAAGATACATTGGTGACAAACGAAGAAGGAGCGGAAATTGACTCTGTTGAAGTCATAAGGGATAACGATAAGCTTTATATACAATGGTACCAATTTGTAAAAAAAAGTCTTTCAAAGTCATCAATTTTTGAACTTTTCTTGAACTGTCTAAACATTTGCAAAGCAGTACAATTGGATATGACTTGTAAGAACCTAAGAGTTTGAAGAAATTAAACAATTGAATTTTGAAAACGTATCACTGTATATTAAATTTGATTAAACTGAAAATTGAATCGCACTAAATCAATTTGAATTTATGATAATCGAACCAAATCGAATTTATTTCAATTTGGTTTGGTTTCAAATTTTTACCATATCAAAAATTACAAATCGAATCGAATCAACTGAACGTCTAGCCCTACATATACCTCCTTACATTGATAGTTCACTAAATAATTGCAATAAAGGCCTCAACTAATAATTTTGCTTAATTGATACTGTACAAATATATATATATCACAATCCACCATGGGTGTCATCCCTTTCTTTTCCAAATCATCAAGGGTTCCACCACCCACATTATCAAGGATTTCACCACCAACAACTAGATAAGCCTGAGTTTCAACGTTAACCTCTGGTGTGTTGACATCCCACTGCAAAGAAAAGCTTGACCCAGACATTGCAGAAATCCTTGATTCTTCCTCACTTATATTATCACAATCATTGTCAAATATACTTGAATCAAGAATATGATGACCCCATCAACGAGTTGTGGCTATGTGTTTACGACCCATTTGAAAATAGTTTAAGGAATCGACCAAAAGTCATAAGAAACAAAGTTAAAAATTGAAAAAAAAAATCAAAATTAAGATTATTGTAACCAAAAATGAATATAATGAAATGGATTAAAGGAAGAACTACAACAAGCTGGCAATTTTTATTTTTTGAAACTGAAATTGTTGGAAGAGAATCACCAAGAACACGGACAAAGCATTTTGTATGTAAGAGTCTCTTTAGTTAAACAATGTAATTAGTAATTAAGTCTCCTTAAGTCTAAATTAATGATGAAAGAGGTTGGACTTGGATGGGGAAATTGGACCTAAACTCAAGGGGGATATGAGTTGTAATATATTGTTTGTTGAATCAGTTTGACTTGAGTTATGAAACTGTAAATTATTTTGTATTTTGAGGCCCATTTATGTAGTTTCCTCTTAAATCTATTTAAAGTAAAAATAAGTTTGTTATTTTAATTCTTTTAACTTTAAATAACATATAACTCAATTCACTTTTAAGTTATAAATTGTTTTGAATAAGATTTTCTTTGGATAAATATAAATTATTTTATTTAAATAACTATTATGTTATAAATTGACTTAAGTTTATAATAAAAAAATATACTCAAATATTAAAAAAGATATCTCTCTCTATATATAAATGAGAATATAAAAATGTTGATGTGCCATGCTTCTAAGGTCAGCATTCACATTCATCCTTTTTTTGATATTTTATTCTACTAGGTAAATTATTCGTGTGCTTCACACGGGATTGAACTATTTTACTAAGCTTACATATGGCCATTCGTTAATATTCGTATTTTCGATACATACACTATTTTGTCAAGAACATTTTATCTTAAGGTAAAACATTCTTCTGAAATCTTAAAGTGCAATAATTTTTTTAATTTTCGTTTTTGCTATACAAATATTATGAGTCATAGAGAGATTTTAAGTATAAGAAAGAAGTCTAAGAAAATCTCCATGGAAATAGTTGGTCAGAAGTAATGAAATTTTCTAAATTCCAAGAAGTTATAAAGAACAACATCACACATTAAAGAAGAGACCAAAAAGCCTCGAACAACAACACTCCCAAGTAAAGTGAAACGTCACATCCATACAAGAACATAATTAACTAAATTCAAATGGAAGACCTTTGACTCCTTTCTTATGAGAACCTCCATCAATCTCTTTTTTATTATAGTATGTTGTATTATGTATATGTTAAAAATGACCATAAAATTGTGAGTCTCATAAATGTTTTTCCTCATTGTCTCAGAATAGTCATTACTATTGCCAGGATTGAGAAGTGAAGAAATAGGGGAAAAACTTTTACTTGGAGAGTCTTGGAAGGAACTGATTATAAACCAAGTTTTTTTGATGAGCTTTTTTTTGAGCCTTTGTATTTGTGTTTTTCTTCATTATCTGCTGGAAAAAATTCAATAATTTTCTTCAACAGAGATAATAATATGTATACCTCAATCCATGCAAAATGTTTGTACCTAAGAAAACACAATCAAAATGATATACTAACTGGGGCAAGCAAGAGAGAAATCTGTTTGGTTCTTTTAACAAACATCATCATTGGTTCCATATTAGTAATCACATATTTATTGTTGTATGCTATCAAATATAACACAATCCACAAGCAATTTTCCCAAAAAGTATATGAAGAAACCTATAAAAAGGGACAAAAGAAAAGATAAATTTTCAATCATCCTCACTGAAATTTTTAACAGAGTTCAAAAAAAAGTTACAAAAATAGCAAAAAGAAATTGCAAGGGATACATGAATCACTATGACTTACGGTAAAAGATTAAGCTTCATAAAATAGGAGGAAGAAAGCTTTGAGAAATGGAACACACTTCATAAGAAGCTTAATAAATGTATATGTATTTGACTATCTTATTGCAAATAAAAAGGTCTCCATGAGTATGATTTGGTACATTTGTTTGAAGATCGGGTATTCTCCCAAATATTTTATGGCTACTTCTTTCAATTCTTTTGTTGGGAACCACTTGAAGATCCTTGTCGAATATATTTTTGCTCTTCTAAAGGTCTCCTTTGGTTGATACGACATCTTTGAAAGGAAAAAAATAAAGAAAAATTGGACTACGAATATATATATCATCATAACTCATTTTTAAGGTGTGTTTGAAATGCTTGACATACGTCATTTTAATAGAAATTTTTTTGTGTTGGTTAACACCAAATGAAAAAATATATTTTGAGTTAAATATTAATGATAATATTATTTCAATGAATAGTTGCCACGAAAAATAATAGAAATTAGAATCGAAAAACTCTGTTCTAAACATGCAATGAAAGTTATTGCTAATCCTCATTAATTAGTGAGTGGTTTGATAAAACTTTTGTAAACTAAAGATGATAATAATTTCCAAGATTTACAGGCAGAAGTGATGTAAAGTTGAATTTTATCCCAATAAATACTTTTTGATACAAGAACATAACCAGTGAAGTTTCATCAAGCGGGGTCTGGGAAAAGTAGAGAATAAGGAGACCTTAACACTACCTCGGGAAATAGCTAAATGATTTCTTGATATAAAATTAATATTAAGGTAATTTTAGTAAATGGATCTCACAAGTGTTGATGAAAATTCATCCCAAGAAAAATATTTTCTAATAACCAATAGAACAATAAAACGATTTGATAAAAAATGTATTTTTGCCAAACAAATCTCCCCTTACCAAAGACACACACACACAGATACATATTTATTAGAATAGAACTTTTCTTGTATTTTGATGTTATAGTATTTTATATAAACCTATTTTTAAGAGTATAGAGGTTATTCAATTGTAGTTTACCATTTGTTTTATTAAAAAAAAAGACAAAATTACAAATCATAACACTATTTTCTCCTAATTTACATAATTTCATTTTATAGTTTCATTAATTTGCTTTTGAAATTTTACAATGATTAGTCTATTTTTATCATTTATAAGCATGGTTACATAGAGTCTTTAATTAGAGAGTCAAATAATATTTTTTTTCAATTTTCTTCTTCGCAAATTTCGTTAGTATAACACTATCAATTACTTTCAAAATATTAAATAGTTTTTAATATATATGTATGTATGTATATATATAACTAATGTGTTTATGAAGAGCAAAGATTTCATAGTCATATGATATACCAATAAGTAATATGTAGTCATTATTATTTTAAAATTAAAATGCAATCTTCCAAAATCCAAATTTCGTATGTAATATAGTTATGATAGTGTTTTGGAATTGAAGTTGTGCACAAACAAAACATTAAGGATCCTTGAAAAGGATGAAAGAGAAGTAAGGGATAATGAGAAAAAACTTCAAAAAAAGTACTTTGGTGTGAGAATAGTCATCATTGTGTATCATATAATTGTAATTAATTGCTAGTTTTAATTCTATCATTTGACTTTTTACTTTTTTACTCCAGTTAATATTAACATTATTATGACAACAACAAAAAATCATATAAATTTTTATGCTTGATCTCTTGGAGAAGAAAAGATTTCTTTGGAGAATTTTGTAAATAAACGTATTCTGTAAAAAGTTATTTGTGAATCTGCAGTAATTGAATTTACATAGAGTTTGTACTAACAATACTTATAGCAATAACTTTACAGAAACATAGACAACAAAGTTTAAAATATATACTCAAAAACAACAATTAATATCATAATCATAAATTAATGACAGTAAAAAAACATACCAGGATCTGTAACAATAGAATGAAACAGAAAGGAAAAATCGATTCCACTGAATGCACAATGTCTCTTTAAGAAAATCATTCCCCTCCAGTACCCAAGGTTTAAAGAAATATATCCTCTCAAGATGAAACAATTTTATTCACCAGTGTAATGATACAAAAATGATAGTGTTAGTGAGCCACTAAACAGGATCAAAGTACACAAAAATTTAATTATGCAGAAGAAGAAGAAGTAGTTCAGAATCAAATATTTAATTGTGCAGAAGAAGAAGAAGAAGAAGTAGTTCATAATTTTCGTTGTTTTAAAATGAGAGGAAACCCTTTTATTTATAGAAAACAAAGGGTAGTATGAACAAATGCTTATCGTGCCTTACCAGAAAGGTCACAACTCTTTGGAAAAGTCACAACTCTTCGGAAATGTCACAACCTTTCATAAATGTTACAACATTTCATAAAAGTCGCAACTCTTCATAAAAGTCGCAACTCTTCATAAAAGTCACAACTTTTCAATAAAATTCACAACTTTTCATAAAAGTCACAACTTTTCATGAAAGGAAAAGGCTGATTTTGAAAATAAATAAATTAAAAGAGAATCCTTATTTGTGGTGGCGCCACGTAGGCAGGCCTAGAGTTCTCTTTTATATATATATATGATATATGATTTTTTCCTATCTAATTAATGTAAAATATCTAAAAATTAAATAGTCGACTGTTACCTATAAACTGAAAAGACTCATAAATTATGTCATTTAACACCTAGAAAGCCCAAAAGTCATCATTTGAAATATAAGAAGGAATCGCATTGTTGGCTCATCCAATGCATTATGTCGATTTTTGTGTTGTTCTGGAGTTGCACCATGGTCGACAAGTAAATTTTTATTTTATTTTTTTCAAAATCTAATCTAATTGAAAATCTAAATCTAAAATAGTTATAAAAATGTGAACTAAGAAATTGGACTTGGAACTTCTTGAACTAAGAAATTCTAGAAATTAGATATGAACTTGAATTTTTGTAGGATTTTAGAACTTTAATTAGGTTGTGAACTTTAGAATTCTTGAATTATTGTAGGATTTTAGAACTTTAGAAATTTTGAATTATTGTGGGATTTTAGAACTTTAAGTTGTGAACTTTAGAACTCTTGAATTATTGTAGGATTTTAGAACTTCAGGTTGTAAACTTTAGAAATCTTGAATTATTGTAGGATTTTAGAACTTAATGGTGTGAACATTAGACAACTTGATTTTTGTAGGATTTTAGAACTTTAGGTTGTGAAACGTTAGAAATCTTGAATTATTCTAGAATTTTAGAACTTTAAGTTGTGAATTTTAGAGAACTTGATTTTTAAAATTGTGAACTTTAGAGAACTTGAATTTTTGTAGGATTTTAGAACTTTAGGTTGTGAACTTTAGAGAACTTGAATTTTTGTAGGATTTTAGAACTTTAGGTTGTGAACTTTAGAGAACTTGAATTTTTGTAGGGTTTTAGAACTTTAGGTTATGAAGTTTAGAAATTTTGAATTATATTGTAGGATTTTAGAAATTTAGGTTGTGAACTTTAGAAATCTTGAATAATTGTGGGATTTTAGAACTTTAAGTTGTGAACTTTAGAAATCTTGAATTATTATAGGATTTTAAACTTTAGGTTGTAAACTTTAGAAATCTTGAATTATTTGTAGGATTTTAGAACTTTATAAGATTGTAAACTTTAACAATCTTGAATTATTGTAGGATTTTAGAACTTTAGGTTGTGAACTTTAGAAATCTTGAATTTTTGTAGGATTTTAGAACTTTATAAGATTGTGAACGTTAGAAATCTTGAATTATTGTAGGATTTTAGAACTTTAAGTTGTGAACTTTAATTTAGAGAACTTGAATTTTTGTAGGATTTTAGAACTTTATAAGATTGTGAACGTTAGAAATCTTGAATTATTGTAGTATTTTAGAACTTTAAGTTGTGAACTTTAGAGAACTTGAATTTTTGTAGGATTTTAGAACTTTAGGTTGTGAAACGTTAGAAATCTTGTATTATTGTAGAATTTTAGAACTTTAAGCTATGAATTTTAGAAAACTTGAATTTTTGTAGGATTTTAGAATTTTAAGTTGTAAACTTGAATTATTGTGGGATTTTAGAACTTTGGGTTGTGAACATTAGAAATCTTGAATTATTTTAAGATTTTAAAACTTTAGGTTGTGAACTTTAGAAATCTTGAATTACTGTGGGATTTTAGAACTTTAAGTTGTGAACTTTAGAAATTTTGAATTATTGTAGGATTTTAAACTTTAGGTTGTGAACTTTAAAAATCTTGATTTATAGAATTTATGAACTAAGTATTAGGTTGAACTTTAGAAATCTTGATAAAATATAGTCTTTATGAACTATTTGTAATTTTAAAATGATTTTTTTGTAATTTTGAAACGAATTTTGAAAGACTTTATAAGTCTTTAAATTGTGATTTAGATATTTTTGAATGTTAATTTAAGTTTGTTGTTTTATATTTTGTGTAGCTTCTTTATAATGTTTTGTGTTTGATTGGAGCTAAACTGAATTGAATTGCTTTTGCAGGTGGGCAGCAGAAACTGGCAGTTTCTGCTGTCAAAAAATTTGCAAAAAAGCGATGGACAGGGTGGTTTTGTCCATCGCTTTAATGGATTTTATTTTTTTAAAATCCCAGAAAAGCGTCGGACAGGGTCCTTTAGTCCGTCGCTTTTTTTAATTTTATTTTTTTAAAATCCAAAAATGCGACGGACAGGGTCCTTTAGTTCGTCGCTTTTCTGGATTTTTCAAATTTTATTTCTAAAAAAGCGACGGACGGCGCCTCATTGTCCATCGCTTTCCAAGATTCTAAAAAACTTAAAAACTAGTTAAAGCGACGGACTTCGTCTCTTTTTTAAAATTTTAAAAAATAAATAAGAATAAAAAAAGCGACGGACGGCGTCACATTTTTCAAAATATATATATATATATATATTATTTTTTAAAAAGCGACGCAGTCCATCGCTTTTGGAAAAGCGTCAAGCCAAAAAGCGACGAGATTGGCTGCGTCACTTTTGGCCAAAAAAGCAACGCAATCCGTGCAAAATGCAAATATTGAAGTATCAATCATCTATTTTATGTTTCACACTTTTGCCACCATTGTAAATTCTTAAGTTAATCTCAACCATCGTCAGAAATTCATTAAAAATTGTAGGTTTCATAAATTACGAGTTTTACTTTATTAGATCATATGTATCAATAAAATTCTTTAAAAGAACTTATATATAATGGCATTGGCGGAGGAGCGACAAGAAGATAGAAAAATATGTAATTTTTTAAATATAAAAAATGGAGAAATTAGAAATTTTACTACTAAGAATGGTGTTCCATCTTGAATATTTAATGAATCGCAAGAGGAGGGAGCATACTCAACCTCATTATGGGTGCTTTTGAATTTGAAGACTAAAAGTATTTGTTTAAAAGGTGTTGTTTGGTGTATTACAACTTCCTCTACATGCGAAATTCGGGGAAGGAATGAACCACAAGAGTTTATTGCATGTGGTTTGTCTTACATTTCTGCAAGAGGCTATTTTCATGACTTGAAACTGTGAAAATTTGCAATTCATAAATATTTATAATTATTCAAATATTTAGGTATTAAAAAGAATACTTATTCATAAATCCACTAAAGCTTTTCATAACCGCGCGAAGCGCGAATTCGTTTACTAGTTCATATATAAATTACATGACTTTGGTATGAGATCAAATACCCAAAATAAGCAAATCAATGGAAGGGCTTAAAAGTTTCTTTACTGCAGCACACTTGCTTCTATCTTGAAGACGATGAAGAGATTAGGAGGTATTTAAAAAACAATTAACTTTTTTTTAGAAAATCTCATGAAATAACAAAATAATTATTTTAGTCAAACTAAAAAGTTGTTTAGTAAAAACGTAATAAGTGGAGTGTGATTAACTTACCGATTTTAGCTTATTTTGATTTTAAAATCACCTACTCAAAAGCATTTTAAATGTTAACTAAATATCAAATTAAATTTTTAAAAAATGCTTAAAAACATATTTGACTAATTTTAAGCCAACTCGACACCCTCTTAAGTCTATTTTCTGATGCATCATTAGAGTTCTGCACATATTAAGGGCCCGTTTGACCATAGATTTCCCAAATAAAATTTGGAAAAAAATTTGGCAAATAATGTTGGTGTCATTATTTGGCAAATTTTTTTGGCAAATATCCCAAATTCCCAAATTGTCACGCCCCGAGCCTACACCCTGGGCGGGACTGGCACTAGAGAACCATTGTTGGCCCCAAGCGAACCCTTGGCCTGCCTTACTTACTCAGCAGAAGACTTGTTCCGCTTAAACATAAGAAAGAGAATCCAAATACAAGATAACTTAACAGTCTCAAACTAAACTCAGAATGTTTCAGAAATCAACGTTTAAATTAGCCAAAGTTGCAACTCAAATCTGAACATAAGTCAATAACAAGATAATGTATAATGAACTAACATCTGATTGTCTATCTATGAAGCCTCTAACAACTGAGATGGATGTCGGGATGAGACTCACGACATCCTATTGAACTATCTAATATTGAAAGCAATAAAAAAGGATCCTCTGGAAAGCAAGGAGGCTCACCACAAGACTCTGAGTGCTCAACTGGATCAACGATGCGCTGGATGCTGATCCTGGTTACCTGTGTCTGCATCATAAAAAGATGCAGGCCAAATGGCATCAGTACATTGAATGTACGAGTATGCGAGGGGAATTCTAAAACAAGACATTAGCTTGAAAGGAACTGAAGAACTTACCTCGATCAACTCAACTCAACTGATTTCATTATAAAGCATTGTAAATAAATGTAGTATAAAGAAAAGCTTTAAAACATGGTTTTCAACTCTGTCTATTTAGAAATACAATAATAACTCTGTATGTATGCAAAGATACAATATGAACTTTATTTGTATATGAAAATACAAATATTTCTGATGTATATTGGGAGTTTCTCTAACCGACAACCATCACTTAAGAGCTATCGTGATGATACAACGGCTTGCCTACGCTGCCAGAACTGTCCTATACTTTGCCGTCATATAGAACGCCTTAACTAATTGGATCCACTAGTCTATGCTAATAAGCACTAAGGAATCATCTAAAAGTATGACCCTTTTCTATCCATGATGGCTACATGGTTTATGGAGCCTCGGAGTCCTCTGAACTCTCCCCCATATCGGTGCTCAATACTACTTCCAAAATATACTAGCTCTTTATGTTTAAAAACATAACTTCTTTCTGTGGTTTGAGATAATTTCTCAAAACTTAGCTCAAAGGCTATCTTGAAAATCTCAGTTTCCTCTCTTGGTTAATTGTGAAAGCATTTAATCTTTAGTGAAAACTAGCTCAAAGGCTCTTTTGGAAATCAAAGTTTCCTCTTTACTGAAAAACTATCTCAAAGGCTCTTTTGGAAATCAAAGTTTCATCTTTACTAAAAAACTAGTTCAAAGGCTCTTTTTGAAATCAAAGTTTCCTTTCTCGTTTAAATGTGAAAACATTTACTCATAGGGAATACATAATCCCGATATATACTCTTTTGAAGAAATGACTTCAATCTTTACTCTTTACTCAACTCAAAACTTAAATCTTTAAAAACAAAGTTAAAACATTTGTAAAAGACTTTTGGAAGACTATGAACTTCTCTTGACTTGACTCTTAACTTCTCTTGACTTGAATTATGGATTCAAGGATCGTGATTTTTGGTAGGAAAGATTTCATGATGTTTAGGAGTGATTTTAGATAGCTAAACATGAGAAATAATCAAGAATTCACTATCTGGAAGCAAGTCCGCGACGCGGAGATGCTTTAAATTATTTAGTCGCGAAATAAATTTTATGGCAGAACGGTCCGTGACCGCTCCGCGACGCGAGGAAGATTTTTCTAATCCTGAAGACCAGGTCCGCATCGAGGACCAGGTCCGCGATGTGGACCTATTACCCATACTCTGCCCCACTTGTTCCTTCTTCGTTTTCTAACCCCAATTCACCTAAATTTAATTTTTTTCTCAAATCCTCTTTAGATTCAGATACCCATCAAATGTACCCAAGAACCTAACTCAAAACAACTCTAAAATCGACCTAAACCTCTCAAGAACTCCTCAATCTCATCCCAAATTCAAGAACGAAAGCAATTCAAGAATACAACTCNCCATACTCTACCCACTTGTTCCTTCTTCGTTTTCTAACCCCAATTCACCTAAATTTGATTTTTTTCTCAAATGCTCTTTAGATTCAGATACCCATCAAATGTACCCAAGAACCTAACTCAAAACAACTCTAAAATCGACCTAAACCTCTCAAGAACTCCTCAATCTCATCCCAAATTCAAGAACGAAAGCAATTCAAGAATACAACTCAAGAACATCAAAGTCTCAATCTTTTAGGACGAAAATCATACTGAAATAAACATGTTTGGCATGTGGGTGAATGAACCCAACGCTATGTGAACTCACATAACTCGTAGGGATCACCCCTTGACGAAATCCACAAGCAATTCTTGAAGAACTTGACGATTCTTGCTCCTGCTCCTCCTTTCTCTTCTTCTTTTCTCTTTTCTAAAACCTTAACTCAATATCCTAAAAGTGTAAACTGAATCCTATCAGTTTAGACCCCAATTAATTACCAAAAATGAAATTAATTCATGAGGTATGGAAAAGACCATAATGCCCTTCTAAAATCCGGGCAAGACTTTCCTTATTTGAACAACCAAACTTCAAATGGGCATATCTCACTCATACGAACTCGAAATCACGCAAACTCAGCGGCGTTGGAAAGATTATTCCAAGATCTTTTCTATGATATCTTGAAACACACCTAAATCATCTTGAGCTAGGACTTATGGTTATTTGAAGTTGACCAAAATCCAACTTAACATACTTAGCAAATTTTCCATATTTTTATATTTTTTCCAAAAATGACTATTTCCAATTTTTAACTTCTTTCCAGTTCTTTTCAGTTACGGGGTTTAAAATATCTCTCCCTTGGGAACATTCATCCTCGAATGAGCTTACTCTTAGTAGGCTAAGGGTGTAACATCTAACATTCAGCTCAAACACCCAACAACAATGCAAATACAACATGCAATCTCATAAGTTAAAGAGTACTAAGAAGAGAATTAGTATCTTGGTCTGGAATTTCTCCGATTCGAAGAGATGTGGATATAAATTCTTCATATCTTCCTCACCTTCCCAACTAGCTTCCTCAACAAATTGATTCCTCCAAATGACTTTGATTGATGCTACTTCCTTAGTCCTCAACTTGCGAACTTGGCGATCTAGAATATGAACTGGAATCTCCTTATAAGATAAGCTATCCTTGATGCTAATATCTTCAGTTGGTATGATCAATGAAGGATCACTCATGCACTTCTTCAACATGAAGATGTGAAAGACCCGATGAACCGCGGCTAACTCTTGTTGTAGCTCCAACTCATAAGCTACATTACCTATCTTTTTCGATATTCTGTAAGGGCCAATATATACCGAGGACTAAGCTTCCCCTTCTTACCAAATCTCATAACACCTTTCATGGGTGAAACTTTCAAGTATACCCAATCATCTACTTCAAACTCTAACTCCCTTCTCCTAACATCAATGTAGGATTTCTGACGACTCTGTGCCGTTTTCAATCTCTCTTGAATCACTTTCACCTTCTCCATAGCTTGATGAACTAAATCTAGTCCTATCAACTCTGCTTCACCAACTTCAAACCATCCAATAGGAGATTTGCATCTTCTCCCATAAAGATCCTCATAAGGAGCCATTTGGATGCTAGAGTGATAACTGTTGTTGTAAGCAAATTCAATAAGAGGTAGGTGATCATCCCAATTACCTTTGAAATCAATCACGCAAGCCCTCAACATATCCTCTAAGGCCTGAATAGTGCGCTCTGTTTGCCCATCTATCTGATGGTGAAAGGCAATACTTAAGTTCATTTTTGAACCCAAGCCCTTTTGGAATGACTTTCTAAACTGTGCAATAAATTGCCCCCTCTATCTGAAATAATTGAGACCGGAACTCCATGAAGTCTAACCACTTCTTGAAGATACAACTTGTCATAGTCCTCTACTGTATGGGTGGTCTTTACCGGCAAAGAGTGGGCTGATTTTGTCATCCTATCGACAATCATCCAAATAGAATCATGTTGCCTGCAAGACCTTGGTAAGCCTGTGATGAAATCCATATTAATCATCTCCCACTTCCATTCCGGAAGTTCTATATTCTGAGCCATACCACTGGGCCTTTGGTGCTCTACTTTAACTTGTTGGCAATTTGAACACTTAGCAACAAATTCTGCAATGCCCTTCTTCATACAACTCCACCAATAAACTTCTCTCAAATCACGATACATCTTTGTGGAACCCGGATGAATGGAATATCTGGAGCTATGAGCTTCCTCCATGATCCTCTCTTGGAGTTCATCCACCCTTGGTACACACAATCTGCCTTGATACCTCAACACGTCATCTCCCCCTTGTTCAAAAGCTAATACTTTTTGCTTATGAACATTTGCCTTCAATTCAAGCAAAATAGGATCTTGGTCTTGCTTCTGTTTTACTTCTGACACTAATGATAATTCAGCCCCATTCATCACCACTACTCCTCCTTCTGTGGAATCTATTAGTCGAACTCCTAACCGTGCAAGTCTATGCACATCTTTTGCTAACTCTCTCTTTTCTTCCTCAACATGGGTGGTACTACCCATTAACAACCTGCTTAAAGCATCAACAACAACATCTAGGTGGTAAAGAATACTCATGTCATAATCCTTGAGTAATTCTAACCACCTCATTTGTTTGAGATTAAACTCTTTCTAGGTGAACACATATTGAAGGCTTTTGAGATCAGTGAATACATCAACATGAACACCATACAAATAATGACGCCATATTTTCAAAGCAAACACTATAACAGCCAACTCTAAATTATGGGTTGGGTAATTCTTCTCATGAACTTTCAACTATCCGGAGGCATAAGCTATAACCTTGCCATTCTGCATTAACACGCAACCCAAACCAACTCTAGACGCATTACAATAGACAACAAAGCCTTGCGTACCTTCTGGTAAGATCAATACTGGGGCAGTAGTCAACCTCTTTTTCAATTCCTGAAAGTTTTTCTCACATGCTTCAGACCATTGAAATTTCCTAGTTTTCTGAGTCAACTTGGTCAAAGGAGATGAAATAGACGAGAACCCCTCTACGAACCTTCTATAATAGCCAGCCAAACCCAAGAAACTCCTAATATCAGTTGAAGATGTGGGTCTAGGACAATTCTGCATTGCTTTAATTTTCTGGGTATCAACTTTAATCCCCTCTCCAGCCACAATGTGGCCTAATAATGCCACAGACTCAAGCCAAAACTCATACTTAGAGAACTTGGCATACAACTCTCTATCTCTTAGAGTCTGGAGAATTATTCTGAGATGACTAGCATGATCTTCTTTATTCCTTGAATAGATTAGTATGTCATCAATGAAGACGATAACAAACATATCTAAATAAGGTTTGAATACTCTATTCCTAAGTTCCATGAATGTCACGGGCGCACTAGTAAAAAAAAGGACATAACCAGGAACTCATAATGACCATAACGGGTTCTGAAAATTGTCTTTGGAATATCACATTCCCTTACTCTTAACTGATGGTACCCAAATCTGAGGTCTATCTTAGAGAAATAAGTGCCACCCAGAAGCTGATCATAAGATCATCAATTCTTGGAAGAGGATACTTATTCTTGATGGTAACCTTGTTCAACTGACGGTAATCTATACACATCATAAGGGAACCATCCTTCTTCCTCGCAAACAAGACCAGAGTGCCCCAAGGTGAGACACTTGGTCGAATAAATCCCTTATCAAGGAGGTCTTTCAATTGTTCTTTAAGCTCTTTCAACTCTGCTGGAGCCATTCTATATGGCAGAATAGATATAGGACGAGTATCTGGAAGAAGGTCTATACCAAAGTCTATCTCTCTCTCAGGAGGGACTCCGGGAAGATCATCTGGAAAACTTGTGGAAACTCTTTTACTACTGCAACTGACTGAATATGAGGTATCTCAACACTAGAGTCATTAACTCGTACTAAGTGATAGACACACCCCTTGGAAACTAACTTTCTTGCCTTAAGGTATGAAATAAAACGACCCTTAGGCACTGCTCAATTGCTTTTCCACTCTAAGACTGGTTCACTGGAAACTGAAACTTGACTACTCGAGTTCTACAATCTATTGATGCATAGCAAGCATGAAGTCAGTCCATACCTAAAATGATATCAAAATCTACCATATCTAACTCAACTACGTCAGCCATGGTACTGTTGTGATTGAAGGAAAAGGGACAATCATGATAGACTCTCTCAGCTATAATAGACTCACCAACAGGTGTAGAAACACTGAAGGGCTCACTAAGTTGCTTAGAAAGAACATTAAAATTCATCACAACATACGGAGTTACAAAGGATAAACTCGCTTTTGGGTCTAGCAAAGCATAAACATTAAAGTTAAAGACTTGGATCATACCAATGAAAACATCTGGCGAATCCTCTTGCTCTAAGCGACTAGTGATGGCATAAAGACGGTTTGATCCTCCACCTGCCCCTGAAGTAGCTCCTCTAGATGCAGCTCTGTCTTATGGGGCAACTGAAGAAGATTGGGATCTATTGTGCCCATTACCATGACCCTGCTTGTTCTTTGGATACTCTCGCATAAAATGACCATTCTGGCCATACTTGAAACATCCAATGGAGCAATCACGACACATCCCTGAGTGGTTCCTACCACACTTAGCACATGCAGGAATCTTAGTACCCACTTGTGCCATACTACCTTGCGATTGTGCAGGTCTAGCTCTGAAATTCAGGGAATTCTGACTATTGTACTCATATTTGTTTCTTGGTGCAGGTGCACCAGCAGATGATGGAGAAGGTCCTTTCTGCTTATGTTGGAAAGAAGATCGGTTTGCATTACTCTTTTTCTGCCCGAATTCATTCCCTGATGCCTTAGCCCTCTTATTCTTAAACTTTTCGTTATCCCTCAGCTTGTCCTCCTCAACTTGTTGCACATGGATCATCAGCCTTGCTATGTCAATGTCACCTATTAGCATGGTTGTCTTACCTTCCTTACTTGACAGACGAGATAACCCAGCAACAAACAGATTCATCATACTCATCATATCCGCAACCATCTCCGGAGCATAATGGAAAAGTTGGGTGAACTTCAGCCCATACTTATGAACGCTCAAAGAATCCTGCTTAAGTGTGAGAAACTCTCTTATCTTTGCCTCTCTTAGCTCACGAGGAAAGAAGCGCCCCATGAAGGCATTCTCAAACATAGCCCAACTCACAATCTGTTACGCACAATCATGAGTTAGAAAGAAACTTTATAGAGATGAACTCTATCGCACGAAATGAGAAAGAAAGAAGTGAGATAATTTCATAAATGTTGCAGCCTCCTAATTATAGATGTGGCGCGCTTCACACCGATAACTAGGACTCTACAGACACGGCTTTATAGACTCAATAGGACTCTTGAACTATGTGCTCTGATACTAAGTTTGTCATGCTTCGAGCCTACACCCTGGGCGGGACTGGCACTCGAGAACCATTGTTGGCCCCAAGCGAACCCTTGGTCTGACTTACTTACTCAACGGAAGACTTAAACATAAGAAAGAGAATTCAAATACAAGATAACTCAACAGTCTCAAAACTAAACTCAAAATGTTTTAGAAATCAACATTTAACTTAGCCAAAGTGGCAACTCAAATCCGAACATAAGTCAATAACAAGATAATGACGAATGAACTAACATCTGACTATCTATATATGAAATCTCTAACAACNNGTGGCGCGCTTCACACCGATAACTAGGACTCTACAGACACGGCTTCATAGACTCAATAGGACTCTTAAACTATGTGCTCTGATACTAAGTTTGTCATGCTCCGAGCCTACACCCTGGGCGGGACTGGCACTCAAGAACCATTGTTGGCCCCAAGCGAACCCTTGGTCTGACTTACTTACTCAACGGAAGTCTTAAACATAAGAAAGAGAATTCAAATACAAGATAACTCAACAATCTCAAAACTAAACTCAAAATGTTTTAGAAATCAACATTTAACTTAGCCAAAGTGGCAACTCAAATCTGAACATAAATCAATAACAAGATAATGACGAATGAACTAACATCTGACTATCTATATATGAAGTCTCAAACAACAGATATGGATGTCGGGACGAGACCAACGACATCCTAATGAACTATTTACTGAAAGTAATAAAAAGGGACCTTCCGAAAAGCAATGAGGCTCACTACAAGCTGAGTGCTTAACTGGATCAACGATGCGTTGGATGCTGATTCTGGTTACATGTGTCTGCATCATAAGAAGATGTACGTCAAATGACATCAGTACATTGAATGTACGAGTATGTGAGGGGAATTCTAAAATAAGACCTAAGCTTGAAAAGAACTGAAGAACTTACCTGGCTCAACTCAACTGAACTGATTTCATTATAAAGCACTTTAAATAAATGTAGTATAAAGAAAAGCTTTAAAACATGGTTTTCACCTCTGTCTATTTAGAAATACAATAATAACTCTTTATGTATGCAAAGATACAATATGAACTCTGTTTGTATACGAAAATACAAATATTTATAATGTATATAAAAATACAAAATACTGGTGTGGGAGTTTCTCTAACCGACAACCATCACTTAAGAGCTATCGTGATGATATATCGTCTTGCCCACACTGCCAGAACTGTCCTATACTTTGCCGTCATATAGAACGCCTTAACTAAGTGGATCCACTAGTCTATGCTAAAAAGCACTACGGAATCATCTAAAAGTATGACCCTTTTCTATCCATGATGGCTACATGGTTTATGGCGGCTTGGAGTTCTCTGAACTCTCCCCCATATCGGTGCTCTGTACTACTCTCAAAATATACTAGCTCTTTATGTTTAAAAACATAACTTCTTTCTGTGGTTTGAGATAATTTCTCAAAACTTAGCTCAAAGACTCTCTTGGAAATCTCGGTTTCCTTTCTTGCTTAATTGTGAAAGCATTTACTCTTTACTGAAAACTAGCCCAAAGGCTCTTTTGGAAATCAAAGTTTCCTCTTTACTGAAAAACTAGCTCAAAGGCTCTTTTTGAAATCAAAATTTCCTTTGTCGTTTAAATGTGAAAACATTTACTCTTTGGGAAGACATAGTCCCGATATATACTCTTTTGAAGAAACGACTTCAATCTTTACTCTTTACTCAACTCAAAACTTAAGTCTTTAAAACCAAAGTTAAAACATTTGTAAAAGACTTTTGGAAGACTATGAACTTCTCTTAACTTGACTCTTAACTTCTCTTGACTTGACTATTAACTTCTATGACTTGACTCTTAACTTCTCTTGACTTGAATTATGGATTCAAGGATCGTGATTTGTGGTAGGAAAGATCTCATGATGTTTAAGAGTGATTTTAGATAGCTAAACATGAGAAATAATCAAGAATTCACAGTCTGGAAGCAAGTCCGCGACGCAGCTATGCATTAAATTATTTGGTCACAAAATAAATTTTGAGGCAGAACGGTCAATGACTGCTCAGCGACGCGAGGAAGAATTAAATTTTGGTACCCAGATTGTGCCGACTTGTTCCTTCTTCGTTTTCTAACCCAATTCGCCTAAATTCGATTATTTTTCTCAAATCCTCTTTAGATTCAGATACCCATCAAATGTACCCAAGAACCTAACTCAAAACAACTCTAAAATCGACCTTAAACTCTCAAGAACTCCTCAATCTCATCCTAAATTCAAGAACGAAAGCAATTCAAGAATACAACTCAAGAACATCAAAGTCTCAATCTTTTAGGATGAAAATCATATTGAAATAAACATGTTTTGCGCGTGGGTGAACGAACCCAATGCTACGTGAACTCACATATCTAGTAGGGATCACCCCTTGATGAAATCCACAAGCGGTTCTTGAAGAACTTGATGATTCTTGCTCCTTCTCCTCCTTTATCTTTTTCTTTTCTCTTTTCTAAAACCCTAACTCAATATCGTAAAAGAGTAAACTGAATCCTATCAGTTTAGACCCCAATTAATTACCTAAAAAGAAATTAATTCATGGGGTATGGAAACGACCATAATGCCCTTCTAAAATCCGTACTAGACTTTCTTTATTTGAACAACCCAACTTCAAGTGGGCATATCTCACTCATACGAACTCGGAATCGCGTAGACTCAACGGCGTTGGAAAGATTATTCCAAGATATTTTCTACGATATCTGGAAACACACCTAACTCATCCTGAGCTAGGAGTTATAGTCATTTGAAGTTGACCAAAAACCCAACTTAACATACTTAGCAAATTTTCCAGATTTTTATATTCTTTCCAAAAATGACTATTTCCAATTTTTAACTTCTTTCTAGTTATAAGGTGTTACACAAATACTAAAAAAAACTAGTATTTGGGCCAAATCTCATTATTTGAAAACTTGTAATAATTCAAATTCTACACCAAACTTTTTTCTTTTACAAGAACACCCTCTATATTAGTTGTTTGCGTTGTTTACATAATTTTTTACGTGAACATCAAAGTAGTAATGGAATATTCGGTAAATATGAAAGTGATGATATGGTTGTTAATGAAAATGATAACAATCCGCTTAGGGTAACAAAGTTATGTGCCATATGCATACCCATTCTACTAGGACCACCAATAAAGTCTAGCCACATTCTTTCAACCTGTTCTTGACTAAGTGGCATACCTTGATTTTCTTCTGGCTGAGTTTGGCGTAAATCATTAAAGCTTGAAGATATCGATTTTGAATTGAACAGTATTAATATTAATATATAAATTTAGAAAATAAGTAAATATTATTTTAAATTAGAGGCTTATATAGCTCAATTGAGCTCGCAGCTCAGCCCACATGTCTGGATCTTCGGTATTCTTCTTCTTTCCTATATGTGTCCTTGAATGCTTCAGCCTGAGTTACCGACCTTCTAGTTGCTTTTCCTACATTTAAAACTAATTAAGTTATAATCAAGAGTAATTAAATACTAAACCTAAAAAATGTATAAAAACTTAAGAAAAATGATACATACCAATTTCCTCCTTACATTTCCTTAACTCTGAGCTTCACTTGTGTATAGAGAACCACCCTTAGTAAATAATATATCCTTCTTACCGATCTTGCTCATATGTTTAAACCTTAGATCATTCGCCCTATGCCCAAGTAACTTTTTCCGATCCTCAGATAGAATCCACTGGGGTTTCTTATCCTTTTTATGAACTTTCATCAACAAACCAGTAACTTCAGGAATTTAGCATTGAAGATAAGGACAAAACATGCCCAACTTTCTTGTGAAAGTTTGCACAAATTTTGGTCTCATGTCTCTGGACGCCAAGCACATTTTTCTGCAATGACAAGATAATTTTTTTATTAATAAGTATTATTGAAGACAAGAATTTAAATAGCGCTAAAGCAATAAACTTTAATATACCCTAAACTCCAAAAAAATTGTCTCTTGAGATTGCCTGACATCTTGCCCCAAATCGGAAAAGCATCTCTATAGAGATTGTTGATTGTCTGAGAAATGATCCCCACAACATCATCTGGATTAAAATTATAATACAAAATTTAAACACTTATAGGTTAAAACATAGACAATTATGAGATAATCATATAATTATGATATTTTTTTAAATCGTGCATATAGCTATCAGGCTCGATAACAAGTCTATTGTGCATATTCCTTACGCTAACTTGTGTAAGGACCTTACCAGGTGTAGTTGACTGATTTGTGGTAGGAGTGTTAGGCTCAGAACCATTACCTTAAAGGCGAAGACTCGACATACCAAGTTGTGAAGTAGATGATGATGAAGGTTGTGAGTTTGTAAGGGTGCGAGTAACTGTGCAAGAGAAACTAGACGTCTATCGGTCAGCCTTGAGAGGAAAAACAATGTATCCATGTGGGGTAGCATACCCTGATGTGGGCATCATCACAGGTACCTAGAGGGGCGGCAGAGTATATTCCAATGGTGGATGCATATAGGCTAATAGAGGATGAATATGTGAATACACCTGACTGTAAGACTCGATCTGCCTAGAATAGCAATGTATCAGAGTGTCTCTTGGTGGGAAAGATGTTGCGGAGTCTGATCTTATATGTATCCATGTCGTTCGTCTACTATGTATTCCTTAGTGAATAAATCAGCAAGATTATCACTTGAACGGATCTGTTGAACTTTTATCTCACCATTTTTTTGAAGATCGTGTTTGAAAAAAAATAAACTTTGATGAAATGTGCTCTTTCCAATCTCCTTTGATGTATCCTTCTTTTAATTGAGCAATACATGCAACATTATCTTCGTACATTGTGGTTGGTATATTCTTTTTCAAAGAAACCTCACATATTTCCTGAATATGGTGGGTCATTTATCTCAACCAAACGCACTCTCAACTTGTTTCATGGATGACTATTATTTCTGCATGATTTGAAGAAGTGGCTACCAACGTTTGCTTCATTGATCGCCAAGATATTGTAGTGCCTCCACATGTAAACAAATAGCTTATTTGATACCGAGCTTTATGCAGATCAGATAAATATCCTGCATTTGTGTAATCAATCAGTTCTAACTTGTATTCATTGCATGTTCATGGTCTCCGGAGATATCTAAGTATGTGTTTAACACCATTCTAATGTCTTTTTGTTGGGGAGGAACTGAGTCTTCCCAGTAAAGTCACTGCAAAATAGATATATGGTCGAGTATTGTTAGCAAGGTATATTAGTTCTCCAATTGCACTAACATAGGGAGTTTCATCACCAAGAAATTTTTCATCCTTCTCTTGAGGTCGAAATAGATTTGTATTGATGTCAAGTTATCTTACCACCATTGGGGTATTCAATGAATGTGATTTATTCATGTAAAATCGCTTTAAAATCTTTTCTTTGTATGTTGATTGATAGACAAGTATTTCATTTGGAAAATTCTCAATCTGTAGGCCAAGACAAATTTTGTCTGGACGAGATCTTTCATTTCAAAAAATTCCCTTTTCAGACACTCAACGACTTCTAAAAGCTCTTTACGAGTGCCAATGATATTCAAGTCATCAACGTATATGCCTATTATAACAAATTCAGATTTCGACCATTTTATGAAAATACAAGGTCAAATTTGGTCATTTTTATATCCTTCCTTTAGCAAATATTCACTAAGACAATTGTAACACATCATCCCTGACTATTTCAATCCATATAAAGACTTTTGAAGCTTAATTGAACAAGTTTCTCTTGAACATCTGTATGCTTCAGGCACCTTGAATTCTCCAGGAATTTTCATAAAAATGTTGTGGTCCAATGAGCCATTATAGATATAGGTCGTGACAACGTCCATCAGGCGCATTTCAAGCTTTTTTATGAACTGCCAGATTTATTAGATAGCTGAAGGTGATTGCATCCACCACAGGAGAATATGTCTCCATATAATCAATGTCAAGTCTTCAAGAAAAACCTTGAGCCGCAAGTCGGGCTTTATATCTCATGACTTAACCTTTTTCATTTCTCTTTCACAGAAAATCACATTTGTACCCCATTGGCTTGATAGATTCAATAGTTTGATTATTGGTCAGAAAATTTCACATTTTTTTGTTGAAGCCAATTCTACTTAAATTGTGTCCTTCCATTTTAGTTAATCATTTCTCTGTCTACATTCGTCGACAGATTTTTGCTCAAAATCTTCATCTTGTTGCATTATTTCAACAACATTATAAGCAAAAATGTTGTTAATCACAACATTATTTTGGTTCTACCTCTTTCTCGTCGAGACATAATTCATTGAAATTTCTTTATACTCATTACTTTCATAAATTTGAACCTCTTCAGAGGTTTCATCATATGTTATGACTTGGGTCTCTTCTTGAGAAATTCCTTTCACATCATGATCATCTTGATCGTTTATTCCTTTTATCTTTTGAGGATTCTTATCATTGGAACCAATTGGTCTATCACACTTCAAATGTGGTCTAGACTCATATGCTTTAACAATTTGTTCCGTCGGGAAATCAACTCGAATTGGAGCATTAGCAGTTGGAATATGTGATCTAGTAATTTTTGGAAGATTCGTAAAAGCATCTGGTAGTTGATTCACAATATTCTATAAATAAATTATTTTTTGAACTTCTTGCTCACATTGATTTGTTCAGGGATCCAGATGAGATAGTCACGATAAATTCCAATCTATGCTTATGTTCTCCGGTCATAGGCTCCAAATATTTTATGATTGAAGGAGATTCATACCCAACATATATCCCCAACCTTCTTTGGGGCCCATCTTTGTGCGTTGTGGTGGAGCAATCGTAACATATACCTCACATCCAAAAATTCTAAGATGAGAAATATTTGGCTCTTGACCAAAAGCCAATTGTAATGGAGGAGAATTCATGATGATTGGTCAGCCTTATGCGCTCAAATGTGTTGCATGCAAAATAACATGTCCCACATAGACACAGAAAAGTTTGTTTTCGTTAGCAATGGTCTAGCTATAAATTGAAGAGTTTAATCATTGACTCTGCTAAACCGTTCTGAGTTTGAACATGAGCAACTAGATGTTCAACTGTTATTCCACTATACAATAATCATTAAATTCCTGAGATGTAAACTCATCAGTATTATCTAAACGGATTGTCTTTAATGCGTAGTCTAAAAAATGTACTTTTAATCTTATTATTTGAGCCAACAATCTCGCAAAAGCCATGTTGCAAGTTGATAATAAGCACACATGTGACCATCTTGAAGAAGCATCTATCAAGATCATATAATATTTAAATGGTCCACAGGCAGGGTAGATTGGCTCACATATATCACCCTTGTATACGTTCTAAAAACGTAGGGGATTCAATTCCAAACTTGATTGTTGATGGTTTAATGATAAGCATTCCTTAAGAGCAAGCATCACAGGAGAATTCCTTTGACCGAAGGACATTAGGGCTTTTTAAAGTGTGTTAATGTGAGTTCTCAATTATTTTGCACAACGTATGAAAACCGGAATGGCCCAATCAGTCATGCCAAATGATAAAGTCATTAAAATTAGTAAACCTTTTGTTTACTACTGATATACCGTGAGTTTACGGTATTTCTAATACATTTCACTTACAAGTTGTGTGTGTCTAGGGCCTTTTTATATTGGTTTTTATGTGTTTTATCATGTTTTGCAGGAAAGGTGTTCAAGCGCGGAAGTTTAGAGATAGCTGAAGGAAGCGCAGAAAAAGGCATCCACAGAGGTCATCTACGAACCGTAAGTCAATTCACGGTCCGTAGGTTATGACAGTAGATCAGCAGGAATGTGTTGAGGACAAATCAGGGAAATCTGACCAAGTGTGGAACCACGGTGCCCATTGACGGTCCGTAGATTGATCTACGGACCGTAGTGTTGATCCGTAGAGTGAGACTGCGAGGGTTCCAGTACCTAATTTTTTGAAAATGCTAAGTATGGAGCTACGGAAGGGATTGACGGACCGTAGGTCTATCTACGGTCCGTGCTGCTGGTCCGTCGTTTGCTTCAGAGAAGCTGATGGTTGGATGCTGAAATATTTTCTAAGTCCCGAGTGACGGAAGGGACTTACGGACCGTAGATCAATCGACGGTCCGTAAGTCAGTCTCGTGGATCGAAGACGCGTACCTGAACAAAACTTTCCTTAATTTGTTTCCTTCTTTATTTAGGATTTGTTTTCTGTAAATAGGCATGAAAACCTCGTTTTTGGGGGTTAGACACTATTATTCTATTTTTGCTTTGTAACTTTGGAGATTAATTTGCAACCCTAGCAATTATTGATTTCCCAAGTTCGTTTTGAAGATTTTGGCTTTGCAATTCAAGTTAATTTTCTGGGTTTATTATTCTCTTTACGTAAGTTCATGATTTCTCCATCTACAATTATGAATTGTGTTCTTGCTAATATGAGTAACTAAATCCACTACTAGGGTTGTGGGAACCATGATCAATTAACAAAGTATGAATAGTAAATAAGCAATTCTTGACTAGTATTTTGCATGCATTGATAATTCTTTCGTTTAGAAGTCTTTTTAACGGTGGCCAACGTTAGAACTCGCCTTGTTACTACTTGCCGGACCAAGGAGGTAATTAACAAGAAAAGAATTATCAACATAGATTTAGTGTGATACTATCTAATAGGCTAGTGTCGATTGGTGCGAAGTAATAACTAAGCCAAACATCGATTATGATGTCTAATATGAGGTAAAGGTAAGGGTTAGTAAATTATACACACGTAGCCGGACCAAGGTGCGGGGTGAAATTCTCTAGATGCCGGACCAAGGATTTAGAGATACCTAACTTATCACTTTGCATGTAATACACTAGAAAAGGATTGCTATTACTAGGATTACTGCGTTATGAGATTATGGGGAACACGTATACCCTAGTTATTTCTCTTATCTTGATAACAACCAAAGTTGAGTTTAATTATTGATTACAATATTACTTATTACTATTTGTTTTACACAAGCACAAACCCCCCTTTTTATTACCTGTTTCTGGAAATAATTTGACTAATCGAATATAGTTGTCGGTTAAAAGTAAAGTCTAAACCATTTTCCTCGTGGGATCGATCCCAACCTACAAGTTGGGTTCTTTACTTGATAACGATCGCTTATGCTTCTGAAAAGAGGTGTAATTTGAGCGTATCAACTACAGTATGTGATTTAACTCTCTTATACTTGTATAGTATAACCCAGAAGAAAGTCCATGTAATTTTTTCATGCACAATTTTCTTCTTTGTATTAATTGTATTAATGTAAAGGTACTCAACCTTTCCTTCATTAGCAGTTTCAACATGATAGCCATTTTGACGAATAATTTTGAAACTTAATATAAGTTTCTTTGAGAATTACTACAATATAATGCATTATCAGTGGGTAATATTGTCTCTCTAGGTAGTAATAAAGTCGTTCTTCCAATGCCCTCAATTAAATTTGTACTACCTAGTATTATGTTAAGATATGCCATTTTCATAACTAAATTAGAAAAATATTTTTTTTCTCTTAATATAGTATGTGTTGTAGCACTATCAGGCAAACATCTCCATTACTCATCGGGAATCCAATTGAAAATCGGAGATATCTGTTAATTTTTATAAAAATAAAAATACATCAAAAAAAGTACGAAACAAAACTAACAACAAAAATTTAAATACTTCAACATAAAAAAGAACATGATAATTAAAAAAAAAACACATATATAAAAATAGCAACAAAATGCATTCCCCAGCTAAAAGATCAAACTTCAGTTTCAATCTCCAAAGATGTCATCAACTTCCATATGAGTTGTTGACATCCCGTTAAGGCGCAACGGCACGGTGACTTAAGAAATTAATTAAAAAATAATTATAAAGGGAGTCACCACCTAGTTTTGGAAAACTAGAAAACCAATTAATAAATTAACTTAAAAGAATGTCTACGAAACCAATAGATTCTAGGTAAGGGGTTCAAGCTATTCCGAAGGCAAGGTATAAGGCATCCTTCGAAATCCACAACTGTGGGTCCCCACTGAATTCTTCTTTTCAAATTGAGAAAGAGATAAAAACAATATACAAGTATAATAAATATGTGATATACACAAATAATAAAATAAAACAATAATATAAGAAAGGACCTAAGGTTTGCGTAACGTCAGTAATATACACAATAATGAATAAAGAATGTAATTCTAATTTCATTTGAATAGCTTCAACGTAAAGTAACTCTGGGTACCTATAAAGACACTTAGTAAAAGTGTTAGTAATAAATAAATATGGATAAAATTGAATGAATCAAATAATAACTTAAGAATAAAAATATGTCTTATGAAAATGGGAGGCCTTGAAAATTGACGGTAATTTCTTCATCGGCCAATTTTAGCATACAAAAAATATAAACCTAAATTAAATTTCCGTCTTTTAAAATGGGGAGGCCTCTAAAACCAGCAGAGAGAATTTTTCATTGGTCATTTTTAACATTATTACTCAAATAAGTTTAATAATATGATAAGAAATAAAATAATAACAAAATCATCATTCTAACATTAAACAATAGCAAAACTACAATAAATTACGATGAAAAGATTACCAAAATAAACTAAAGACAATATAAAAATCAATAAGTAAACATAATAATTACTTGAGTGCTAACTAAATTTAATATGCCAACAGTAATAAAATAATCAAATAGATAAGCTAAAACAATAACAAAATAAATTAAACAAAGTACCTTTAGTAGATAAGAGCAAATAGTAAATACTTTTCAAATTAATTTTTTTTTTAGTTGCATTGACATATCCAAAAGAATAAAAATATATACACATATATAATGGAGAAGGAGAGATACAACTTGTATTAGTTGTGTGAAGTTATTTTTTATTGCAATTATTTGGGAAAAGGGTCTGAAAAATACTTCAATTTTGGCCGAAATTACTGTTACGATACCAAATTTTATAGAGGACCTTTTACCCCCTGGCACTATTTAATAGTGTATTTTAAAAGTATATATGTGCCCACGTGGACACATTATTATTTATAATAATGCAATATTTACGATATCCATGTGGGCACATATGTACTACACTATTAAATAATGCAGGAGGGGTAAAAGGTCATTTCCAAAGTTCGGTATTGTTACAGCACTTTCGGTCAAAGTTCGGATATATTTCAGATATTTTTCCCAATTATATTCTCATTTACGAGGCCCACTCTTTATTTTTATTTCTTTGCCTTTTGTTTCTCTTTCATGGTCTTCTTTTCTTCTTTTTCTTGTCAGTTTTTCTTCTTTTTTGAAAAAAATAAATATTTGAAAACCAATTCAATTACTCCTTCAATTTTATAATATAAATAAAAATATATTTTATTTTTTATGATTAAATAATTACCTAAGATATTAATAGTCAAATTCAAATACGAATATAATACGTATTCATATCGTATGATTAAACCATTTTTCATTTATCGTATTTTAAAATTTCTATCTTCCTAATTTAGATCCATTTAAACATAAAAATTATTTACTTTTTAAAAATAATTTGTTTTTAACTCACTTTTCATTTTTGAAATTGTATTAAAGTACATTCAAACATGAACATTATTTCAAATATTTTTTGTAAAAATCATTTCGAATATCTATAAATTTAATTATATTTGTAATTAGAGATTCAAATTTTCTAACAAAAATATTTCAGCAAATTTTCTTTTTGCCGATTCCTAATATTGAGAGATATAATTTTGATAAAATTTTCAATTTAGAAGAAAAAGAAGAAGAAAAACGTTTGAAGTTGAAGAAGAATGGTGTCCGGTTTTTTTTTTCTTTTGGATATGATGCCGATCTTAAAGAATAGTGGACCCCATAATTCACTTTATTTAATTACAGAAATCCTACCTTTTAGTTTACTTATTACTATTATCCCCTATAAGTTTCAAATCTCCAAAATCCCTCATTGTCGGGCATCAGATTAGTGTATCAGCGCTTATATTATTGTATCTCGCGCATCAGATTAATGTATCAACGCTTATATTATTGTATCTCACGCATGTATCAGCGCTTATATTATTGTATCTAGCACATCAGATTAATATGTCAACGCTTATATTATTGTATCCGTTTGAGAAATTTATGTAATTATAAACTTTTAAATGATAGATTGTAATTGCCTTAAAAATATGTGATTTCTGTAATTTGCCCATTATATTATTTAGTATAATATTATTAGGTCTTGTCAATTTTAAATTATATTTCTCTTTTTTCCTAATTTGTGGAGCTTTTAAAATCAAAGAATGGGCCTACTATATCCAAGTGTCAAAAAATTAGTAGAGCCTCACACAACTTCAATTTGTTGTTCTCTACCATACTAAATTTTTTTTAACAAACTACATATATAACTTTTTTTTAACAAACTACATATATAACAACCATAACCCAACAATATTGAACAAACCAATGGATAAAATAATAAAGAAAGCAATCATCAACCTAAAATAAAAAAAGGAACCGAAACAGTAAATTCAACTTATTCAAAAATGTAAAAAATAACCCATTCAACAGTAAAATATCAACATAAATACAAGAGATTTGTCACACATATATTGTGAAGAGGAAAGAAGTTTCACTGGGTTTTGCCGGATTTGTTCACTGGAGTTCAAAGTTGCTGTCCATCGGAGCTTTGATGGATTTTTTTTGAGACTTTTGGCTCGCCTGAGCTTCACCGGAGTACCTACAAAACAAACAAAAACGAAAACAAAAATTAAAAAAAGAAAAGGGAAAATGGGAGGAAATGGATCTTCCTTGTTGGTTCTGGTTTGCTCCGGTTCATCGAAGCTTGAAGCTCCTCGCCGGAGTGGAATAGTGGAGGTCGGAATAGTGGTTTGCTGGTGGTTTTGGTTGGAGTTAATGGAGGTCGGCGGAGTTTGCTTCGTTCGGTGGCTACTGATTGAACTTGTGGGTCGAAAGTTGCTGGAAAAGAAGTTTTGGGACGGGAAAAGAGTTTTGGGTGGAGTGACTGTGTTCGAGGAATAATGGGGGGTTTTGGGTGGTGGACTCGCCGATGAGCTTGTCACTGAAAACTTATGAGCACTAAAAGAAATTTTTAAAGAATAAAAAATATGAAAATTACACCAATTATTTAAAATCTTATCCACCATTAATGACTTAAGTAAAAATTAGGCAAATAAAATAGTATAAGAAAGAAATTACTTCATTTTCCTACTCTTTTATTAATTACCAAAAATCCCTTTTTTTAGTGTTTTTCGGATACATAATATAACAGTGTGGATACTTAATATAGCAGCGCGGATACTTTAATTAATAACGGGCGGATACTTAAATTATTAAGTTGTTAGCAACACAGATACTTAATTAACGGGCGGATGCATAATATAGCAGCGCGGATACTTTAATTAATAACGGGCGGATACTTAAATTATTAAGTTGTTAGCAGTACAGATACTTAATTAACGGGCGGATGCATAATATAGCAGCGCGGATACTTTAATTAATAACGGGCGGATACTTAAATTATTAAGTTGTTAGCAGCACAGATACTTAATTAACGGGCGGATGCATAATATAGCAGCGCGGATACTTTAATTAATAACGGGCGGATACTTAAATTATTAAGTTGTTAGCAGCACAAATACTTAATTAACGGGCGGATACTTAAACTAATAAAGTATCCGGTTAAGTTGAATTGGGGGAAAATAAGGGATTTTTGTATTTTAGTAAAAAGAGTAGGGAAATATTGAGAATAGGTAAAGAAGTGTTGTGTATTTAAGTAATTTTTCCGTAACTTAATCACCAAAAAATTGTTTAAATAGAAAATTGAAATTCGCTTTAGTACAATACTATTATCTTAAAATCATGAGCTAAAAACACTAGTTAATAAAATATATGTGTATGAAATCTTATTCATATTTGAATGAATTTCTACACTTTGCAAAACATCAAAATGAATATTAAAAAATATAACGAATATAACCAATGACATGTAAAAAATGTAATTTAACAGAAAAATGATTTAATAAAAAAATAAACAAATATTTAAACGTATCAACCTGTTGTGACAAAAAATAATGTAATCAAAATTAATCGATAAAAATCCTAATATTTTAAGAAATAAGGATAATTATCAATAAATTGTATTAAAATTTCAAAACACGCATTTTGAACTATTTAATGAATAAAATACTTAAAAGTATTGATTTAAAAAATATCATACCAAAAATTTGGTGTCAACATGACTAATATCACTAAGGTCATCACAAACATCATCCTTTGAAACTAAATTTGCTTCAACATCATTATCATATTTTTGAGATGTTCTCGCCTTATAATCATCTTTAACGGTCAAATGTGATTCTGCTCGAGCATTGTTAGAGGAGACACCACCTTTATTTCTTTTTTTTTTGAAGGAATTCTGGTAGAGTCTGACAAAATGCTCAGGTGTCCAACATTCACTCTTCCAATGGTCTTTCATGCCACAACGATGACAATTACTTATGAGAGGTTATTTTGAGAATTCATGTTGTTCTCCCTTTTATTATGACCACCACCTCGACTATTGTTGTATCGTCTCTTGTCTTTTCCACGTCCCCACACTTTATTATAGCCTCAATAATCATCTCTTTTTATTTAAGATTGATCACGTGCTTCCACCACATTTGCTCCCTTTAGATGGTCATACCTTCCCTTTAAATCAATCCACAATTCAAGTGAGTCTTTTACCGCTAGATATTCAATCTTTAGGCTCTCATCAAGATGATGACGAAGGAAAATCATAGCATTCGCCTTATCTTGGCTTGATGCTTCATTCCCCTGAGTAATGGTGGCATCAAGACATTTTGCAACTAAGTGAATCTCAGCATCGAGTACTTATGATAGGTAATTTTTTTCGAAAATATCCAGTGCCACAAACTCAAGGTAAATTCGACATGATGAGATTATAAGAAGAATAGGTGTATTAAATAAGAATATTTATATAATACCTTTACAAGTAGTAACTTCGTGCTAATAACGTTTTATAAAAGAAAGCTCAGAATAATATAATATAATAAGAAGAAGACAAGAAGTATCGATGGAAGAGAGAACTTTTCTTATATCCAAGTGTGTTATAAATGGAGAATGACATCTCTATTTATAGTGCTGAGATATCACCCCAAAGGTCACCTTGTTAAATGTCTAAACTTGTAGAGTTATCCACAAATGTTCATATCACCTTGAAGACATACATACATGAATTCCAGTAATTCATGAATAAATTAAATGGACAATCCATTATTCAATGGATTTATAACACTCACATATTTGTGATAGTTATAAATCATTTCATTAAGAATGAACTAGAAATTTTAAAGTTAAATTGTTTGTAAATAAAAAATAACATTTTTTTAAGAAATCAAAAAGAAAAATGTGTCACATAAATTCAGACAAAAAAATATGCTTATTAAAAAAGTGATTGGTTCATAAAATTGATCAATCTGTGTCACATAAAATGGGACAAAAGAAGTAACATGTATTATTTGATTCGAAAACTACGTAAAAAGTATTGTAAATCTCAACAATTAACAACATTTGATTGGCTCTTGAAATTCTATCTATGCTACATACAGTGGGACAAGGAAAGTAACATATATTATTTAAAAATTACGTAAAAGGTATTATGAATTACAATAATTAACAATTTAAAATATTTAAAAATCATACTAAAATTTAATTGACTCTTGAAATTCTATCTAGATCACATAAAGTGAGACAAAAAAAATAACAGATATTGGACCCGTGCTAGCACCAATACTTGTGTCTACTATAGAATATAAATACAGATTAATAGTTCATAAATTATATTTTTTTGTGGTGATGACAGATGACACCTTTTTTCTCTATATCATATTATATATAGAATATAAATGCAGATTAATTATCACGCCTCAAAGTTACCCCCAGGGTGTAAACACGGGACTTAGGATCACGAGGGACCCCAAGCTAATCCTGAGCTGACATATCATAAGCATACTAGATAAACTGAAGTAAGAAAATACTGTGCGGAAGCTTAAAACATCATATACTGAAATGATGGGGAATACCTATTACTATCTAAATAAATAGACTGTGAGTTTAATTACAATTGGAAGATCAAACTCCAAAGCTAAAACTGAATCTAACTATGTCTGAAATAAAGCCTCAAACTGACTAGAGATGCTGGGACATGCCCCAACTAAATCTAGCAAAAATTGAAACTAAAGACTAAAAGTAGAAAGATAATCATGTCAATCGTCCTGGAAGAATGATGACTCACCAATGCTACTGAACTGGAGATCGGGAACCGTTTTATGCGTGATTTGAATGCTGAGGACCTGAACCTACATAACGAGAAGATGTAGCGCAAAGTATGAGTTAGTACTTGAAAGGTACTGAGCATGCAGGACAGAATAAATATGAATAATGTACATAACTGAACAATGCATACTGAGCAATGATATAAGATGAACATGATACTATATTGAAAATGCTAAACATGAACTAAACTGAATACAATGACCAAGTTTAAAACATGCTGAATATAAATACTGAATTGTAACTGATAACATGGTCAATGCACTAGAATTTGACTGTGGGAGCTATTTATAACCGACATAAAGCCACATGAGCTAAACGTGGAGTCTGATGTATACGCCCTATCGAGAGGACCCAATATACCCTGCTAGAGGTATAGAGGCATGACTAACATTATCAATAAATTGATGCCTACATAGGGGAGTTATAACCTACGGGGGCACGTAGTTTTAGGACTATGAGGGTGATTAACCCTAGTCCAACTCGGTATAAACCCTACTCCCAATTGAATATGTGTAAATTATATCATAACTAAAGTAAACTGGATAGCTCAATAATTTGACATGCAAATCTGAAATGTAATATTTATTTATGATAATGAAACATTCGAAGAGTGAGACATGTATATATGTTTATTTGTCCTAGCTAATGTAATTCATGAACTAAAAGAACTACATAACTATAGTTCTGAATTTATGCTAGAATCTACGCAAAAACATTATTGACACGTGATAATCATAGTATTTTGCTGAAATTCTAGAAACTCTAGGTCTAGATAGTATGGAGGAAATCAAGAATCTGACTAAATTCTAGGGACCTAATGGGTGAAAGCCACTAGTGAAATCCCATATACCTGATGACAAAATTCACGGAGAAATCTTTCGATTTCGGGGCTGGAACTGAAGAAAACCTTACTGTTGTTGTTGAGGAAAACTGGCGCCTTTTTCTCCATTTTTTGCTCTAAGTTTGAATGATTTAGGGGAATGATCGATTATGGTAAGTTCTGATTAAGTTACTAGGCTAAAACTGACCAAAACGATGTAGTTTAGGGGTTAAACGACGTAGTTTAGCTGTCCAACGCATAGGAAAAAAGACCAAAATGACCCTACTTAAAAATCTGACGTAGTTGACCACGACCCCTCTGACGGACCGTCAAAGGGACCACAGACCGTCAATCTGGTTGTGGCCCATGGTCCAGTAGATGTTGGTTTCTGAGACAAGCTTCCATGGGCGCCACCACAGTCCGTCGTCAGGACCACGACCTGTGAAGGGTCCCGTGGTCTGACGTCTAGGCCTGGTGGACTCTGCTTGGCTCCCACGAGTGCTAGTACGGCCCGTGAGGTGGTCCACGACCCGTGAAGGGCTTCATGGTCCACCTCTGCTGGAAGGGTGTTGAGTTCACGGGCAGGTCAATGGACCATGGTCCCTTTCACGGTCCGTGAACCTTGTCGTGGTTCACTGGTTCTGATGTTTTTCTGCTGTATTTTCTAAGTCTGGTTTCTGAGGTGTTACATTAATAATTCATATTTTTTTTATTGTTGAAACATGACACTTTTTTTCTCTCATATAATATTATTATTATATATAGAATATAAATACAGATTAATAATTCATAAATTATATTTTTTTGTGGTGCTGACACATGACATTTTTTCTCCTATTATATGTAGAATATAGATAATGATTAATAATTCCTAAATTATGTTTTTTTTTGTACTGACATGTGACACTTTTTTCCTCTCCTATTATATAAAGATATAAATAGATAATTAGTAAATTATGTTTTTTTGTGGTGCTCACAAGTGACACTTTTTTCCTCTTCTATTATATGTAGATATAAATAATTCATAAAATATATTTTTTATGTGGTGTTGACATGTGACACATTTTCCTCTCATATATATATATATATATATAATTCATAAATTATATTTTTATTGTACTACTGACACGTGGCACTTTTTTATTCCTCTATTATATATAGCTATAAAACTTCATAAATTATATTTTTGTGAGGCTGGCACATGACACCTTTTTTTCTCTCATATTATATATTATATTATATTATAAGCTTAAGTCATAGGCAACCCCTTAAAGTTGTCCACATAATTCACTTAGACATCTTAATTAAAACTTGTACCTATTGAACACCTCTGAGACTTCGAATTGATATCATTTGAGCATTTTTAGCCTATGTGACATTTTAAGTGTGATTCACGTCTGATGAGCACATGAAAACATGTAATTAGAATTTTATTTTTAAAAAATAATCTCTTTCTTCTTCCTTGTGAATGTCGCATCACTTTCTCCGACAGCCACCATTGTTGATGTTATCATACACCTCTCCTCCTTCCATTCTCTTTCTCTAGCTACTTCATCTCCTTTATCTTAGTGATCATTTTTTTTTTTAAATGGGTCATTATCGCTTCCATCACATTCATTTCTTCCTCCTCTTTTGAGCAACCACCACCACCTATGTCATTAACGCCGCTGCTTGGTTGTTTTTTCGTCAGATCTAGAATTGCTTGATCGTATTTTTTTCTTCAGATCTAAAAATGAATCCTTATTGATTTATGGAAGTATCTTTTTTTTTTTTGAATTTAATGATTTGCTATTCATACAAAAGAAGAAGAAAAAAGATTAATTGTTGACTTTTCTTTTCTAGAATTGATTTTTTTTCATTGAGATAGCTCAATTCCACCATTTTTGACTTTTCTTCAACTTGTTTCCGAACCTGAAACAAAGAGGATATAAATGAAAAAATTGAAGAAGGATTTGGTTTGTGAGAATGTGATGGTAATGACGATAATAGTGGATGTACGACGATATTTTGAAAAAAAAAGTTGAAGAGCTAATGGCGGGTGTACATTAATTTAAAAATAGTTTTTCCTTTTTTTGTCATAATATTTTCATTGTTATTTTGACTCAAAATGCCACATGTACACCATTTATTTGTGAGTTTTCCACGTCACCGCGAGTGTACCAAACTCCTTTTATATTTTTAGTTGATTGTAATGCTTAGATGATTCTAATTTAAGTTGGTAGAAGTGTTCAATAGGTACATGTCATAGTTGAGGTGTCCAAACGAAATATGTGGATAACTTTAAGGGGGTCTCAAGCCTATTTTATATTTAATACTATTAAGAAATGGGAATAGCAACCAGGAGACCATCAACATGTATGTTTATTGGGATAAAAAATAAATTTGAGGATACTCATGTCATTTTACAATTTTTCACCTGCATGTTACTTTTGTGGACCCCAAATTATATTAAGGCCTCATTTGTTTGCACTTAATGAAGGTTTGAATCTTAATCATTCAGATTCAGCCCATTAAATGCGTTTGGTTTTTAGGTTTGACTCTTAATCATTCAGATTCATTAAGTCCATTTGTTTCTTTTTTTTAAAAAAAGTCTCTGAATGGATCTAAAAAGATCTGAATGAATCAGATCTATAGGAGAGTCTTAACAACATTCATAATTAAATACGCTAGAAAAAAACCACATTGACTCTCTCTTTCTCATGATGCGACTTGCTCTCTCTCTGTACAAACTTTCTTCCTCTCTTTTCTCAATCAAACACCAATTTTTTCCTCTTGAACTAGTAAGTTTTCATAATCTTTACAAGTATTTTTTTTATATTAACAATTTTTTTTGGATTGCATTGATTTTTGTCAAGAACTCTTGTTGTAATAATATTTTTGGGTGTTTATCAATAAAGATGTGAAAAAATAGTAGTCATGATTAAAAACAACAACTATATATACATATCTGAGGTCTCTTATTAGAATTTAATTTGTTTAGGCCAAAAACATTGAAGGTATACTACAATAGGAGTTCATGATTGGAGTCCAAGTTATACCTATATCTAGTTTCTGACAAAAATGATGGATCTCCTAATAATTCTTCATACCAATCTCCAGTTTTGGTTGAAAGAAAAGTTTTGAGGAAGAAATTGATGAGAATATGAGTAATACTTTGGAGATTGATTAAAAAAATAGTGCACCTAACTTTGAAGAATGCAAAGAAAAAATTAGATAGACTTGGATGGGAAGAACCACAAGTTAGAGAATTGGATTAAGGTCATCCGAAAAAAATGGGAGTTCTTTAATTTCTCTGATGAGCTGGAATATATGTGAGTCGTTGATGATGTGAAATCCATTTTTCGACTAGTATCTATCATACTTATTAACAATTTGATATTATATTATGCCTATGAATTTTTTTTCGTGATATATTTTCTTATAAAAAGATGATTATGTTGAATTCTTAAAAGAAATCATGCTACAATAATTTTATATCGATATATAATTTTTATTTGCATATCATATAATTTTTTTTAATCAAATATAAACATTTTAAATATTATTTTTATTAAAAGTAATATTTTTTTATTGAAATGAAAATTTTATAATATTTTATTGATATAATGTTTAATTTCATATGCATATTCAGATATTGAAAACAAACAATCTTAATTATTCAGTGTTTAGATCTAGAGACCGCATCTTAATATTCAGATCTAGACATCCAGATCTTAATGAACATCTTAATATTCATATGCTTATTCATATTCAAACGTCTTAATCTTAATAAAAACAAATGAGGCCTAAATCTCACATATTCATACATAGTAAATACCTGGGTCCATTTGAGTAGAATTCTCTACATTGCCCCTACTTTATTCCTTCAACATATAACATACTTCTTGGTTATTTTATTTTTTATTAGAAGAGCTTAGTGAGATTCACATAAATGAAATAATAATATAATAAATTTAATATATTATATAATTATAATTAATAATAAAGATACATTAAATAACAAATTTTTTTTTATTTTTCAAACAAATAAAAAATATTACAACTTAATAATGCACTACAATAATTAAGAAAAAATGCCATAAAAAAACTTTGCCTACTTTTGTTTAAAAGACATTATTCCGAATATTTTTTGTTAAATATATAGCTAAATATTATTTCACTTTTATAAATTCAAATAAAATGATTTTTTTTTAAAAATACTAAGATTTTATATGGAAAAAATTAAAGTATAATTAATTAGTTTTCCTACTATTTTATTATTATTATTGATGAAGTATTATAGGTAAGTGTAACTTAAATAAATTATACCCAGTACAGGCTACTTGTAACGAGTTATATATATAGAATATAAAAGTAGTGATTAATCATATCATATCATATATATATATATATATATATATATATATAAAAGAGAACCCTAAGCCCGCCTATATGGTGCCATCACAAATAAAGATTCCTTTTTAATTTATTTATTTCCAAAATTAGCCTTCCCTTTCATGAAAAATTGTGACTGCTATTAAAAGTTGTGACTTTTATGAAAAGTTGTGACTTTTATGAAGAGTTGCGACTTTTATTAAAAGTTGTGATTTTTATGAAAAGTTGTGACTTTTATGAAGAGTTGCGACTTTTATGAAAGATTGTGACCTTTCCGAAAAGTTGTGACTTCTCCAAAGAGTTGTGACCTGTCCAGTAAGGCACAATAAACATTTGTTCACACTACCCTTTGTTGTCTATAAATAGAGGGGTTCCCTCTCATTTTAAAACAACGAAAATTCTGAACTTCTTCTTCTGCACAATTAAATATTTGATTCTGAACTTCTTCTTCTTCTGCACAATTAAATATTTGTGTACTTTGCTCATGTTGAGCGGCTCACTGACACTATTGTTTTTGTATCATTACACTAGTGAATAAAATCGTTTCATCTTGAGAGGATCTATTTCTTTGAACCTCGGGTACTAGAGGGGAATGATTTCCTTAAGGAAGCACTGTGCATTCAATGAACTCGATTTTTCCTTTCTGTTTCATTCTATGGTTACAGATCCTGGTATGTTTTTTTTACAATCATTAATTTATGCTTATGATATTCCTTCTCATTTTAAAACAACAAAAATTCTGAACTTCTTCTTCTTCTGCACAATTAAATATTTGATTCTTCACAATTAAATATTTGTGTACTTTGCTCATGTTGAATGGATCATTGACACTATTGTTTTTGTATCATTACACTTGTGAATAAAATCGTTTCATCCTGAGAGGATCTATTTCTTTAAACCTCGGATACTAGATGGGAATGCTTTCCTTAAGGAAACACTGTGCATTCAATGAGCTCGATTTTTCCTTTCTGTTTCATTCTATCATTACAGATCCTGGTATATTTTTTTTACAGTCATTAATTTATGCTTATGATATTAATTGTTGTTTTTGAGTACATGTTTTAAACTTTGTTGTTTATGTTTCTGTAAAGTTATTGTTATAAGTATTTGTTAGTACAAATTCTATGTAAATCCAACTACTACAGATTCACAAATAACTTTTTATAGAATACATTTCTTTACAACATTCTCCAAAGATATCTTTTCTTCTCCAAGAGATCAAGCCTAGAAATTTATATGATTTTTTGTTGTTGTCATAATAATGTTAATATTAACAGGAGTAAAACAAAAAATAGAAACTCAAATGATAGAACTAAAACTAGCAATTAATTACAATTGTATGGTACACAATAATGACTATTCTCTAGCACCAAAGTACTCTTTTAAACTTTTTTCCCATTATCTCTTACTTCTCTTTCACCCTTTTCAAGGATCCTTAATGTTTGTTCGTGAACAACTTCAATTCCCAAACACCATCATAACTACATTACATATAAAATTTGGATTTTGGAAGATTGTATTTTAATTTTAAAACACATAATGACTATATATTACTTATTGGTATATCGTATGATTATGGAACCGTTGATCTTGATAAACACGTTAGTTATATAACCTCTATACTCTTGAAAATAGATTTATATAAAAATGTTATAACAACAAAATACAAGAAAAGTTCTATTTTAATAAATTATAAAGAAAAATAATCTAACCGCGCGAAGCAGGGCCCATTTACTAGTAATTAATAAATTAGACACCGACCCAACTTGGCCGCCTTTGTAACGTCTTANTTCAAAATCAAATTAATGAATCTGTAAAATGAAATTATGTAAACTAGGAGAAAATGGTGCTATGATTTGTAATTTTGCCTTTTCTTTTAATAAAACAAATGGTAAACTACAAATGAATAACCTCTATACTCTTGAAAATAGATTTATATAAAAATGTTATAACAACAAAATACAAGAAAAGTTCTATTTTAATAAATTATAAAGAAAAATAATCTAACCGCGCGAAGCAGGGCCCATTTACTAGTAATTAATAAATTAGACACCGACCCAACTTGGCCGCCTTTGTAACGTCTTATTCCCTTCAACCCTATGTATATACAGGAAGGCAGTTGTTCTATCCCACGTCACTTATGATTTGGTGTTATTTCGGCCTTATTGTTATTGTTGATCAAGATATTGGGTAATTAGTGTGTGATCAAAATTCTAGGTGATTATTATATGATAAAGATACAGGTAGTTATTGTATGATCAAGATTCTGGGTAATTATTGTGCCTTATCGTAATTGTTGATATGGGTCATTATTGTTGCCTTATTGTTATTGTTGATACTCGCTAATTTTCGTTTTATCTGGGTAACTATTGTTGATCAAGATTCTGGGTAGATATTGTTTGATCAAGATAGTGGGTAGATATTGTTTGGTAAAGATATGGGTAATAATATAGATATTGTGCCTTATCGTTATTGTTGATGTGTATGTAGTAGCCTATGTATTTGGTTTTTGATTTCTTGGCCATCTCAGAATTATATAAATCTCACGTTATCTACTTTCGAATCTTCTTAACTCTTTGATCATCTCTTGAGAGAAGGAACATTAGGGGTTTGGGGAGTTCTTGACCTTTTTAGTTTGCAATTAGTTCTGTTTTTTGGCTAATTTATTGATTCGTTATTGTTGTTTGTTTGATCAGGTATGGGTAATGACGCTTGCTGTTATTGTTACCTGCAGTTTTTGTTGTGAGAATTCGTGTGTTTTGTCACACTCTGAAACTTAGCAATTTCTTTTTGTTGAATCAGAAAACGAGTAGAATTGGAAATTTGGCTCCTTAGGCATTGCCTACTTGGATCTTCTATATCAGTTTGGATTTGACATCTTGATTTCCATCTTTAATGCTAATTATGATGCTAATCATGTGTCTCCTTGCATCAACTTCTTTTACCTTGTTATTTGGTTTGGTCAAGAATACATAGGTGGGCATCTAGGTGCAAGTAGTTCCACAGGAACAAGTGTCTTGTTGTGGTGTTTGTGGTTGGGAAAGATGCGGCAGTTCCCAAGTCTGTGACTGGACATTTTGGAGTGTTCAGTCTCTCAAAGCTTTGCTCAAAACTGGTACGAAATGGAAGTTCTCAACTGTGATTATTCTTTTCACAAGTGTGTATAGTGTGTTCTACTGCCAGTTAGTTTTAGTTGTTAGTTCAAATGCTCGTGTTCTTTGATGATCCTGGTGTCTTTTTTGGTGTTATAGGCACTGGATAATGTCAATTCTGGATCTTTGATAGTGCTATAAAATGCTCTTCAGCTACTTATCATCTTGCCATTTTCCCTTTGTTATCACGCCAGCTTGATTTGTGTTCATTAGTGAATGAATGTAGACCACACGGTGACAGTAACAGAGTAATAGTTTTGGGAACTTCTAAGGATTGAATCCGGTATGCATTCCTGTGCTCCTTGTTGGTCTTCTTGGTCCTTGCACTCCAAGATGGATATTGTTAGGCTTCATTCAAAATGGGGGTTCTTAATCGTGTCTATTGCATCTCTAGTGATTTCTTAGATGATATGGGAAACTTCTAAGGATTGTATCCGGTATGCATTCTTGGGCACCGTGTTTATTGGTCTTCTTGGTCCTTGTACTCCAAGATGGATATTGTTAGGCTTCAACCAAAATGGGGTTCTTAGTCCTCTTGCATCTCTAGTGATTTCCTAGGTGATACGGGTTCTGTCAGCTTTGCACTTAACTTGGTCCTTCTTTTTGTGCTTGCAGTTGGGTCTTACCGAGCAGTGAATTGATTTTTTTTTCATGGAGGGGCTTTGCTTGGCTATTTGTGTTGAGGTTTCTTTAGTTCAGATAATTGTTAGTATTGAGATACTCATTTCGGTTTTTCTCCCAAATCAGAGTGGTCCTTCCTCTTTTTGTCAGAAGTTGTTGTTGTATGGAACTTGCCAAGCTAAGATAGTTTTTCTTGCACTCACTCTGGATGCGTATGTTCCTCGATGATCCAATTGATGAGATTCCTGGTGGTTGATGGGTATATGGTCTACTTGACACCTGATAAATACTCGAAACTCAATCATGGGTCTATTGACAGCCCGATCAAGTGGGTCCTTGTTAGACCCCCTCTTCTGGAATTCTCTCTGCTTCCTTTTTCTTGCATCACCCCAGCTTGATTTTGTTTGTTGGATGGATGCCAGTTGAGAGGACTAGATTTGAAATTTTTTGAAGGTTGATGCCCGGTGTCCGTTCCTGTGCACGCTGTTTCCTTGCCATTTTTGTGCTCACACTGCAATTTGAGTATCATCAGGCTTCGATATAGGGGTTTTCCAATTTTGTTTCTTTGCCATTTTTGTGCTTGCATTGCAATCTGAATAATATCAGGCTTCAAGAGAGGGTTTTTTTCAATCTTGTTTGTGGCTTTTGTCAGCTTTTCATGTAACTCTTCCCTTCATTCCTTTGCTTGCAGCTATTGGGTCTTACAAAGCAGTGAATTCTTCTTTTCACGGAGGTACTTATTTGTCCATGTGTGTTGAGGTTTCGCTAGTCAGTCTTCTATGAGTACAGATAAATTTCAATTTTTCTTCCCTATTGACTCCTTTGTCTTTGTCATAACTACTGTTTTATGGTAGTTTCTCAATTAGGACATTATTTTCACCAAAGTGTGTTGTATTTGCTGCCATGGAGTTCTTAGTTCAGATGCTTATGTTCTTATGGTGATACAATCGATAAGGTCTCTGATGGTGATGAGGTCTCTTACTCTTATGGCTATGGATACCTGATAAGTACTTGACCAACTCTAGATCTTTAGATAGTGGTGTAAAATACTTCTGAACTTTTGTTCTTTTAGCTACTTATCAAACTGTTCTCATTTTTTTTGTTATATCACTAGTTCTTTTGGTTGTCTTGATGTGTAGAACATGTGGTGACACTGGTATGGACGATCAGATTTGGAAATTTCAAAGCTTACCAATACGCGATACTTTGCCTCCTTTTGGTCTTTTTGGTGCTTGCATTGCAATCTGGATGTTTTCTAGGCTTTGACAAAAGGGGGTTTTCAGTCTTGTCTATGGCATCTCTAGTGATTAATTAGGTGGTTTGGGGTTTGTCAGGTTTGCTCTGAACTGTTCCCTTCTTTCTGTTCTTGCAGCCATTGCCCAGGACAATGATTTCTTCTTTTCACGGAGCGGCCGTACATTGTCGGTTTGCGTTGAGGTTTCTTTAGTCAAGTCTTTTTATAAGTATGGAGCTTTTCGATTCAATTTTCTTCCCTAGTGGCCCTTTGTTTTTATCAAAACTAGTGATGTATGGAAGTTTCTCAACTAGGACATTATTTTTCACCGGTTTGTGTTGTATTCTACTGTCATGAAGTTTACTTTATGTTTTTCGATCATCCAATTGATGAGGTCTTCTATGGCTTATGGACCCTTGATAAGTACTCGGCCAATTCTAGATCTTATTTGATAGTGGAGTAAAATACTTCTTTACTTTTATTCTCTAGCTACTTATTTATCTTCTCTGCTTCCACATATTTTTCGTTACCACACTAGTTTGTTTTGGTTGGATGGATGTGTAGTAGACCATGTGGTGACACTTTTATGGATGTTCAAATTTGCAAATCTCAACTCGGTTTACCAACATGTGATCCTCTGCCATCTTTTGGTCTTTTTGGTGCTTGCACAACAATCTGGATATTGTTTGGGCTTCGACAGAAGGGGTTTTTCAGTCTCGTCTATGGCATCTCTAGTGATTACTTGGGTGATTTGGGGTTCGTCGGATTTGCACTTGACTGTTCCCTTCTTTCTGTTAATGCAGCCATGGTTACAGGGCAGTGAATTATTCTTTCCATGGAGTGGACGTGTTTGACTAAGATAATATTTTTCACTAGTGTGTGTTGTTGTTCTGCTGTTGTGAAGTTTTTAACCCAGACATTATGTCTTTGATGATCCAATTGATACGGTCTCCTATGGCTATGGACACTTGATAAGTACTCAGCCAATTTTGGATCTTTTCCTTAGACAGCGCCATTAATGCTCCTCTACATCTGATCTTCTAGCTACACAGATATTTCGGTTATCACAACTTGTTTTTTTTGTTTGGATGGATGTGTAGACTATATGGTGACAATAATAGAGGTTAAGATTTGGAGATTTTAAAGGTTGATATCCAATATGGTATCTCTGTACCCTCTTGGTCTTTTTGGTTCTTGCACTGCAATTTTGATATATTGGCCAGGGCTTCAACAAAAAGGGAGTTTTAAATCTTTTCCATATGGCGTCTCTAGTGATTTCTTAGATGGTATGGGTTTCGTCAGTTTTGGACTTGATTGTACCCTTCATTTTGTGCGCTTGCAGCTATTGGGCTTATAGAGCAATGAACTATTTTTTTCATGGAGCGGCTTTCTTTGTCCATTTATAATGAGGTTTCCGTGGTTCAGGATTTTATGACTTCTGACATTTTCAACTAAAATAGTTTTTTTCCCGTTAGTGTGTGTTGTATTCTACTGCCATTTTTAGTGTTTAGTCCGGATGCTTATTTTCTTCGATAATCCAATTGATGAGATTCCTGATGGTTGATGGGTTATAGATGGACGCCTGCGAAGTACTAAATTTTGGATCTTTTGAAAACCTCGTAAAATGGTCCTCTCTTTTGGTGTTCTTGCTGCTTATCTTCTCTGCTTCATTTTTCTTGTATTACGCTAGCTTGATCTTGTTTGTTGAATGTGGATGTGTCATGACAGTTGAGAGGAATAAACTTGGAAGATTTTGAAGGTTGGTGGCCTGTGTGCATTTCTCTGCACCCTGTTTCTTGGCCATATTGGTGCTTGCACTTCAATCTGGAGATTATCAAGCTTTGAAAGAAGGCGGTTCTCAATTTTGTCTGGCATTTGTAGTGAATTCTGTGGTGGTAGGGTCTTCGTCAGATTTGCACTTGAACTGTTCCATTCTTTCTGTGCTTGCAGCTGCTGTGTAAGGTCTTACAGAGCGATAAATTCTTTTTTTCATGGAGCGGCATGATCTGTCAATTTAGTGTTGAGGTTTATTGTTTGATGCTCTAATGATTGAGATCTTCAATTCAGTTTTCTTCCCTAATCAGAATAGTTCACTTCTCTTTTGTCAACAGTGCTTCACTAGTGTGTATTTTGTTGCGATATTTGTTTGTAATAATCCAGATGCTTATGTTCTTTGGTGATCCAACTGATGAGATCTCCATGGTTGTGGACAACACTTGATAAGTGTATTCAAACTCAATCATGTTCTTCTGATGGCCCTGTAACGCATTCCTGTACTTCTCGTGTTCTTGCTACTTACCTTCTCTGATATCTTTGGAGATTTTATAGTCTGGTTTGGGTGTGCATCCCTCTGTGGACCATGTTTCTTTCCATTTTGGTGCTTGCACTGCAATCTGTTTATTGGATATCATCAGGCATTATGAACAGGGCACTTTGCAATCTCATCTTGTTTGGCATCTCTAGTGATCTGTCCTGTGTGGTATTTTTCCACTTACCTGTTACATTCTTCTTGTGCATGTAATGGTTGGGTCTTCCACAGCATGAACTTCAACTCAGATTTCTTCCTAATCAAAAGGTCCCTTTTCTCTTGTTGTGTGGAAGTTCTCAAGAATGATAATATTTTCACTCTGCTGCCATGAAGTTTTTAGTCTAGATGTTTTTTCTTGGATTTATCCAAATGATGATGATATCTCTGATTGTTATGGACACCTGAGAAGTACCCAAGCTCAATTTTATATCTTCTTATGGCCCGAGGAGCTCCTCCTACTTCGTTGTTCGTGCTACTTATCTTCTCCTGGTTCTATTTTCTTATGTTCATCCTGCCACTTGATTTTGTTTGTTTGGATGCATGCTTGTAGACCACATGGTGACCATGAGGGGATCAAATTTGGTAATTTCGAAGTTTGGTCTCACTGTGTGTCCTTCCCTTGTGCACCCTGTTTCTGTGCCATTTTGGTGCGTGCGCTTGCACTGAAATTTGGATATCACCAGGCACTGGCAAGGGAGTTACACAATCTTGTCTGGCACCTCTAGTGATCTCTCCTATGTTGCATGGGTTTCGCAGCTTCAACCTAATTGCTCCCTTCTTTTGGTGCTTGCTGTCGTTGGGTCTTTCAAGACCAGTGAAGTCTTCCGCTCATGGAGCAGCCTTGTTTGTCTTAGCGTTGGAAGTTTTCCTTAGTTCAGGCTTTGTATTAGTACCTAGCTCTTCGATTAAGTTTTCTTCCCTAGTCATAGAGATCCCCCTATCTCGTTGGCGGAAGTGCTGTTATGCGGAAGTTCTCAATTATGATGACTTTCTCCACAAGTGCATTTTCAGCTTTTAGTCCAGATGCTTATGTTTTGTGATGATCCAACTGATGAGTTATCTTATGGTGTGGATTTCTGGTAAGTACTCGCTAAGTTCTGGATTTTTCCATCATCTATCTTTTGTGTTCTTGCTGCTTATCTTCTCTGCTTCCATTTTCTTTTTGCTCATCACACCAGTTTGAGTTCTGTTTGTTGGAAGGATGTATATAACACATAGTGAACAGTATTGGAGGATTAGATTTGGAAATTTAAAAGCTTAGTGTTCAGTAAGGTGGTCGTTTAGGTGCTTGCACTACAACTAATCAAGGATGGTTTTTTTCTTATGCAGGTTTCTGCTCCTTGGTTGTGGCTATTGGAAGTTTGGACGGAGGGGTCAAGGATGTTTTTTTTTTAAGTTTTTGCCATAATGCAACTAGTCTTGTGTTACCAGTGACGGTTGATGATTTTTGGTTATTTACTGAATTGGATAGGTCTGGATTCATTGGTGCTGTGTTGTATCCATAAGTTTTCTAATTTTGCCATATAGGTATGAAATATGAGCAGATCTCTCAGTTGCAGAAAAGAAAGTCTGGCAGAATACTTGGCCTCCTGTGCAGGAAGTGAGACCTGAAGGGTGATCTTCTGGTGAATGATATCGTTTTCTGGGTTTGCAGATTTATTTTGAAGTTTGACTTGGCTATAAATTCTCACTTTTGTTGGTTTCTTGAGGCATCCAAGGACTTTCTGATTAGGTTATGCCAATTCCTTTCTGGTTCTACCCGAAACAATGACGGTAAGGGCATACACCATGCAGTTTCTGTTTTTGGATGTCAATAATCTTTATAACGAAGTAAACCTCATATCTGATACCTGCAACAAATTATCTTTTTCTTGCATCTTCTCCTCTGGAACACTATTCAGTAGAAGTTTTTAAGCCTTCCCTTGTAGATGTTGCTCTCTATATTCCATGTTGTTAGGCGATTGACTCGTACAAAATCATGAAGTGGTCTCCCTCCGAAGTCTTCTGGTTTTCTTTCTCTACCCATAAGCTTTAAATGGAGTACGGGTGCTAGAGTAGTGGAATTTTATGTGTTATTTACCATGAACAAGTCTTATTTGGACAGTGATGTTGTGTTATCCACCCAATTAGTTAGATGAGTTCATGCACCAAGCATGAGAAGGAACTATATCAAGGTGTTACTGAGAAGCAGTCTGTTATAGTCATTTACAGTGGTTATTAATGTGTGACTCCTGTATTTAGAGCATTTATTGTGTGTGCTGATTTGATCTCTTACCTGTAAAACAACACTACAGATGTGAGTGTGCTGTTTTTGAAGTTGAGGAAGGTATTAGCATCTTGAAGTAGCTAGGATGCTTTGGCTTCAGTTTGTCGTGGTATTTCTTTTTTAAATATGGCCACTGAATGGTTATTTCTGGTTTCTCTAAGTTCCAGTTGTCCAAATTTGCCTAAATGTGCCAAATAATTTAAGTGGAGTATTTCTCTTTAAGCTCTAGTTGTCCAGTATCGCCGGATAACTCTGAATGTGGTACTTCCTCTAAGCTCCAGTTGTCTGAATTAGCTAGTCAAGAATTATCAGCTCAAAGATGTTGCTTTGGAGTAACTGCGAGTCCAGCTTTCTTCCTCTTTTCTCTCAAGTTCTTGTAGCTATTTTGATAGCACTAGGACTAAAGGACTTTTTTTTTTGGCTAAAATACACAAAGTCAGTTCCATATAAGCGGATTTGCTCTCCTAAAGTGGAGAGAAGTTGGAAAGATGATAAATCGATTGTTATGGATCATGTTAAATAGAAAAGGTCCTAGTATGATGTGGAGTATGTTAAACAGAAAAAGGTCCTGGTATGATCACTTTGATTCCTGTTTTTACATTGATCTGTTCTAGTCATCTTTGCATGTTGAAAGTATTTTAATGTCTATTTTGGATTAACATTACAAGTTCTTCTGGTTATTCTAAGTGGGGGTGTGTTCAACTATGCTCGAGTGTTCTAGTCATCTTTGCATGTTGAAAGTATTTTAACGTCTATTTTGGATTAACATTACAAGTTCTTCTGGTTATTCTAAGTGGGGTGTGTTCAACTATGCTCGAGTGTTCTAGTCACTCAGTACTGTCTAATGTGCTTTCTCCTAGAATGTGTAGTAATTTATTAATCTATGTGCACTTTGCAGTGTATGGGAGGATGAGTGTTCTATTAAGGCGGCTGTGTCGGTGATTTGAGTCTTAATTATGAGTAAGAACGGAATGTTCTCAAAATAATTGTCTCCTCTCACATGTATGAAATGCAGTTACTGAATATAGGTGGTCTATGGGTAATATTTTAACTAGTATAGGTGTGAAGTAGCTTTCTGTTTTGGGTTGTTATGATCAGTTGGGTCTCTCTTTCTTTGGCTTATCTCACATGCTTATTTGGTCTCTTTTGGTTTGGGATTGGAATCTGCGGATTAGTATCTTGGATGTGATAAAGCTTGAGTTTCGGGAAGTGAGGAAATATTTTTTCTCAAAACATGGACTAATGGAAGTTTAATTCTGGAAGAAACACTTGATGAAGCATCTTGAAATTTGGCAGATGCAAAAATAGGGAAGGACCAAGATTCCATGTGTATAGCGATGTTACTGGTGCAAAAAGTTTATATCAGGGTACATATTATTCTCTCTTTGTGCAAATACTTCGTTGCTCCAGAACTGGAGAATCTACTTTTTGGATATTATATATACTTTTAGTTGTTGAAGTTGCTATGGAATTGTGGAGTTCGCAAATGCAACTTCTTCATGGTATGAGATGTATGTTGAGTTGTATGATATAATTGATTTTGTAGTAGTGTTGGTTTATTTGATGCTACATTTTGTGTTTAGGGAACCCTTGTAACTCCGCCTGTTAAATCAGCCAGTCCCAAGCCTGGACCAAGGAGGAGGGAAGGTGTGTAAGTATAAAATTAGTTGTCTGTTCTTTTTAATTAATAGAAATGTTTCTGGAGTTACATATGACCATGGTGCCTCCCTAATCAGAGTGGCTCCCTTCTCTCTTGTCAAAACACTGTTTAGTGTGTATTTTGTTTCCATATTTGTTTTTTAATAATCCAGATGCTTATGTTCTTTGGCTATCCAACTGGTGAGGATTTCCATGGTTATGGACAAGACATGATAAGTGTATTCAAATTCAACAGTGTTCTTTTGATGACCCTGTAAAGCACTCCTATTCTTTTCGTGATCTTGCTACTTACCTTCTCTGATTTCGTTTAGCCTACCAGTTGATTTAGTTTGGTTGGATGAATGTCTGTAGGCCACGTGGTGGTAGTAAGAGGACAATAATTGGCTACTTTGTAGTTTGGTTTTGGTGTGCATACCCTGTGGACCATGTTTCTTGCCATTTTGGTGCTTGCATTGCAATCTGGATATTGGATATCACCAGGTAGTAAGAAAAAGGTGCTTTGCTATCTTATCTTGTTTGGCATCTCTAGTGATCTTTCCTGCGTGGTACGGGTTTATGTTCTTTTTGTGCATGTAACCATGGGTTTTCCAGTGCATGAACTTCAAGTTTTCTTCCTAATAAATGAGTCCCTTCTCTTTGTCAAAACTACTGTTATGTGGAAGTTCTGAACGATGATAATATTTTACACTAGTCTACTTTGGTGTTCTTGCTGCTCTTATGCTTGTCATGCCTCTTGATTTTGTTTGTTTGGATGCTTGTTTGTAGATCAACATGGTGATCGTGAGGGGATCAGATTGGGTAATTTCGAAGTTTGGTTTCAGTGTGTCCTTTGGTTGTGCACCCTGTTCCTTCGCCATTTTGGTACTTGTGCTTGCACTGCAATTTGGATATCACCAGGCACTGGCAAGGGAGTTATGCAATCTTGTCTTGCATCTCTCTACTGATCTCTCCTCTGTTTATTTTTGGAGATCTCTCCCCTATTGTTAATATTGTTTTTGGAACATGTGTATTATGTTCAAATATTCATTCATTTACGGAGTTGCTTCAGACTATTAGCCATTGTGTAAACCGCACACTGTTTTTGCCATAAAACATTGCCATTTGAACAGTCAAATATTGAATCTAGAACAGACAAAGTAAAAAACATGGTTCATCTTTTGTGTAACAAGTCATGTACACTCTTTATGTTATTTATATCAATGCAACTAGTTTTGTGTTACCAGAGACGGCTGATGATTTTTGGATATTTACAGAATTTGGTAGGTATGGTTTTCTTGGTGCAGTTGTATCCGTAAGTTTTCTGATTTTGCTATGTAGGTATGGAGTATGAGAGATCTGTGAGTTGCAGAAAAGAGTGTCTGCAGAATGCTTGGCCTCCTGTGTTGTGGAAATGAGACCTGAAGGATGAGCTTATGGCGCAGGGAATCTCTTTCTGGGTTTTGCAATTTTATTTTGAAGTTTGAATTTGCTGTGGATTCTCACTTTTGTTTGTTTCTTGAGGCATCCAAGGACTTCCTGTTTAGGTTATGCCAATCTCTTTCTGGTTCTACCCGAGGCAATGCTGTAAACCTCATCTCTGGTACCTGCAACAGATCATCTTTTCTTGCATCTTCTCCTCGGGAACACTATTCAGTAGAAGTTTCTGAGCCTTCCCTAGTATATGTTGCTCTCTATATTCATGTTGTTAGAGGATTGACTCATTTCCCTCCCAAGTCTTCTGGTTTTCTTTATCTACCCATAAGCTTTAAATGGAGTACAGGTGCTAGAGTAGTGGAATTTTAATGTGTTATCTACCATAAACACAAGTATTAGTTGGCAGTGATATTGTGTTAGCCAACCAATTAGTTAGATGGGTTCATGCAGCTAGCATGAGAAGGGATGAGATTAAGGAGTTTCTGGAAAGCGATCAGTTGTAGTCTTTTACAGTGGTTTTGATAATGTTAGACTCCTGTTTTTTAAAGCGTTTGTTGTATTTGCTCATTTGGATCTCTTGCCTATAAAACAACACTACAGATGTGAGTGTACTATTTTTTGAAGTTGAGGAAGGTATTAGCATCTTGAAGTAGCTAGGATAGTTTGGCTTCTGTTTGTCATGGTATTTCTTTTCTAAATATGGCCACTGAATGGGGTATTTCTGTTTTCTTTGAGCTCCAGTTCGAATTTGCGAGATAATTTGAGGGGGGTATTTCTCTTTTTTAAGCTCCAGTTGTTCAATTTCCAGATAACTCTGAATGGGGTATTTCTGTTCTTCTAAGCTCCAGTTGTCTAAATTTTCCAGCCAAGAGTTATCAGCCTCAAGATGTTGCGTTGGAGTAACTGTTGGTCCAGCTTTGTTCCTCTTTTCTCTCAAGCACTTGTAGCTACTTTGATAGCATTAGAATTAAAAGGGAATATTTTGTTTCGGCTAAAATACACGAATTCAGTTCCATCTAAGTGGATTTGATCTCCAAAAGTGGTGAGAAGTTGGGAGGATTGTAAATCGGTTGTTGTGGAGCAGAAAAGACCGTGGTATGATGTGGAGCATGCTTAACAAATAAACGATCACTTGGATTCCTGTTTTTACTCTTATATTGTTGGTCATTCCGTTACTACGTATATATATTGGTAACTTAGCTTGCACATATCCAACGTTCACATTCACCGTTTTGCAAGGATCATTTAACATTAATCAGGAATGTACGCAAAATGGGTTATTAATCACGCTAAATCTAAAACTCTAACGTTCAAAAATGGGTTATTCTTCCTTCTAATTTGTTTATATGTTCTCTTTTTTAAATGATAACACCGCTTATAATAAATTCTACGTACGCATAAATTCCACGGAATAGTCATTAGTCTTTACTTTTCTTAACATTTATGAGACATGGGTATTTATTGGTTGTCTTATCAATAGAGGTCATGGGTAATCGTTGCTTTATCAATCGTCATCAGTACTATTAGCCATTATTTGCAATCATCACCACCAATCATTATGACATCCACTAATCACTATCGATAATTACCCTCCATTAGTCAATATTATATATCACTAATTGTCATCAACGTTCACCATTTTTCTCAGAAATGTTTCAAAGAATCAAATTGTTGATATATGTTTCAGAGTTTTGGCATCTGCCATTTAAATGGTCTTTGAATGCAGTTCGCGGATGTTGAGTACAAGGTGTAGATTAGCCAAGCTTCCTCCAACAATCCTATCAAGACAGTTGTATCAAAGGTAGCTTTCCAGTTTAAGCATGACAATTACAAGCAGATACTCAAGGGTATAACATGAAGGGTGAAATGCTTGCCTTTCTTCTCCCTCATTCAAGATATTATGTAAATTAATATAGGGAAAATTAGTAATTAAGTCATAATATCTAACAATACTTTAAAATATTTAGTCAAAATAACAATACTTTAAAATATTTATTTAACATGGCAGAATGACAATATTTTTATAAAATACTATGTATTCATATTTTAGTATTTTAAATTAATTTTATTTATGAAAAGAGTTCTATATTGGACCAAATTATATACCAATAACCGTTTAAAGTGAAAAATAAATAAATTAAACCTATACCATTAACTTTTTTTCATCACCTTTCACGTTTCTTCCCCAACTTTCACGTTTCTTCCCCACCCTTCACTTTTCAAGTTTATCTTTCTTCAAGGTGCTAAATTGTTGTTCATCAAAAAAATTTCGTTATTGTTAAACGAAATCTTTTTATTAATTCAAGCAGATTTCTCGGTTGGCAAGGTAATTTTCATTATCCATTTCGATTAGTTATTTTGATTTCTTTTGATTTATTTTCAATATCACCGTTTATGGTATATATTTCGCATTGTACATATTACGGATTTTCCGTCAATTTTTTTATTTTTATGCAAGTTTGTTTACATATTCATCTAATATTTATGTATTTCAATTAGTTATTTAGAATTCTTTTGATTTGTTTTCAATATCACCGTTTATGATTTATATTTCGCATTGTACATATTACGGATTTTTCATTAATTTTTTCAATTTCTATGCAAGTTTGTTTACATATTCATGTAAAATTCATGTATTTTAGATTTTTAGTTAATTAAACAATTTTTTTTCGATTTTTTTTTCTGATTTTCGTTTTAATAATTCAAATTTATTAGAATCTTCAAATTCATTCATATGTTTATTTTTTTTTATTTTTAATACATTTATATTTGCTTTTAGGGTTTTAGATTTGGGGAAAGCATCTGTCTGTGTACAATGTCTGAATCAACAGTTTATTTGTGTATTCATTCTATCTATATATCAACAAGTTTTACATTTTTTATTTTTACATTGTATTTCAATCTCAATTAGTATACCAACATGTTTGTATTTTCTTCTTAATTTGTATTCATCCTAACTGTATGCTATTTGTATTTTATTGGTATTCATTCTGTATTTCAATCTCAATTTATATGTGAACAGGTTTGTATTTCTCTTTTGTTTTGTATTCAACCTAATTGTATACCAACAAGTTTTGTATTTTATGTGCCTACTTTACCTTTCAAAGTCACTTTGTATTACAAATGAAGAGAGTATTTAATTTTTTTTGTATTCACAACTTTATATTCAATCTCACTTTGTATTTATAACTTTGTATTTTCATCTCACTTTTGTATTCATATATTGTTGTATTCAACATATAGTTCATGATCCATTAGTTTGTATTTTACCTTTCAAAGTCTGTTTGTATTTCAAATGAAGAGAGTATTTCTTTTGTATTCACAACTTTATATTCAATCTCACTTTGTATTTATAACTTTATATTTTCATCTCACTTTTGTATTCATATATTGTTGTATTTAACATATAGTTCATCATCGATTAGTTACATTAACTTAATGGGATACAAATTATTGTATGCATTCAAACAGAAAAAACAACTACTAAACTAAAAAAAAACAATTTCATTCATTATACACATAATTTGGATACAAAACATCCGAAAAAAGCTATAAATCCCAATGGATACAAAGATTTCACTGATTCAATCAGAAAAAAAAAATACTCTTGTACTCGACATAAACGAATATCTCATCCAAACAAATAAAAAAATCGGAAAAAATACCTGATTGTTTTTTGATTGTTCACTGGATGCGACAAATTTATAGTTGTCAATTTTGAAAAATTCAGTTTAATAAATATGTCGTATTCAACTTGAAGAAGCTTTGAAAGTTATCAGATGAATGATTTGGAAGACAAACTAAATTATTTTAGTTTTTTTTTTGATATTCTTAAGAAAAAAGCAAAAAAAACACTCGACGGAAAGATGACTATTTATGCTCTTTTCAAAACGTAACTGATTTGTATTTAAAATCTTTTAAATCTTTTTTGAATGCTTTTGTTCCATGATTTTCTCTGTTCTGTTATTAATTATTTGTATTTTTTCAAATTAATTAAAATAAAATAAATACATAACTAATCCCTTAACAAACTAAAATAATGACATTTTTAATAAATAATGAAACTATTGCTAAGGAGTCCCATTAAAAGCTAAAATATTGTTGTTTTAAAAATTTTCCCATTAATATTTTATTGAATCTAATGTGCTAAACTTAAATTAAAGTCAAAAGAAAAAGTTTTATAAGGTAACTGTTTGCTTTAAAGTCGAAAATGGATTTGATACAATTCACCAGAATCTAAGAAATGATCAAATTAGAAAATCATTTCTATTTTGATTCTGTAAAACGCAAGTTTCATTTTTAAATGAAGCTAGATGATACAACTCTTATTAGTTTAATAGTTTACCCAAGAGCATCTCAATTTATACGATTTAGTTTTCTGTTTAGCCCGTCTAAATTTAAAATAACATAGTTATATATATAGTAAAAAATTAACTTTAAAATAACTATTTTATCCTTAATAAAATACTAATGGATTTTTTTTGTAAATAGACACTATAATAAACTTAATTATGCTCCATAACTAACTATCTCTCTCTCTCTCTCTCTCTATATATATATATATATATATATATATATATATATATATAATTTGATGATGTTCCGGACATGAATTATCATTATTGTTTCCCATTTATATTTAGACATGGATGAAACCTGAGTGGATGGTAATTTGATGATGTTCCGGACATGAATTATCATTATTGTTTTCAATTTATCAACGTACTCTCTTATCTAATAATGATAATGATAATGATAATGATAATGATAATGATAATGATAATGATAATGATAATGATAATGATAATGATAATAATAATAATAATAATAATAATAATAATAATAATAATAATAATAATAATAATAATAATAGGTAAACTTAGAATAGTAAGTGGATAACATTTTATTTGTTATAAAGTTTCAACTTTCAACTTCTATGGTCATATTTCAGAGAAAATTTCTAATTAATTAGTATAATGTTGCTAAAGAATTGAATGCTCAAATTGAACTTTGGTCACGATAGCAGCTAAGATTTAATTAATTTGTTACTTGTTGCTTTCAATTACTTCAATTGACCCTGTTTCTAGAAAGGTGTCTAAAAATCACTCAATCCCAATTACTAATAAAACATTGATAACATTGATATCTATATAAAATTACCCAATATGCATTTGTTTTTAGTCATGAAGAAAACTATTATTGATCAGATGAAAGTAAAAGTCAAAACCGGCTAAAGAAAACTATTGGTCACATAAAAGTTAAAATACCAAAATTGCGGGGGGAGGGGGGGGGGGTGTGATAAAATGATCTCTTTTCTTTTGTACTACTAGGTTTAAATAATTCTTTAAGTATCATTGAACAATTTTGATCATTTAAGGAGTTGATCCGGATAATATAAAGGTAAGGAGATTGCTTAGACCTTTGACTCAAGTTTAAGAATAACAAAATCATTTTTAAAAATGAAAAAAAGGAAAGAAGTGGAAGTCATATAGAATAAAATGGAGAAAATTGCACTATCAATAATCAATAATATGATAATAAAAAAAATTAGACAATAACAATAATAAAATTGAAGATAACAGGAAACTAATAGAAAATATATATCCTTCCATATCCTAAATGTAAAAAAACCTAGACGGGGTAAGGAAAAAAATAAGACGTTAAATGTTAAAAGGGATAATAAAAGTCAGGTTTTTCAATCTCGATTTTCTTATTTTGTTGATAAAGTCTCCATACAAATATATAGATTGTGTTTAAATATTTTCTTTAATCTTAATAAAATACATGTCATACAACTATTCAAAGTGTTATTTACTAAAACAATATAAAATATGAGATAAGGGTGATAATCCTTTATTGTCGATACATTAACATTGAGATGATACATTAACCTTTATTATAGTATACTGAACCATAAAATTGACAATTTTATTTATTAATTTCTTTGAGATTGTACATAATATTCTTGAAAAATAGTTAGTGTAGTGATTTAATTGTAGTTATTTCAACTTTTAATAGATCGACGATCATAATGACATTATACATCACCAATCGATCGAAAGATGGATTTTTCAGTAATAGTGATTTTTGTGTTACTAGGGTGAAAATTGTACAATTTTTCTATTAGAAAACATAATTAGAAAACATAATTATGTTATTTTAGTGAAAAGAAATTATAGATTGTACTAGTTGAAATAATTTTCTCCATGATCGTGTTAAAATATAAGATACAAAATATATCTAATTAATAATATTGGAAATTAATTAAAAAAAAGAATGTCATTTTTACTGCTCCTTTCCTAGAAAACCAAATGTCATTTTTATTTTTTTGGTTTTAGTAACATTTGGACCATTACTTATTAGGGAAAGCTTATTAAGGCAATGAAAATAATCAATCTTAATTGATATCAAAACAAGGACTAACGAAGAAGAAGTTATGGAAAATTACTAATTATGGATAGAATATAATAAATAATATGATTAATATTTTTATTTTTGAGATATAATCATTATTTCACTAACATCTTAAATCTGATTTTGATAAATTGCTAATAGCAAAGTATTTTCTTGTTTTCTAGTAGATACCTCCAACAAAATTTCCCTGTAACCTTCTTTGTATGACCATTTTTTATTTTCGTTCTTTTTAGACTACAAAATTGAATTTAGAAATTGGATTTACTTTTATTTTTTGAAAAATTGTTTTAATATAACTATTTAAGTGTCCGAAATATTGGCAATTCTATTTTTCCCTTTCACAAAACATAATTGATAACTTTCAGTTTCTTTTCCATATTATATTTGTCATATTAAGAAAAAATTGATTGAAAATCATGTTTATGCTTTGTTTGGATCATTGTTATCCATTGTTTCATAATATATTGTATTGTACTCTATTGTACTGTATTGTATGGTAGATACAATGTTTGGCTAGACTGTATTGTTTGTTGTTGTTTAATAATATTTTTATTGTTTGGTTTGACTGTATCGTATTGTATTGTAATTTATAAATTTACTAAAATATCCTTAATTATTCTAGGGTAGGAGGTTTGACTAGAATTAAATAATATAAGGTAAAGGGTAAATTAGTATTATGAAATATTATGTAAATATATAATTGGAAAAAGAAATTAAGTAACAATGGAAACACACCAAATTGGTTGTTCCATAAAATGAGATTTTCATTGTTACGTAACAACAGAATTTAACAATACAATACAATATATTTTAAGTAACAATCAAAACAAACATTGTAAGTATAGTAACGATACAATATAATACAATGAGTAACAATGATCCAAACAGAGTGTTAGAGTGAATTAACATTAGACTATTTGCATGCCTAGTTTATTTCAAAAGGAAATGATATAATTACCACAATCTTGACCTAATAATATTTAAATATTTTTTTATGGAAAAGAAATAAATATGAATATTCTATTTTAGCTATAAAAACAACTCGTGTATGACTCAAAAAATATATGCACCAGTGAAGATGAATTCCTTGAAAGCATTAATAGTGATGTTCATGATGCAGGAACTGATGGAAGAACAATCCAATGGAGCAGTAAAAACAGATTTTGTAAAAGAGAAGAAGAAGTTAACTAATTCTAGCTAATTTTACGGCTAGAGATATTTCATATATGATGAAAAGAACTAAAGAGAGAACATTACAATTTATACCAAGTCTTAACCCTAGATGACTCACCTTTCTTTCCAGACAAGAAGATAAGGTAGTACAGATTCCTGCAAAAAGCACCTGACATGGATTGGATAGGGACCCCTCCTCTAATTAATGGGTCTAATGTGCAAATAAGGAAAATACAATATAAAACTATTTGGGACCATAGTGTAACTAAGACTCAATGCCTACTTAACTACTTTTAACTGATTGTTACCATTAAATAAACAGAAGGTACTACTCCTAAAGCTTCAACATCTCATTCTGATTCTTGATTGCCTTTGTTTCCAGTCCTTATTGCGTGGAACCCCAAATCATTCTAGACAGAAGAATGATTAAAAAGGGGAATAAAGCAGTGGTTCAGTTACTAATTCAATGGAAGGACATGGCGGTGGAGCAAGCAACATGGGAGGACTACTCAGTTATGAAGATAAGGTTCCCTGGTCTCTTCCTTGAGGACAAGGAAGTTTCTAAGGAGGGAGAAATGATGCAGAACAAAGGCAATCAAGAATCAGAATGAGATGTTGAAGCTTTAGGAGTAGTACCTTCTGTTTATTTAATGGTAACAATCAGTTAAAAGTAGTTAAGTAGGCATTGAGTCTTAGTTACACTATGGTCCCAAATAGTTTTATATTGTATTTTCCTTATTTGCACATTAGACCCATTAATTAGAGGAGGGGTCCCTATCCAATCCATGTCAGGTGCTTTTTGCAGGAATCTGTACTACCTTATCTTCTTGTCTGGAAAGAAAGGTGAGTCATCTAGGGTTAAGACTTGGTATAAATTGTAATGTTCTCTCTTTAGTTCTTTTCATCATATATGAAATATCTCTAGCCGTAAAATTAGCTAGAATTAGTTAACTTCTTCTTCTCTTTTACAAAATCTGTTTTTACTGCTCCATTGGATTGTTCTTCCATCAGTTCCTGCATCATGAACATCACTATTAATGCTTTCAAGGAATTCATCTTCACTGGTGCATATATTTTTTGAGTCATACACGAGTTGTTTTTATAGCTAAAATAGAATATTCATATTTATTTCTTTTCCATAAAAAAATATTTAAATATTATTAGGTCAAGATTGTGGTAATTATATCATTTCCTTTTGAAATAAACTAGGCATGCAAATAGTCTAATGTTAATTCACTCTAACACTCTGTTTGGATCATTGTTACTCATTGTATTATATTGTATCGTTACTATACTTACAATGTTTGTTTTGATTGTTACTTAAAATATATTGTATTGTATTGTTAAATTCTGTTGTTACGTAACAATGAAAATCTCATTTTATGGAACAACCAATTTGGTGTGTTTCCATTGTTACTTAATTTCTTTTTCCAATTATATATTTACATAATATTTCATAATACTAATTTACCCTTTACCTTATATTATTTAATTCTAGTCAAACCTCCTACCCTAGAATAATTAAGGATATTTTAGTAAATTTATAAATTACAATACAATACGATACAGTCAAACCAAACAATAAAAATATTATTAAACAACAACAAACAATACAGTCTAGCCAAACATTGTATCTACCATACAATACAGTACAATAGAGTACAATACAATATATTATGAAACAATGGATAACAATGATCCAAACAAAGCATAAACATGATTTTCAATCAATTTTTTCTTAATATGACAAATATAATATGGAAAAGAAACTGAAAGTTATCAATTATGTTTTGTGAAAGGGAAAAATAGAATTGCCAATATTTCGGACACTTAAATAGTTATATTAAAACAATTTTTCAAAAAATAAAAGTAAATCCAATTTCTAAATTCAATTTTGTAGTCTAAAAAGAACGAAAATAAAAAATGGTCATACAAAGAAGGTTACAGGGAAATTTTGTTGGAGGTATCTACTAGAAAACAAGAAAATACTTTGCTATTAGCAATTTATCAAAATCAGATTTAAGATGTTAGTGAAATAATGATTATATCTCAAAAATAAAAATATTAATCATATTATTTATTATATTCTATCCATAATTAGTAATTTTCCATAACTTCTTCTTCGTTAGTCCTTGTTTTGATATCAATTAAGATTGATTATTTTCATTGCCTTAATAAGCTTTCCCTAATAAGTAATGGTCCAAATGTTACTAAAACCAAAAAAATAAAAATGACATTTGGTTTTCTAGGAAAGGAGCAGTAAAAATGACATTCTTTTTTTTAATTAATTTCCAATATTATTAATTAGATATATTTTGTATCTTATATTTTAACACGATCATGGAGAAAATTATTTCAACTAGTACAATCTATAATTTCTTTTCACTAAAATAACATAATTATGTTTTCTAATTATGTTTTCTAATAGAAAAATTGTACAATTTTCACCCTAGTAACACAAAAATCACTATTACTGAAAAATCCATCTTTCGATCGATTGGTGATGTATAATGTCATTATGATCGTCGATCTATTAAAAGTTGAAATAACTACAATTAAATCACTACACTAACTATTTTTCAAGAATATTATGTACAATCTCAAAGAAATTAATAAATAAAATTGTCAATTTTATGGTTCAGTATACTATAATAAAGGTTAATGTATCATCTCAATGTTAATGTATCGACAATAAAGGATTATCACCCTTATCTCATATTTTATATTGTTTTAGTAAATAACACTTTGAATAGTTGTATGACATGTATTTTATTAAGATTAAAGAAAATATTTAAACACAATCTATATATTTGTATGGAGACTTTATCAACAAAATAAGAAAATCGAGATTGAAAAACCTGACTTTTATTATCCCTTTTAACATTTAACGTCTTATTTTTTTCCTTACCCCGTCTAGGTTTTTTTACATTTAGGATATGGAAGGATATATATTTTCTATTAGTTTCCTGTTATCTTCAATTTTATTATTGTTATTGTCTAATTTTTTTTATTATCATATTATTGATTATTGATAGTGCAATTTTCTCCATTTTATTCTATATGACTTCCACTTCTTTCCTTTTTTTCATTTTTAAAAATGATTTTGTTATTCTTAAACTTGAGTCAAAGGTCTAAGCAATCTCCTTACCTTTATATTATCCGGATCAACTCCTTAAATGATCAAAATTGTTCAATGATACTTAAAGAATTATTTAAACCTAGTAGTACAAAAGAAAAGAGATCATTTTATCACACCCCCCCCCCCTCCCCCCGCAATTTTGGTATTTTAACTTTTATGTGACCAATAGTTTTCTTTAGCCGGTTTTGACTTTTACTTTCATCTGATCAATAATAGTTTTCTTCATGACTAAAAACAAATGCATATTGGGTAATTTTATATAGATATCAATGTTATCAATGTTTTATTAGTAATTGGGATTGAGTGATTTTTAGACACCTTTCTAGAAACAGGGTCAATTGAAGTAATTGAAAGAAACAAATAACAAATTAATTAAATCTTAGCTGCTATCGTGACCAAAGTTCAATTTGAGCATTCAATTCTTTAGCAACATTATACTAATTAATTAGAAATTTTCTCTGAAATATGACCATAGAAGTTGAAAGTTGAAACTTTATAACAAATAAAATGTTATCCACTTACTATTCTAAGTTTACCTATTATTATTATTATTATTATTATTATTATTATTATTATTATTATTATTATTATTATTATTATNATGCTAATGCCTAATTATAATCTTATTATTTTTATATGACAATATACACAATTTATTGGTATATACTCTATCTATGTTCCTGATTAATTCCCAAAAGAAGATATTGTTTTAACTGAAAATTAAATTAGTTTCTTCTTTTATATTATTTACACAATCAACTTCGGAAAATATTTAAGTAAAACACTATCTTTTAAGATAATTTCTTTTCAAATATTTGTAAAAAAGTAACTTTGAAATAACTTAATTTTTGTAATTTTTTTTATAAAGCTAATTATTTTAAATTGTTTGAAATTGAAGAAACTTAACAATTAATCAACATTGTAGATGACCAAAATTGAATGCCAATAATTGATACGTTTATTTCAAAAATAACTAGTCTATGACAACAAAATTATTTTATCTTATTAAAATTAAGAAAGCATGGTTTGTTTTGTGTAAAACAACATTATTTTATCTTATTAAAATTAAGAAATCATGGTTTGTCTTGTGTAAATTTTTTATAAATCTCATAGTGTTAAGAGCTAATTAAGTTTCATCCCTATTCTTTTCGAAATTAAAAAAATTCCTTAAAATTAAAGAATTTCGAATATATCAGTAGACATGTGGATATGCAAGTCATGATACATTACTATTCAGGAAATCTGCGGATATATATAGCTCACGGATGTATCCGATATGGGGAGGGATGTATCTGAGAGGAGAATGATGTATCCGAGAGTGATGTTAATGGAAATTATAGGTGGCATTGGGTTTAATTTGAGCGGTTGAAAATGGGTCAAGACCCAACCCAATCCAAATTTGTTTGGACCAAAATGAATCGAGTCAAAACGGGTCATAACCCAACTTGCCCAATTTTGGAAAAATCAACCCATAACACATTTAAGAGTAAATATTACGAGTTTTAAACCTACTTTTAAAAATTTCTTGATTATAACAGAATATTTACTGGTTATTACATATCAGTTAAAATTAATTTTATTTTAAATTTAAATTATATTTATTTAATAAATCATTAATATATTTATAGGTTTTTAATATTAATTAATAATAGGTAATTAATTTGTTTTTTACTTCCTTTTTTTTAAAAAAATGTCAGTTACCCAAATTTAGGGATTTACTCAATATCTTTTCCTTGTTTACCGTTACCCTCACCAATCGTACACCCCAACCCACCCCACACGTTTCTTCACTCACACACACCTCAACCCACCACCCACTATCATTCTCTCTCCATTGTTTCTCATCTTCTCCAAAATCAAACTGTCAAAACCCACCAACACTTCAAAATCAAACCGATTAATCATGTCTAAGAAACTGATGAAAACTCCAAGAAAGAGCACCAGATTTGATGAAACCTTAATCGATGATGCTCATGCTCCATCCTTTTAACATACTGTCTGAAACCCCCCCTTCGAAATCTGGCGAAATTCCTGCCAATGTTGGTCCATCTTGTTCGAAGAATCGAAAAGACAAAATTAATGAAGCAAACCAAAGTTCGACTCCGACAAATCGAAGGGGAAACAAGAGGAAGGGGAAAAAACATGTTGAAACCCCTCCAGAGTCTGATTCAGATTCCGATTTTTTTGCTCAAAGAAAAAAGAAGAAAACAAAAAAATCAACAAATGTTGATGTTCTTGAAACATCAAAACCTTCTTCAAGAAGAAAAACAAAAAAGGATGAACATGAATTATCAAAACCCCAAAAAGGTGGTTAAGGTAAGTCATTTATTTAATTTATTTTTCACATTACTGAAAATAGTTATTTTTTGTTATATCACATTATTATTATTGTTGTTTTCAAAGTTTTTATTTTTCTGAAATTTATTATTAATGATACAACATTGACATGCATATTAACTATTAACATTGTTATCAAATTGTATGATATAATTTAAATACTTTGTAGTATATACGTACTCATGGTATTTTTTGAATAATAAGAGTATGAAGTGTTTGTGAATAACATGTATATGGAGTGTGTTTCAAAAAAATGGGTATCAGTGTGTGTGCAATGTCAAAAATAATGTATGATTTTTTTTTAACTACTATGTATTGTGTAGGTGCCCCTGGAATTTTTTTGAATGATAAAAGTATGAATTGTGTGTGAATATCATGTGTATAGAGTGTGTGTGAAATGTGAATATTATGTATACAATGTTCTTTATAAACATTGTGTATGAAATGCGTGTGGAATATGAACTAAGGGTTATTGTTGGAAAGAAATTTTTATATGGAGTGTGTGTGAATAATATGTGTATGCAGTGTGTGTGAAATGTGAATATAATTTATATCATTTTCTTCATAAACATTGTGTTTGAAATGTGTATGAAATGTAAACTTATGGTTATTGGGTAAAGAAATTTGTGTAGTGTATAGGTGCCCCTGAAATTTTTTGTATGCAGTGTGTGTGCGATGTCAAAATTATGTATGATTTTTTTCTAAATATTATGTATTGTATAGGTGCCACTGAAAATTTTTGAATGATAAAAGTATGAACTGTGTGTGAATATCATGTGTATGGAGTGTATGTGAAATGTGAATATTATGTATGTCATTTTCTTTATAAACATTGTGTATGAAATATGAACTAAGGGTTATTGTTGGAAAGAAATTTTTATATGCAGAGTGTGTGAATAATATGTGTATGCAGTGTGTGTGAAATGTGAATATAATTTATATGCAAACTTATGGTATTGTTGGAAAGAAATTTGCGTACATGTGAACAATATATGTATGCAGTGTGTGTGAAATGTGAGTATAATTTATGTCATGTCTCTTAACATACTGTATATGAATTGTGTGCGGTATTTGAACTATGGTATTGCTGCAATGAAAATTTTGAATTTTATGGGTGTGAAGTGTGTATGAAATGTGGACTATTGAGTTATAATTGAATGAAAATTGAATTATATGGGGTGTGAAGTGTATATGAAATGTAACATAATGTTATTTTATAGGAAAGGAAGAAACACACACACTGGTCTTCATGTACCAACATGAATGTGTTTGCTGATCGTTTGACTGTTCTTAGGCAAAAGAGATTTCAATAATTTCTCGAACAAACTCCTTTTGGTATATTCTATGAGATGCACCATATAAAGATCCAATGTCAATTACTTAGGCATCTGATGATTCTTGAAAAACAAAATGTCCGAGACGACATGCTTGTTATTAAAATAAACGCTACACAATTATGATTCGAAATCAAGGAATTTTCAACAACAATAAATTAGAAAAGTCACCTCCATAAGTGTTTCTTTATCCTTGTAAACCTGATTCTCATCTATAAATAAATTAGAAACGTCACTGATTACTCCATTGTCTTCATCAGTACTTTCATCTACAACTTATCTAAATTCACTCCTACTAATCGGATGGCGTTGTTGGAATATAAATCAAAATTCGTTGATGTTATAGCAACATTGGAAACTCTCCTAGTCTCAACAACTAGAGAATGTGGATTATCCATTGCTATATTCTTCAATGTTATGCACAATGGGTATTTAGTAAAGAATTTCAAATTAACTTTCTTTTGATCTAAGAAAACACGCACACCAACATCATTGTATATTCTAACAGGTGGGCATCGATCATCTACTAAATATTTTATCTCTAAATCATTTATATTAGTATCTATCATAAGCTGTGATGTTATCACACTTACTAGACCACTATAAAGACTAGAAGAATCATATAAAACCCCTTCCGTTTGAAAATCCACATAATGCGCTGTTTCATTAAAAAAAAAAAAGGTATCAGATTATAAACAAACAATTCGAAATACAAATATCATTCAGACAGACATAATATTACAAAATAATTTTTATATTTAATTAAACAAACAATTCTTACCTATATTATTCAAATAGTACATTCCAAGCACTTTCATACTAATATAATACATAAATCATACAACAAATACTTATTTAATAACAAAAAACTTTATACACAAATGTCTACATAAAATTTCACCATCAATACAACATTAAAAAAACTTTTCATTCATTTCGTCAAACACGACTACAAACGAAATTCATACTTTCTTAATATACATTTCATACACATGTCGCAAAGACAACTTATATCATACCAACATTCAAACACACTTAATACACATTTCATACAACAATTACTCACTCATTACAATTACATTTTTTTAATTGTACCAGATAATTAATTTCTAACTCACTAATTTCTTCAGCGATGACAACATCTAATATGATCCAGTAAAATTTAGAATTTAATACCAACTAAAATCACTTGTCATACAATTTGTCAAAAAATCCAAATAATTTTGTTTACATATAACTTGACACATTTTTCTTACAAATTTCTTTCAAAAAATTCTATTAAATTCATTCGCAAATATACAATCACTTTATAATTTAAGAAAAAATACACAAAACAATCACAAAAACTTAAAATCACTAATATTATACATTTTTACAACATTTTCAGTTAAACAAAACAATTTTTCGTTTCAACTCAACTTAAAAATAAAACAGTAAACAATACTAAATACTTACCCGAATGATCTCATCTTCCACCGTGTTTAATTAAAATTGATACGCAATTGTCCATATCAATAAAATCAATTTTTTCAATGGAAAAAATATTCAACTATTCGTTCCTGAGATTATTTTTTTTGGATGAAGAATGAAGAGAGAGAAACTTTGATGAAAAGAAGGAAATGATTTGATTAGATTTAATTTTAACGGAATTGAGTTAATTAAGGATAAAAAATAATGTTAATTTGTTTGGCTTCCTTATTCAGTGCTAATCATTAAGTATCTATAATAATTTCAAATTAAATAACAGCCCACAAATTCAGTCTTTTAATTTATTATTTTTTAATTCCGTTTTTTAAAAAATAATTTTATTTATTTATTTACTTTTTTACAGTTTTTTTCTAATTAATAAAACATTTCTCTTTTTGGTGAATTTGTTAAAACCTGAAATTTTAAATGCTATAACTTCAAATTGAAACTCTACTGCTATAGCTCGAAAATAATACTATAATATATGTTATATATGAAATTTTCACAAACTAAAACCATTGGTGTGAACAAATGAAAGAGAGATAGAAACCCCACTCTTTCATAACAACATTACAAACAATGATTTTATAGATATCTAAAGATATTTCTAGCCTATACCTTATAAATGATTTCACACACAATATGACCTGAATAACCAAAAAAAAAAAACTAAAGGCATGCATAGTCAGACTAAGGTGTAATAACTTGAATAAGGTTAGCACAAAAGGCTATAGTTAATACTCATATCAATAGATAATCAAGTCACACAATACAATAAATCTAGCCAATGCAATGCAATAAGATGATGAAATGATGTGGTTGAATCAAGGTCATCGTAGAACCTATTGTATACACCTTGCCAAGCTTTAACTTCTAGAAAAAGACCCAAGGGGGACTTGCAGTGCATATAACAATCTCAATATCTCACCAACATGTCACCTAACTCGTGGTCAATGATAAATGTAAGGTATCTCATTTTCTTTCTTAAATAAATAGCTTTTCTCCACTTTCCCATATTTCAATGAACAATGATATGTCAAATAAGGATGAATGCATCATAAGACATACAACACAAATGCATAATCAATTCATTGAAGATTTTGAATCTCTCACCGACACTTGGAATTAAAAATGTTGAGCAAAGTCAAGTATACTAATAATTCTCAACTCAAAAGGGTCAAAATCACCAAAAACACATCTGATCGCATCAGAGGTCATACCAACCATTCCCACAACACAAACTAAGCATGATAACGCTATGGGGAAGGGAAAAATGGTCATTTCCTAATTAAAACATAAGAAATGGGACAGTACATGAGCCTATAGCCATTTTGGATAGGTAGTTCAAAAAGATTAGGAACAAAATTATTGTTTAAGTGAAGGTGCAGTGGAAGCACTATTTAGTTGGTGAGGCGACTTGATAGACAAAGTCTGATATGCATGCTAGATATCCTTAATTTTTTTTTTGGCTCCAAGTACTTTCTTTTGCTTTATAATCGAGGATGAACATGATTTTTAGTGGTGGATAATGTAATAACCTGGTTGGCCATTTTTAGAATTTTTTGTAAAATTATAATTTATCCCTCCTGATGCCCCTAATCTTTTCTGAATTTTTTTTGATAGTTGGTTCCGAACTTTGAGAGTAAGTTGTGAATATCTTAAGTTCTTGGGTTTATAAAGGGTAAAGTGATTAAAAGTGATTTTTAGTATATTTTGTAGTTTTGAGTGTCGAAATGAAATTTCGAGAATTTCATTAGTCTCGAAATATGGAAATTGGTCTAAGAGAGTTGTGGGTTTCATATTCAAAGTCTTTTTGAGGATTGAGGGTTGAAAATTTAAGAAATTTTAACATTTGGATTGACTTTGGTCAACATTCAGGGTTCAGATATTTGGATCAGAATTGTGAGAGTTTCATTGGATTTGAGGGATGATTTTAGGCCTAAGTGAGGTCTTGGTTGAATTTTCAGAGGTTCCCAGCTTGATTTAACCTTTCAGGCGTTATGTTCTTTTTCTTGAGACTCTCACGAGTTTTAAGTCAAGGATACCTCAGATTCATGTTTTGATGGTTGCATTGAATTTGGAATGCCGAGTTTAATTGGATTGCATATGTGATTTGTATGTACGGGGTTTTGAGTGAATCCCAAGGGTCCTTTTGGTGATTTTGAGTTGGTTGAATTTTGCTGTTTTCTTCTATGCCCTGCTTTCATGAAGGGTTATCACTTTCACAACCTTCGTGATAGAGAGTGTTGGCTCTGTAAAAGGGCAGGTAGTCTGACCAACACATTTGCGATGACCTGTCTGTGATTGCGACCTTCGCGTTAGCGAGGACTGGCCAGGTTTTCTAGGGTTCACTTTTGCGAAGTAGAGGTGGCTTTTGCGATATCAAAGATCCTTTTTGGCTTGGCATTTCAGGTATTTACCCCCATTTTGAATTTCGGAAAACCCCTGGGGGCAATTTTGAAGTGATTTTTTGTGCTAAATCATTAGGGTAAGCCTTTCACTACATGAAAACTGTGAATTACTAGGGAATTTTACCAGGGGATTCTATCCTCAGGAATTTCCTACGAATTTACATGCAAAATTATAAAATTCCTAAGTTATGCAATATTTTACCTGCGTAAATTTTTTTCAAGGAAAATCCGCAGGTAAATTTGGCGCAAAAATATTACTTGGAGAATTAGTTGGGGAAATTAATCTGCACATAATATTTTTGTAGGTAAATTCACAAGTAAATGAACAAAAATAAATTCCTTTATTATTTGGCAGAAAAATCCCCAAGTAAAACGACCTACGGATTTAGTTGGGGATATTTAAAAAAATTAGACTTTTTTAAGTTAGAGAATAACTTGGGAGTTTGTTTCTACGAATTTAGATATGGATTTATTTAATGAGACTTTACCCGAAAATTACATACAAGGGAAATTACTCAAGGTCTTGTCATTGCGAATTAGTTGGATTGCTTTAATTGGAAATTATGGGAACATTTTTGTACCGATAAGTATTTTTTTTTTTTTTTGAAACACTCTCTTAATTAATGTGGTTAAAACTGGTGAAACAATTTTACCAATTATCATATACTATTAATTATTTTATGAAATTTACATATTTGAAAACTACATAAAAGGACTATAAATAATAATAATTAATTCAAATATATTTAAAAAATATATCAAGAAATTACTATCAAAGAAAAATATGTTTGGATCTCAAGATGACACATGAAACAAAGGAAATACTTTATTTATGTATATTAAAAGAATGTAATTTGAACTCGATGAAATACTTTATTTACACATATTAGAAATAGAGAATAAATAAATATTTTAACACATTGATTTATTGAAGGAAATTGGAAAAAAATTAAAATGTAATTTTGTGAATCACTGATTCTATACCACATCGGTGGATGAGGATAAAATGTTCAGCGTTATAAGGCTTCCTCCTAACGTGATTAGTAATTAATTTCTCGGTATTCTAGGAATTAAATTAGGAACCTAAATAATAAGTACTTGTAATTAGTTTAGGGCTGACTAAATAGTTTGTGTGCACTATTATATTATTTAAATTGGGGAGAAAACAAATAGAGGAACTATTACATTAATTAAATTGGGGGATAAACAAATTAAATATAGAGAAAACAAAAGACAATAAAATTATTAATCCCTTCTCATCTCACAAATTTTTACCAAAAATTACTTGCGAATTTTCAGAATTTCTTGTGAAAAAATTCATAGGTAAATTACATGCGAAATTAATATCCCCAGATAACATACTTGGGAATTTTAAAAATCCGCAGGTAATAATTACCTACGAGCTTATTTCCAATGGATTTTGATTGGCAGGAAAATCTGCAACAAATTTTGATACCTGCAGATTTTGCTTCAAAATTCCCAAGAAAATCTTCATGTAATTTGAGTTTTTCAAGTAGTGTTTGTGACCCTAAATTTTCAATTCCCTTTTATCATTTATAAATTTTAAGATCAAAACGTGGTCTTTTGAGTGACAAATGACAGGGTTTTAGAAGAACTTGAGTTCTAAAATAAAATGGTGATTGTGGACTGCTTTTAATTCCTTTTTCAAAATAGTTTTCACCAACGAGTTCATAATTCAATGGGTAACATTTTGAAGTAAAGATTATTTGATTCAAACCTCAATCTTGGAATTGGGGTTTTGAGTTGTTTTGACCCATTTTTTAAAAGAAAAAAGGATCAAACATACTCTTCAACTTTGTTTTATTAGTTGACTATACATCTACCGTTAAAATAAAGTTATTCATATCCTCGCCGTCACTAATTTCACCATTTATACTCCTCAATTACAGAAATCCCCAAATTAACTCAAATTAACCTAAATTTTAAAAAAGACCCATTCCTCATTTTAAACCCAATGCCCCATAGTATAACCCGTATAATTCATTCCGCTTTTACACATTATTTCAAATTTTCCATATAACTCATTCCCCTTTACTCATTAGCTTCTACTAAATTGTTCTTCATTTCCCTTACCCATTTAATGTGACTGATTGGATTAAGCAACACTGTGGTTGGGACATCCCTTTACTTAATCTTAATGGACAAGAGGCAACTGATGCATTCATTGCTTTTCATCCAGGTACTGCTTGGCAACATCTTGATAATCTCTTTACTGGTTATTATTTAGAAGATTCTCAAGTTTATGAGGTATCAAGGGATTATAGAAAGCCTTGGCTTGACTTTGCTATAGCTGGATTGTGTAAGAAAAAGGGTCATGGAGTTATCTATTTATTTTGTTTTATTGGGTTTTTGCTTTTCTTGACTTTCTATGTTGTAATTTTTAGTGATAATTTATTGATTCATATGCTTTTTGGAGAATTGTTGGGGTTAACTTGGATGCAAATTTCTTACTTGGGTCATGATTCTGGTCATTTCTTGATAATAACAAATAAGGGGTTCAATAAAATGATACAGATTATGTCAGAGAAACGTCTTTCTGGGATTCACATTACTTGGTGGAAATGGACTCATAATGCTCATTATGTGGCTTGTAATAGCTTGGATTATGATCCTGATCTTCAGAACTTGCCAGTTTTCACAGTATCTTCAAGTTTGTTTGAGTCATTGAATTCTACCTTCTATGGAAGAGCGTTATCGTTTAATTCCTTGGAAAAAATCTTTGTGAGCTATCAACATTTTATGTTTTATCCAATCTTTTGTGTTTCCTGGGTGAATTTGTTTGTACAACTGTTGTTGTTGTTGTTCTCTAGAAGGAAAGTGCCTAATGGACTTTTGAACATATTGGGAAATGAAGAACAAACTTGAAGAAGTTAATGGGTAAAGGGGTAAAGGGGAATGGGTTATATGGAAAATTTGAAAGAATGGGTAAAAGGGGAATGGGTTATACGGGTTATACTATGGGGCATTGGGTTTCAAATGAGAAATGGGTCTTTTTTTTTTTAAATTCGGATTAGTTTGAGTCAATTTGGTGATATCCGTCAATTGAGGGTATATATGGTGAAATAATTGACGGTGAGGGTATATATAACTTTGTTTTAACTGTAGGGGTATAATCAACTAATAAATCAAAATTGAGGGGTATTTTTGATCCTTTTCCCTTTTTAAAATGTATTATTTGGGTGTTGTTATTTTTAGAAACTTATTGTGATAACTTGATTGAACAAGATTGTGTGACATTGTACATTGTTCAGAAAGGGAAGACTCGAGTCTTGGATTAACTTTTGATTGAATTGAGGCAAGTGATCTTCTAAGACCTATAAAACTTGTAGAATCTTGTATTTCCGTTCATTGTGTATTGATGGATGATAAGCCTTAATTGCATGGTTGGGGACTTGAGTTACTTGATTTGTAATCTCTTTCTTATGGTGTAAAATTACTCATTTGCATTGATTGTTGTGCACCGTGATGAGACATGTGATGATTATGCTGACGAAAAATGGTTCTGACAAGTGATATTATATAAAACCGAAGGAAAATAGTTCCGTCTAGTGATATTGTACAGAAGGAAAATATTTCTGGAAAGTGATATTATGCCAAAGGAAAATGGTTTACTTGATACTTGTTGGTTGTTGAACTGTGACGGTTAAATTGCGATTGTTAAGCCTTGTGATTTGTGTATTTTAAAATTGTTCGGTTTGACTGATTTCTGTGCAGGTTGTAGTTTGAGGAAGTTCAGTTGGATGAAAGGAGTACTCATATTCCAGCTTAATTTTGCTTTTTTTAGTAGGGTAGTTGATGAGTACCATGTTGTTTGGTACTCACTCCTTGCTTCTACACTTGTGTAGGTTCTACATATCCATGTGATTATTTTTCTTCTATTTTTTAGGATTTCGAAAGTCATTTAGAGGCAGCTGCTTGTCATCCCAACGGATCCTCTTGTTCCTTGTTTTGTACTTTGTTCTATTCTAGAGAAAAATACAATGAGACTTGTACTTATCTTTCAATTCCGTATAGTGGCATGTACACGTCACAATAAGATTTTGGGGTTGTAACACCTTAGACATTATTCAGTTTTTAGATTTGGGTCACCTTCGAACGACCATAACTTTTGGCGCATAAAGAGTTAGGTGGCCCATGAGGTATCAAATCAAAGGTCTTTGAGTCCTCTTTCCAGCACTATTGATTTTGCCAAACTCCAAGCTCAGATGAAGGAGTTATGCCCATTTGAGTACAACCTTGCTAATTTAGGAATTTCAACCGTTTTAAGAAGGGGTATTTTGTTCTTTTCCTTACCCCCACTAAGCCTAAGTATTTTTCTCACCAAAATAGGGGTCTAAACTGATTGAGATCAGTTTTCATTCAGTCTTAAACGTATAGAAAGTTAGGGCAAGGTTCAAGAGGAGAAAAGAGAAGGTTTCAAGAGTTCATCATGAAATTTGGGAAAATCGCCAAGAACTAGTTCTTTCGAGGTAGGTAAGCTTTCATAGTGTTTGGTTTGTTTACCCTCACAGCAATCATGTAAAATTTACCCATGAATTCGTTCTTGAAGTTGATTTGTTGAGTTCTTGAAAAGTTTCTTGAGCTTTACTTGACAATGGAGGTCGTTGAATTCTTGAGGCGAGAGTTTTGCCAATGAGTGGAGTCAGATGATATATTTTTGTGTGGATTTCATGGAAAATGTTCTGGGTTTATGAAATTTCATGAAATTGGACTAGAGAATTGCATTGGGTATGAATTGAATCGATTTTGGGAGAGGAAGAAAAGATCAGACAAAAGTATGCGCCTAGGTCCTCATCGTGGAGGCGTTCTGAAATCTCAGTCTTCAGATAGTCACTCCCCTCTAAGCATCGTGGAGAGGATACAGAGTCCTCTGTCCCAAAATTTATTTCGCGGCCAAAAATTAAATCCTCCTCTGCATCGTGCCAATGCTTTTCAGTTTTTGTCATTGCTCTCTTCTTATTACTAACTATATGAGACTTCATTAATCATTGAGAGATCCTATATCCTAATCATAGCTCTTAAATTCACATCTCAAATTCAAGTAAAATTAAGAGGAAAGTTTCAAGAAAGTTCTTTTGAGTCATTTTGAGAAGTCTTTTGCAATTATTTATATTTTGATTTAAGACTTGGGTAAATGCCTATGAAAATGAGGAGAGTTAACTTATATGTTTCAAATGAGTATAACGGGAACTAAGTATTCCCAAGTGTAATAGTTTTACATTTATAACGAGAGAAACACTTATTTCTAAATGAGTTTATGAGGAGTCTTGAGCATCACCTCTTTTAAGCGGATCTTTTGAGTAATTATCTCAAATTGAGGAAGACTTATGTTTTAAAAACATATAAGCACCGATATGGGGATGAGTTCAGACAACACAAAATCCTCATAAACCATATATGCCAACATGGGTATAGGGTCATACTTTTTAGATTATTCCTTATTGATTTTAAGCACAACTTAGTGGATCCACTTAGTTGAGGTGTTTTATACCTCGGTAAGGTATAGTGTAGTTTTGGTAGTGTGGGCGAGACGATATACGATCACGAAGGTCATAGTGATGGTTATCGATTAGGAAATCTCCCAAATAAGAGTAAAGAGTTTATTTATTATATTTTAATTTATATTGAGTTGATATCTACTGTTATAAAAGTTTTATACATTGCATTCTTTTTCCATTGCTTTTATAATGAGTTGAGTTGAGTTAAGGTGAGTATGTCTTCCCGTTCTATCAATTCAACTATATTTACTTTTGTTCAGTTTTCCCCGTAAATGCTCCAGCATTCAAGGTACTGATGTCATTGGACCTACATCTTTTTATGATGCAAATATAGGTGGTCAGGGTCATCAACTGACTCTTTGTTGATCCCATTGCATTCCAGATAACTTTGGTGAGCCTTCTTGCTTTCTGTTGGGCATCACATTATGGTTTTTTTCTTGTTAGGTTGTCGAGGGTCTTCTCCCGACATCCATCGTATATTTAGAGGCTTCACAAACAGTAGTAGTTACCGAGTCTTTTTACTGTTTCCCTTGTTTATGTTTTAAAGTTTTGGAGTTGAATAGTTATGTTTATTAGAGTATTTCGGACAATTTGAGTTAAACTACTTTATTAATGAGATATTGTGAGTTAATAACTAAATATGAGTTCCTATGTTGCTGAGTAAGTCTTCCTCTGAGTATTGAGCCATGCCAAGGGTTTGCTTGGGGACCAACAGTGGTTCTCGAGTGCCGGCCATGTCCAGGGTGTAGGCTCGAGGCGCGACAAACTTGGTATCATAGCACAGAATTCAAGAGTCCTAGGGTGTCTATGAAGCCGTGTCTTTGGATTCCTTGTTATCAGTGTGAGGCGCTTCATTTATAATTAGGAGGCTACAACATTTAAGAAACATTTCACTTCTTCTTACCATTTTTCTCCCGGTAGAGTTCAACTCTATAAAAGTTTCTTCTAATTCGTACTTGCATGTATATTTTCATATCATTCCTCCAAAAAGAGTTGTTCGAGGACGTCCTACAAGGAGAAATGTTGATCCTTAAGATTAAGATGTACTCAATGCAGCAGAAGTGCAACCCCCTCAACGAGAAGTCACAAATGTTGATCAGTTCCAGGATGCTATAAGGATGTTGACTCAAGTTGTGGCCAATCAAGCTGGTCAACTTATCCTGCTAGAGCGCCGCCGCCATGGTGAAATCAGCCCCGCTCTAGCGGGCTGGAGACCCAATTTCCCTGACATTTTTCCTTTCTTAATTAACGACGGTTCGGGTCGTTACACTTTCTATATATGAATATATATATAATTGTCTCCTTCCTTATATATAGAGCCCAAATCTGTCTTCTTTTACCATAGGATTATTTGTGAGTGATTTAAGATTTTAGATTAGAAAAAAAAATAGGAGAAAAAGATGAGTGGAACAAATGGTTATCTTGTAAAGTGTTCTTCTTTCTCTGTTCTAGATCAATGAGTTTTCTTTTATAATTTTAATTCATTTTTCTTAAATTTTTTCATATAAGTTATAAGCTTATTGTCTTCACCTGTCCTCATGAGTCAATTTTTTTTATATATGAAATCATCAATTTCAATTTACTTAATGTTGAGCACTCTATTATATTTTGAGCCCTCCAAATGTCATGGGGTGTAATATGTCAGAATGAGATATTATTTCTTCAATGGCCTTTTTCAAGCGATCGTTCAAATTATTTCTTTGGTTAGCCAAGTGGCCTAATTTTTCTCCAATTGCCTTTACTACGATCCTATTACCCCTCCCCCCCTCCCAAACAAATTTAAAATGGAATAAATACACTACAAATGCTGCTATGTCATAGAGAGTTTGCACCATCTCTGGGAGGCAAATGATGAGAGCACAAATTGGACACATGTCATTTTTTGATTGGTAACTTTATAATTAGTTAGTACGCATATTTATTGATTTTAAAACTTATATATGTTTAATTATTTTTATTTGTTTCTTTGTTAAATATTTATTTAATTTCTTTCTCACTTTACACTATTTTTAATTAATTTATTATCTTTTCACTTTTAATTATTTTAAAAAGAATATGTGTATTACTTTTAAAAAATAATTTCAAAGTGTCCTTTAATTTTAAGGTTTTAATTTTTGTTTTTATGTTTTATGTGATTTTCTTCAACGAATGAACCTTTAATGTTAAACTTCAAATAATTTTCAAACTCAAATGGAGTAGAAAATCAAGAGGTTTCAATCTCCAGAAACCAAAAATACAACATTGGTTCTAGTTAGCGATAAAGTTTTTATAAATTTTAAATCATTTAGCATTAATATTCATGGCGAAGTTTTATATTGTTCAAACCAAATGCACATTCAAATATATTTGGGAAGTTTTTATAATATTCAAATAAAAGGAGTAGAAAATCACAAGATTTTAGTCTCCATAAATCACACACAATCAAATATCACATGGTGTGGAAAACTACAAAAAAAATTAGTCTCCAAACAGAATAAAAATATATTCTGAGATCATCACATAAAGAACATCTATCCTAACATTTATGAAATAAATCTCATAACTTATAAAGGTGAAAATGAAATAAACAAGGAAAATTAAGATAAAACTAAAATTTTACTCCCATTGAATCATATCTATCTGACAGTAATAATGATGTCATGCAAGTCACTTTACTTGTTGTCGAACGTTACTTGGGCCTTTATCCATGATCGATTTATTTGAATTAAAATCATAGAAAGATGCTTACATTATTGGATGTAACACAAACAAAAGCATTTCTCTACCCAATTTTACCACAACGGAGAATAAAACTATTAAGCCAATAACAAATTATTTAACTTAATCATCTTTAATTTGATCAAGGTTATAGTCAGAAACAATAAGAAACTACTGTGTAGCATCAAGTGTAAGATTCCTTCATCATGTACTTCCTTGGACATACAAGAATCATATAAATACCACAACAACGACATTTACGATATGTTGCGCCCCAATCCAAAAATCTGTCCAAAACAAATTATAAGAACACAAACTCCTATTTCCATGATATATTTCCCTTAATCAAAAGAACCAAAACATATCCAAAAATATAATAATTCCTTTAAAATTGTAGTTCAACCTATATTACTAAGATACTTATAAAAATAACTTTGAAGAACATGGTAATAAATAACAAAGTCTAAAGAATACTTTAAAAACTAGAAACTTAAAACTAGCAAAGAAAATAGAATCTAAAACATATTAGAAATATTATAAAAAATATATTTTCTCACAGAAGAAAATCGAGGCTTCATAGTGTGTCCTTCAGGAGATTATTTCCCTCAAGTACCCGAGGTTAATGAAATATATCCTCCCATAATATAATGATCTTACTCACTATTGTCAATGAACCACTCATCGGTACCTAAAACAATTGTGTCACTGAAGCACTCAACAACAGTAAAGTATACTTATAATACTAGTACTAGTACTGGATTTATTTAATTTAATTGAAGAAGAAGAAGTCCAAAAATTCGTTGTCGAAAAATAAGAGGAAACCTCTCTATTAATAGACAACAAAGAGTAGTGTGAACACTTTTTTATTGTGCCTTATCAAAAAGGTCACAACCCTTTGGGAAAAGTCAAAAGTCATAACCCTTCGTAAAAGTCACAACCTTACCAAAAAGTCACAACTTTTCATAAAAGTCGCAATTGTTCAGAAATGTCACAACTCTTTATAAAAGTCACAACTTTTCGTAAAAATCACAATTCTTCATTCACAACTCTACATAAAGTCATAACTCTTCATTTTTTATGTACAACATTTAAAGTCCAATAGTTACAAAAATAGTTCCTTTCTATATATACATATATATATATATATATACTTGTTTCCTTCCTTATATATAGACCCCAAATCTGTCTTCTTCTCCCATAGATTAATTTGTGACTGATTTAAGATTTAGATTAGAAAAAAGAAGAGGAGAAAACGATGAGTGGAACTGATGGTTGTCTTGTCAAGTGTTCTTCATTCCCTTGTGCCTCTGCAGAAAATGACACAAGGGACACTTCCCCCACAATTGTTCTGGATCAGTGAGTTTTCTTTTACAATCTTAATTCATTTTTTCTTTGAATTTTTCATATAAGTTATAAGTTGATTGTTTTTATCTGTCCTCATGAGTAATTTTTTTATATATGAAATCATCAATTTTGATTTACTCAATGTTGAGCGCTCTACTGTATTTTGTGCCCTCAAAATGTCATGGAGTCTAATGTGGCAGAATGAGATAATTTTTCTCTAATGGCCTTTTTCAAGCAATCGTTTAAATTATGTCTTTGGTTAGCCACGTGGAATAAATTTATCTACAAAAAAATATTCACTTACTGACTTTTAGAGAAGATTTTAACCATTAAGATAAAAGGGGGACAAAATTTATAGAATGGCCTTAGAAATGATCAGACGGTGCAAACCATTGTGTCCTTATAGAATCCTTCCCTATTGAACTATCTAGCTTTTGAGATTGAATAAATCTCTCACAAGATTAGTTGCATTTTGTTACAATTTGTTGAAATGCTCAATTCTTTGTTGGAATACTAATTTGGGATTTCATTTTTGTGTGTGTGGATAGTGGTGATCCAACAATGTATGAGTCATATTGGAGAAAAATGGGGCACAAGTGTGACATAACATTCAGTGGTGATGATTCATTGAGTTATTTTGCTAATGGTAAGAGCTTGTGTTGGTTCTTGGAGTCAAAATTAGAGGAACAAATTACGAGGCTACACAATGTAGTTGGAAATGCAATTGTGGATGATCATTATATTGTTGTTGGCACTGGATCAAGCCAGCTTGTGCAGGCTGCCCTTTATGCTTTTTCTCCATCTGATCAACTTGAACCAATCAGTGTAGTTTCAGCTACACCTTTTTATTCGGTACACGTTTATACGATATATTTTTATTTGAATTGTAAAGGATATGCTATGCTCAATTAAATTAGCAGTCTGAAGTTATGTTTCTTGGAACATGTTAGATCTATTAAATATAACTTTCTTTTTTCCTTTGCTGGATTTTAAATTCGAAATTTCAGGAGTCACAATCAACATCAGTAATCACTAAGTCACACCCTTCAATACAAAACACGAATCATAGTTCTTGGAACACATTTTGTGACTAAATAAGTCAAATTTAAAAGTGACATTTTTCAATCAATTATTATTATTTTTTGTCTTTTTGCAGGCATATCCTGATGTGACTGATTTTGTGAGGTCAGGACTACACAAATGGGCAGGAGATGCAAAAACTTTTGAGAAATATGGACCTTATATTGAGTTGATTACATCTCCAAATAATCCTGATGGGGTTATTAGAGAGCCTGTAGTTAATGGAGATCAAGGGAAATTAATCTTCGATTTAGCTTATTACTGGCCTCAATATACTGCTATTACCTTACCTGCCAACCATGATGTTATGCTCTTTACTATTTCCAAATGCACTGGCCATGCTGGTTCCAGAATTGGGTATGTTTTTTAGACATTAATTTCACGTGAAATCACAATCACAAAATTAAAACATATTTCAATTTATCACTTATTATAATTTTATTTGCATATAGTTGGGCACTTGTTAAGGACAAAGAGGTGGCAAGGAAGATGACAAAGTTCATGGAGATTAGTACAATTGGTGTATCAAAAGAAGCTCAACTTAGAGCTGCTAAAATTCTTGAAGTGGTCTCTAATAGCTGTTTGGATTTCACATTGAAAAATTTCTTTGAATATAGTCAGTCTCTTATGACTGATAGATGGCAGAGGTTAAGACAAGTTGTTACGGACAATGACCTTTTTGTCATCCAAAATTACCCTCCTCAGTATTGCCTATTTACCAAAGACTTGTGTGAATCACACCCTGGTAATCACAAAAATATTACAACGTAACATTTTTATTTTAGTTTATTTAAAAAACTATGTAACCTCATATACTTGAAATTTCTGTACTTTTTAAACTATATTATCGATATATATTTGAAAAAGTTTTATATCTTTTGAATTTGAAATTCATATTGTTTTATTGAAACAGCTTTTGCATGGCTAATTTGCAAAGGGGGTGAAGAAGAGGATTGTGAGAAGCTTCTTAAAGAACACAAGATTCAAACAAGGAGTGGAAGAAGATTTGGAAGTGATTCAAGAAATGTTAGGATAAGTATGCTGAGTAGAGATGAAGACTTCAATATTTTTCTGAAGAGGCTTATGGTTATTCAAGGATCTACAAATCGAACATAAGACATTTATGCATGAAATATTGCATAGAGACATTATATGTGTTGAAGAGTAGAATAATTTTCCTTATTGATAGAACTTCATTGATTAATGCCAAAAAGTGAATTGTTCTATTGATTTTTATGATATTATATGCAAAATGTCTATTCTTCAATTAATTGAAGTGTGTGTTAAATTATGTTATATTTGAATTACTTTTAGAATTGTGTTAATGTCTAATATGAAGTAACAATACATACTCAATATAATATATTGATAATTAAGTAATGTATCTAATTAAAGATTACATGTATTTAATCAGATATCGTAAGAATCAAAATTAAAATTAATTTATATATAGAAGAAAAGGAAAAAGAAAAACCATTGGTTTGAACAAATGAAAGAGAGATAGAAAGCCCACTCTTTCATAACAACATTACAAACAATGCTTTTATAGATATCTAAAGATTCTAGACTAATACCTTATAAATGATTTCACACACAATATGACCTTAATAACAAAAAAAAAAACTAAAGGCATGCATAGTCAGGTGTGTAACAACTTGAATAAGGTTAACACATATGACTATTGTTAATACTCATATCAATAGATAATCAAGTCACACAACACAATAAATCTAGCCAATGCAATGCAATAAGATGATGTAATGATGTGGTTGAATCAAGGTCATCGCAGAACCTATTGTATACACCTTGCCAAGCTTTAACTTCCCGAAAAAGACCCAAGGGGGACTCACAGTCCATATTACAATCTCAAAATATCAATATCTCATCAACTTGTCAACTATCTCGTGGTTAATGATAAATGTAAGGTGTCTCATTTTCTTTTTAAAATAAATATCTTTTCTTCACTTTCTCATATTTCCCTGAACAATGATATGTCAAATAAGGATGAATGCATTATTACATATACAACACAAATGCATAATTAATTCATCGAAGATTTTAAATCTCTAACCGACTCTCGAAATTAAAAGGGCCAAAATCACCAAAAATACATCTGATTGCGTCGAAGACCACACCTACCATTCCCACAACACAAATTAAGAATGATAACACTATAGGGAAGGGCAAAATGGTCATTTCTTAATTAAAATATATGAAATAGGACACTACATGAGCCTACAACCATTTTGGATAGGCAGGTAAAAAAGATTAGTAGTATTAAAAGTGATTTTTAGTATATTTAGTAGTATTGAGTGTCTCATTCTCGAAATATGGAAATTGGTCTAAGAGAGTTGTGGTTTTCATATTCAGAGTCTTTTTTGAGGATTGGGGCGGGGTTGAAAATTTGTGAGATTTTAATCTTTGGATTGTGTTTGGTCAACATTCGAGGTTTGGATATTCGGATCAGAACTGTGAGAGTTCCATTGGACTCGAGGGATGATTTTAGGCCTACGTAAGGTCTTGGTTGAGTTTTCAGAGGTTCTAAGCTTCATTTAACCTTTTCAGGCGTTATGTTCTTTTCTTGAGACTCCCATGAGTTTTAGGTCAAGGATACCTCAGCTTCTTGTTTCGATGGTTCCATTGAGTTTGGAATGCCGAGTTTAATTGGATTTCATATGTGATTTATATGTATGGGGTTTTGACTGAATCCCAAGGGTCGTTTTGGTGATTTTGATCTGGTTGAATATTGCTATTTTCTTCTATGGCCCGCTTTAACAAAAGGTCATTGCTTTCACAACCTTCGTGATAGAGAGAGTTGGCTCGCATCTGCGAAGGGGCAGGTAGTCTTACTAACACATTCGCAATGAACTGTTTGTGATCGCGACTTTCACCTTGCCAAGCTTTAATTTCCTGAAAAAGATCCAAGGGGGACTCACATTCCATACTACAATCTAAAAATCTCAATATCTCATCAACTTTTCACCGATCTCATGGTCAATGATAAATGTAAGGTGTCTCATTTTCTTTTTAAAATAAATAGCTTTTCTCTACTTTCTCATATTTCCATAAACAATGATATGTCAAATGAGGATGAATGCATCATAACACATACAACACAAATGCATAGTCAATTCATCGAAGATTTTTAATCTCTAACCGACGCTCAGAATTAAACTTGTTGACCAAAGTCAACTATACTAATAATTCTCAACTCAAAAGGGCAAAAATCACCAAAAACACATCCGATTGCATCGGAGACCACACCTACCATTCCCACAATACAAACTAAGCATGATAACGCTATGGGGAAGAGAAAAATGGTCATTTCCTAATTAATACATAAGAAATAGGACACTACATGAGCCTATAGCCATTTTGGATAGGCAGGTCAAAATGATTAGGAAAAAAATATTGTTTAAGTGAAGGTGCAGTGGAAGCAATGTTTAGTTGGTGAGGCGACCTGGTAGACAAAGTGTGATATGCATGCTACATATCCTAAATTTATTTAGGTTCCAAGTACTTTCTTTTTCTCTATGATCGAGGATGAGTATGATTTTTAGTGGTGGATAATGCAATAACCCGGTTGGTCATTTTTAGAGTTTTTTGTAAAATTATATTTTTGTCCCTCCCAATATTAGCCCCGAGTCTTTTCTGAATGAGTTTTGAAAGTTGATGTCGAACTTTGTGTGTAAGTTGTGAATATTGTACGTTCTTGGGTTTTTAAAGGGTAAAGTGATTAAATGTGATTTTTAGAATATTTTGTAGTTTCGAGTGTCTTAGTTTTAGAATATGGAAATTGGTCTAAGAGAGTTGTGGGTTTCATATTCAGAGTCTTTTTTGAGGATTGGGGGTTGAAAATTTATGAAATTTTAACCTTTGGATTGACTCTAGTCAACATTCGGGGTTCGAAAATTTAGATTAGAATTGTGAGAGTTCCATTGGATTTGAGGGATGATTTTAGGCCTAAGTGAGGTCTTGGTTGAGTTTTTAGAGGTTCCGAGCTTGATTTAATATTTTCAGGCGTTATGTTCTTTTTCTTGAGACTCCCACGAGTTTTAGGTCAAGGATACCTCAGATTCATGGTTTGATGGTTCCATTGAGTTTGGAATGCCCAGTTTAATTGGATTGCATATGTGACGTGTATGTACGGGGTTTGGAGTGAATCCCAAGGGTCCTTTTGGTGATTTTGAGCTGGTTGAATTTTGCTATTTTCTTCTTTGCCTTGATTTCAGGAAGGGTCATCGCTTTCATAACCTTCGTGATAGAGAGAGTTGGCTCGCATCCGCAAAGAGGGAGGTAGTCTTACCAACACATTCACAATGAACTATTTGTGATCACGACCTTCATGTTAGCGAGGAATGGTTCGCGAATGCAAAGTCCAGGTTTTCTGGGGTTCACTTTTACGAACTAGAGGTGGCTTTTGTGATATCAAAGACCCTTTTGGGCTTGTCATTTCGGGGATTTACCCCCATTTTGAATTTCGAAGAACCCTTGGAGGCGATTTGAAGTGATTTCTTGTGCTATATCATTAGGGTAAGCCTTTGTGACCCTAAAACTTCAATTCCCTTTTATCATTTATAAATTTTATGATTAAAACTTAGCCTTTTGATTGACAAATGACAAGGTTTTAGAAGGTTTTAGAAGAACTTGAGTTCTAAAATAAAAAATGTGATTGTGAAGTACTTTTAATTCCTTCTTCAAAATAGTTTTCACCAATGAGTTCCAAATTCATTGGGTAACATTTTGAAGTAAAGATTATTTGATTCAAATCTCAATTTTGGAATTGGGGTTTTGAGTTGTTTTGACCCATTTTCTAAAAGGGAAAAGGGTCAGAAATACCCTTCAACTTTGTTTTATTAGCTGACTATACCTCTACCATTAAAATAAAGTTAGTCATACCCTCGCCATCACTAATTTCACCATTTATACCCCTTAATTGATGGAAATCCCCAAGTTAACTCAAATTATCCTGAATTTTCAAAAAAGACTCATTCCTCATTTTAAACCCAATGCCCTATAGTATACACCGTATAACTCACTCCTCTTTTACCCATTATTTCAAATTTTCCTTATTATTCATTCCCCTTTACCCATTAACTTCTACTAAATTGTTCTTCATTTCCCTTATCCATTTAATATGACTGATTAGATTAAGCTACACCCTGGTGGGGATATCCTTTAACTTAATCTTAATGGACAAGAGGAAACTGATGTATTCATTGCTTTTCATCCAGGTACCTCTTGGAAACATCTTGAGAACCTTTTTACTGGTTATTATTTAGAAGATTCTCAAGTTTCTGAGGTATCAAGGGATTGTAGAAAGCTTTTTGTTGACTTTGTTAAAGCTGGATTGTTTAAGAAAAAGGGTCATGGGGTTATGTATTTATTCTATTTTATATGGTTTCTGCCTTGCTTGACTTTCTATGTTGTAATTTTTAGTGATAATTTCTTGATTCATATGCTTTTTGGAGCATTGTTGGGGTTAACTTGGATGTAGATTTCTTGCTTGGGTCGTGATTCTGGTCATTACTTGATTATGACGAATAAGGGGGTTCAATAAAATGATACAGATTATGTCAGAGAAACGTCTTTCTGGTATTCACATTAGTTGGTTGAAATGGACTCATAATGCTCATTATGTGGCTTGTAATAGCTTGGATTATGATCTTGATCTTCAACACTTGCTAGTTTTCGCAGTATCTTCAAGTCTGTTTAATTCATTGAATTCTACCTTCTATAGAAGACAATTAACGTTTGATCCCCTGGAAAATTCTTTGTGAGCTATTAACATTTTATGTTTTATCAAATCTTTTGTGTTTCCAGGATGAATTTGTTTGTACAGACGTTGTTGTTGTGTTCTCTAGAAGGAAAGCGCCTGATAGACTTTTGAACATATTGGGAAATGAAGAACAAACGTGAAGAAGTTATTGGTTGAAGGGGTAAACGGGAATGGGTTATATAAAAAAATTGCAAGAATGGGTAAAAGGGGAATGGGTTATACGGGTTATACTATGGGGCATTGGGTTTAAAATGGGAAATTGGCCTTTTTTTAATATTCAGGTTAATTTGAGTCAATTTGGGGATTTCTGTCAATTGAGGGTATAAATGGTGAAATTAATGACGACGAGGGTATATAAAACTTTGTTTTAATTGTAGGGGTGTAATCAACTAATAAATCAAAAATTGAGGGGTATTTTCAACCCTTTTTCCCTTTTTAAAATGTATTATTTGGGTGTTGTTATTTCTAGAAACTTATTGTGATAACTTGATTGAACTAGATTGTGTGGCATTGTACATTGTTTAGAAAGGGAAGACTCGAGTCTTGGATTGACTTTTGATTGAATTGAGGCAAGTGATTTTCTAAGTCCTATAAAACTTGTAGAATCTTGTACTTCCGTTCATTTTGTATTGATTGATGAAAAGCCTTGATTGCATGGTTGCGCACTTGAATTACTTGATTTGCTATCTCTTTCTTATGGTGAAAAATCACTCATTTGCATCGATTGTTGTGCACCGTGATGAGACATGTGATGATTATGCCGAAGAATAATTGTTCTGACAAGCGATATTATATTAAACCGAAGGAAAATAGTTCCGTCTAGTGATATTGTATTGAAGGAAAATGTTTCTGGAAAGTGATATTGTGCCAAAGGAAAATGGTTTGCTTGATACTTGTTGGTTGTTGAACTTTGATTGTTAAATTGCAATTGTTAAGCCTTGTGATTTGTGTATTTTAAAACTGTTCGGTTAGACTGATTTCTGTGCAGGTTGTAGTTTGAGGAAGTTCAGTTGGATGAAAGGAATACTCATTCTAGCTTAATTTTGCTTTTTTTAGTAGGTTTCTTGATGAGTACTGTGTTTTTTGGTACTCCCTCCTTGCTTCTATTCTTGTGTATGTTCTACAGATCCATGTGATTGGTTTTCTTCTATTCTTGAGGCTTTCGAAAGACATCTAGAGGCAGCTGCTTGTCATCCCAATAGACCCTCTTGTTCCTTGTTTTGTGCTTTGTTCTATTCTAGAGAGAAATACAATGAGACTTCTACTTATCTTTCAATTTCGTAAAGTGTCATGTACACGTCACAATACGGTTTTGGGGTTGTAACACCTTAGACATCAGTTAGTTTTTAGTTTTGGTCACCTTCAAATGACCATAACTTTCGGCGCATAAAGAGTTAGATGGCCCATGAGGTATTAAATCGAAGGTCTTTGAGTCTTCTTTCCAGCACCGCCGAGTTTTCCAAACTCCGAGCTCGTATGAAGGAGTTATTCTCATTTGAGTACAACCTCGCTAATTTAGGCATTTCAACAGTTTTAAGAAGGGGTATTTTGGTCTTTTCCTTACCCCCACTTAGCCTATGCGTTTTTCTCACCAAAATAGGGGTCTAAACTGATTGAGATCAGTTTTCATTCAGTCTTAAACGTCTAGAAAGTTAGGGCAAGGTTCAAGAGAAGAAAATAGAAGGTTTCAAGAGTTCATCAAGATATTTGGGGAAATCGCCAAGAACTAGTTCTTTCGAGGTGTGTAAAGTTTCATAGTGTTTTGTTTGTTTACCCTCACACCAATCATGTAAAATTTTACCCATGAATTCATTCTTGAAGTTGATTTATTGAGTTCTTGACAAGTTTCTTTTGTTTTAGCTGACAATGGAGGTCTTTGAGTTCTTGAGGCGAAGGTTTTGTCAATGAGTGGAGTCAGTTGATAGATTTTTTGTGGGTTTCATTAAAAATGTTCTGGGTTTATGGAATTCCGTGAAATTGGACCATAGGATTGCATTGGGTATGAATTGAATCGATTTTGGGAGAGGAAGAAAAGATCGGACAAAAATATGCGCCTAGGACCGCATCGCAGAGGCATTTTTAAATTTCAGTCTTCAGATAGTCACCCCCCTCCCAGCATCGTGGAGACGATACAGTCCTTTATTTCAAAATTTATTTCGCGACCAAAAATTAAATCCTCCTCCGCGTCGTGCCAGTGCTTTTAAGTTTGTGTCATCGCTCTCTTCTTATTACTAACTACCTAAGACTTCATTAGTCATTGAGATATTCTATATCCTAATCATAGCTCTTAAATTCACATTTCACTTTCAAGTAAAATTAAGAGGAAAGTTTCAAGAAAGTTCTTTTAAGTCATTTTGAGAAATCTTTTGCAATCATTTATAGTTTTATTTAAGACCTGGGTAAATGAGTATGAAAATGAGGAGAGTTAGCTTATATGTTTCAAATAAGTATAATGTGAACTAAGTATTCCCAAGTGTAATAGTTTTACATTTAAAACGAGAGAAACACTTATTTCTAAATGAGTTTATGAGGAGTCTTGAGCATCACCTCTTTTAAGAGGATTTTTTGAGTAATTATCTCAAATTGGTGAAGACTTATATTTTAAAAACATATGAGCACCGATATGGGGGTGAGTTTAGACAACACAAAATCCTCATAAACCATGTATGCCAACATGGGTATAGGGTCATACTTTTTAGATTATTCCTTATTGCTTTTAAGAACAGCTTAGTGGATCCACTTAGTTGAGGTATTCTATATCTCGGCAAGGTATATGACAGTTTTGGCAGTGTGGGCAAGACGATATATCATGACGAAGGTCATAGTGATGGTTGTCGACTAGAGAATCTCCCAATTAAGAGTAAAGAGTTTATTTATTGTATTTTAATACATATTGAGTTGATATCTACTGTTATAAAAGTTTTATATTTTACATTCTTTTTCCATTTCTTTTATACTGTTTTGAGTTGAGTTAAGGTAAGTATGTTTTCCCTTTCTATCAATTCAACTATATTTACTTTTGTTTCAGTTTTCCCCTTAAATGCTCCAATATTCAAGGTACTGATGTCATTAGACTTGCATCTTTTCATGATGCAAATATAGGTGGTCAGGGTCATCAACTGACGCTTTGTTGATCCTATTGCATTCTAGATATCTTTGGTGAGCCTACTTGCTTTCTGGAGGGCATCACATTATGGTTTTTTTCTTTTTCGTCTGGGGTCTTTTCCCGACATCCATCCTATTATTTAGAGGCTTAACAAACAGTAGTAGTTATAGAGTCTTTTTACCGTTTTCCTTGTTTATGTTTTAAAGTCTTGGAGTTGAATAATTATGTTTATTTGAGTATTTTGTAGAATTTGAGTTACTACTTTATTAATAAGATATCGTGAGTTAATAACTAAATTTGCTTTCCTATGCTGGTGAGTAAGTCTTCCATTGAGTATTGAGTCATGCCAAGGGTTTTCTTGGGGACCAGCGGTGGTTCTTGAGTGCTGGTCACGTCTTGGGTGTAGGCTCGAGGTGTGCTAAACTTGGTATCAGAGCACAAAGTTCAAGAGTCCAGGGGTGTGTATAAAACCATGTCGTTGCACTCCTTGTTATCGGTGTGAAGCGCTTCATCTATAATTAGGAGGTTCCAACATTTAAGAAACATTTCACTTCTTCTTACCATTTTTTGCGCGATAGAGTTTAACTCTATAAAAGTTTCTTCTAATCCGTGCTTGCATGTATATTTTCATTTCATCCCTCCAAAAAGAGTTGTTCGAGGATGTCCTACAAGGAGAAATGTTGATCCTTAAGATCAAGATGTACCCAATGCTCCAGAAGTGCAACCCCCTCAAGGTTAAGTCAGAAATGTTGAGTTCCAGGATGCTATAAAGATGTTGACTCAAGTTGTGGCCAATCAAGCCAGTCAACAAAGAGTGATTTATCAGGATGTGGCTGATACATCCAGGATCCATGAGTTCTTGAGAATGAATCCTCCAGAATTCACAGAGTCAAATGCCACTGAGGATTCGGAGAACTTTGTGGTTTTATACTACTCAATTAAAAAAATCTGGTCTACCTGGGAGCCAAGAAGCTACACAGAATTATGGCTCCAATTCTTGTTTTCGGGCGAAGAGATGATGGATTTTGACTGGAAATCCGCAAGCTATCGACCTCCTTACGCTAGAAATCTCTTTCTCCTCCCTTCTTAAGTTAAGAGCAGCCTTTGAGGTTTTCTGGGGTGATCCTCGCTTCTTTTTGGTGTTTTTAGATAAAGGAGAAAATTAGATTTCTCGTTATTTACATGCTGTCTCACCCATCCCGCTCTGGCAACAACTTATCCCACTATGGCACCGCTGCCCTGGCAGCATCAGCCCCACTCTAGGGGGGGCTTAAGACCCAATTTCCTTGACATTTTTTCTTTCCTAATTAATGACGGTTCGGGTCGTTACACTTTCTATATATGAAAATATATATACTTGTCTCCTTCCCTATATATAGACCCCAAATCTTTCTTCTTTTCCCATAGGATTATTTGTGAGTGATTCAAGATTTTAGATTAGAAAAAAGAGAAAAAAATGAGTGGAACAAATCGTTGTCTTGTAAAGTGTTCTTTATTCCATGTTCTGGATCAATGAGTTTACTTTTACAATTTTAATTCACTTTTCTTAGAATTTTTCATATAAGTTATAAGCTTATTGTCTTCACCTGTCCTCATGGGTCAATTTTTTTATATATGAAATCAACAATTTCGATTTACTTAATGTTGAGCACTCTATTATATTTTGTGCCCTCCAAATGTCATGGGGTGTAATATGTTATAATGAGATAATTTTTCTCCAATGGCCTTTTTCAAGCGATCGTTTAAAATATGTCTTTGGTTAGCCAAGTGGACTTATTTTTCTACAATGGCCTTTACTAGGGTCCTATTACCCCTCCTCCCCCCCCCCCTAAACAAATTTAAAATGGAATAAATACACTACAAATGCTGCCATGTCATAGAGAGTTTGCACCATCTCTAGAAGGCAAATGATGAGAGCACAAATTGGACACATGTCATTTTTCGATTGGTAACTTTATAATTAGTTAGTACACATATTTATTGATTTTAAAACTTATATATGTTTAATTATTTTTATTTGTTTCTTTGATAAATATTTATTTAATTTCTTTCTCACTTTACACTATTTTTAATTAATTAATTATCTTTTCACTTTTAATTATTTTAAAAAAAATATATGTAATATTTTTTAAAAATAATTTTAAAGTGTCCTTTAATTTTAAGGTTTTACTTTTTGTTTTTATGTTTTATGTGATTTTCTTCACCGAATGAACTTTTAATGCTAATCTTCAAATAATTTTCAAATTCAAATGGAGTAGAAAATCAAGAGGTTTTAATCTCCAGAAACCAAAAATACAACATTGGTTCTAGTTAGCGTGAATTTTTATAATTTTTAAATCATTTAGCCTTAATATTCCTAGCGAAGTTTTATATTCTTCAAACCAAATGCACATTCAAATATATTTGGTGAAGTTTTTATAATCTTCAAATAAAAGGAGAAGAAAATCACAAGATTTTAGTCTCCATAAACCACACACAATCAAATATCACATGGTGTGGAAAACTAAAAAAAAAATTAGTCTCCAAACAGAATAAAAATATATTATGAGATCATCACATAAAGAACATCTATCCTAACATTTATGAAATAAATCTCATAACTTATAAAGGTGAAAATGAAATAAACAAGGAAAGTAACGATAGAACTCAATTTTTACTCCCATTGAATCATATCTATATGACAGTAATAATGATGTCATGCAAGTCAGTTTTCTTGTTGTTTAACGTCACTTGGGTCTTTATCCATGATCGATTTATTTGGATTAAAATTATAGAGAGATGCTTACATTATTGGATGTAACACACACAAAAGCATTTCTCTACCCAATTTTACCACAATGGAGAATAAAACAATTAAGCCAATAACAAATTATTTAACTTAATCATCTTTAATTTGATCAAGGTTATAGTCAGAAACCATACTAAACTACTGTGTAGCATCAAGTTTAAGATTCCTTCATCATGTAATTACTTGTACATACTAGAATCATATAAATACCACAACAATGACGTTTACGATATGTCGCGCCCCAATCCAAAAATCTGTCCAAAACAAATTATAGGAACACAAGCTCCTATTTCCATGATATATTTCCCTCAATCAAAAGAACAAAAAAAAAATCCAAAAATATATTAATTTCCTTAAAATTGTAGTTCAACCTATATTACTAAGATACTTATAACAATAACTTTGAAGAACATGGTAAGAAACAACAAAGTCTAAAGAATACTTTAAAAACTAGAAACTTAAAACTAACAAAGAAAATAGAATCTAAAACATATTAGAAATATTATAAAAATATATTTTCTCACAGAAGAAAATTGAGCCCGCATAGTGTGTCCTTCAAGAAATTATTTCCCTCAAGTACCCGAGGTTAATGAAATATATCCTCCCATAATATAACGATCTTACTCACTAGTGTCAATGAACCACTCATCGGTACCTAAAACTATGGTGTCAATGAACCACTCAACAATAGTAAAGTATACTTATAAAACTAGTAGTACTAGATTTAATAGAAGAAGAATAAGTCCAAAAATTCGTTGTCGAAAAATAAGTGGAAACTTCTCTATTAATAGAGAACAAAGATTAGTGTGAACAAGTTTTTATTGTGCCTTATCGAAAAGGTCACAACCCTTTGGGAAAAGTCAAAAGTCATAACCCTTCGTAAAAGTCACAACCTTATGAAAAAGTCACAGCTTTTCATAAAAGTCACAATTGTTCAGAAATGTCACAACTCTTCATAAAAGTCACAACATTTCGTAAAAATCACAATTCTTCTTTAAAGTCACAACTCTTCATAAAACACATAACTCTTTATTTTTTATGTACACCTTTTAAAACACAATCGTCACAAAAATAGTTCCTTTCTATATATGAAAATATATATATACTTGTTTCCTTCCCTATATATAGACCTCAAATCTGTCTTCTTCTCCCATAGATTTATTTGTGACTGATTTAAGATTTTAGATAAGAAAAAAAAAAGAGAAAATAATGAGTGGAACTGATGGTTGTCTTGTCAAGTGTTCTTCATTCCCTTGTGCAACTCCAGAAAATGACACAAGGGACACTTCCCCCACTATTGTTCCTGATCCGTGAGTTTTCTTTTACAATTTTAATCAATTTTTCTTTGAATTTTTCATATAAGTTATAAGTTTATTGTCTTTATCTGTCCTCATGAGTAAATATTTTATATATGAAATCATCAATTTTGATTTACTCAATGTTGAGCGCTCTATTGTATTTTGTGCCCTCAAAATGTCATGGAGTGTATGTAATATGTCAGAATGAGATAATTTTTCTCTAATGGCCTTTTTCAAGCGATCGTTTAAATAATGTTTTTGGTTAGCCATGTGGACTAAATTTATTTAGAAAAAAATATTCATCTACCTACTTTTAGAGAAGAATTTAACCATTGAGATAAAAGGGGGACAAAATTTATAGAGTGACCTTAGAAATGATCAGACGGTGCAAATCATTGTGTCCTTAAAGAATCCTTCCCTAATGAACTAGCTAGCTTTTGAGATTGATTAAATCTCTCTCAAGATTAGTTCCATTTTGTTACAATTTGTTGAAATGCTCAATTCTTAGTTGGAATACTAATTTAAGATTTCATTTTTGTGTGTGTAGTGGTGATGCAACAATGTATGAGTCATATTGGAGAAAAATGGGGCACAAGGGTGACATAACATTTAGTGGTGATGATTCATTGAGTTATTTTGCTTATGGTAAGAGCTTGTGTTGGTTCTTGGAGTCAAAACTAGAGGAACAAATTAAGAAGTTGCACAATGTAGTTGGAAATGCAACTGTGGATGATCATTATATTCTTGTTGGCACTGGATCAGGCTAGCTTGTGCAGGCTGCCCTTTATGCTCTTTCTCCATCTGATCAACTTGAACCAATTAGTTTCAGCTACACCTTTTTATTCGGTACACGTTTATACGATATATTTTTATTTAAATTGTAAAGGATAAGCTATGCTCAATTAAATTAGAAGTCTGAAGGTACGGTTCTTGGTACATGTTAGATCCATTAAATATAAGATTCTTTTTTTTTCTTTGCTGGATTTTAAATTCAAAATTTTAGGAGTCACAATCAACTTCAGTAATCACTAGGTCTCACCCTTAAATACAAAACATGAATCATAGTTCTTGGAACACATCATGTGGCTTAATAAGTCAAATTTAAAAGTGACATTTTTCGATCAATTATTAATATTTTTTGCCTTTTTGCCGGTATATCCTGATGTGACTGATTTTGTGAGGTCAGGACTACACAAATGGGCAGGAAATGCAATTTTTTTTGAGAAATATGGACCTTATATTGAGTTGATTACATCTCCAAGTAATCCTAATGGGATTATTAGAGAGCCTGTAGTTAATGGAGTTCAAGGGAAATTAGTCTACGATTTAGCTGAATATTGGCCACAACATACTACAATTACTTCACCTGCCAACCATGATGCTATGCTCTTTATTATTTCCAAATGCATTGGCCATGCTGGTTCCAGAATTGGGTAAGTTTTTCAAACATTAATTTCAAGTGAAATCACAATCACAAAATTAGAACATATTTCAATTTACCATTTATTTTAATTTTATTTGCATGTAGTTGGGCACTTGTAAAGGACATAGAGGTGGCAAGGAAGATGACAAAGTTCATGTAGATTAGTACAATTGGTGTATCAAAGAAGCTCAACTTAGAGCTGCTAAAATTCTTGAAGTGGTCTCTAATAGCTGTTTGGATTTCACATTGGAAAATTTCTTTGAATATAGTTAGTCTCTTATGATTGACAGATGGCAGAGGTTAAGACAAGTTGTTATGGACAATGACCTTTTTGTCATCCAAAATTACCCTCATCTATATTGCTTCTTTACCAAAGACTTGTGTGAATCACACCCTGGTAATCACCAAACTATTACAACGTAAGTTTTTCATTTTAGTTTATTTAAAAAATAATGTAACCTCATATACTTGAAATTTCTTTACTTTTTAAACTATATTATCAATATATATTAGATAAAGTTTTCATTCTTTCGAATTTGAAATTCATATTGTTTCTTTGAAACAACTTTTGCATGGCTAATTTGCAATGGGGGTGAAGAAGAGGATTGTGAGAAGCTTCTTAAAGAACACAAGATTCAAACAAGGAGTGGAAGAAGATTTGGAAGTGATTCAAGAAATGTTAGGATAAGTATGCTGAGTAGAAATGAAGACTTCAATATTTTTCTGAAGAGGCTTATGGTTATTCAAGGATCTACAAATCGAACATAAGACATTTATGCATGAAATATTAGTTAGAGACATTATATATGTTGAAGAGTAGAATAATTTTCCTTATTGATAGAACTTCATTGATTTTTGGCAAAAAGTGAATTGTTCTTTTGATTTTTGTGATATTAGATGTGAAATGTCTATTCTTCAATTAACTGAAGTATGTGTTAAAGTATGTTATATTTGAATTACTTTTAGAATTGTATTACTATCAAACATGAAGTAACAATACATACTCAACATAATATATTGATAATTAGGAAATGTATCTAATTAAAGATTACATGCATTTAATCAGATATCGTAGGAATCAAAATTAAAATTAATTTATATATAGAAGAAAAGGAAAAAGAAAAACCATTGGTGTGAACAAATGAAAGAGAGATAGAAACCTCACTCTTTCTTAACAACATTACGAGCAGTGCTTTTATAGATATCTAAACATATTTCTAGACTAGTACCTTATAAATTATTTCACATACAATATGACCTTAATAACACAAAAAAAAAAAACAAACTAAAGGCATGCATAGTCAGGCTATGGTGTAACAACTTGAATAAGGTTAACACATAAGGCTATAGTTAATACTCATATCAACATAAAATCAAGTTATACAATACAATAAATCTAGCCAATGAAATTCAATAAGATGATAAAAAGATGTGGTTCAATCAAGGTCATCGCAGAACCTATTGTACCACCTTGCCAAGCTTTAACTTCCAGAAAAAGACCCAAGGGGGGACTCACAGTCCATATTACAATCTCAAAAGCTCATCAACTTGTCACCTATCTCGTGGTCAATGATAAATGTAAGGTGTCTCATTTTCTTTTTAAAATAAAAAGCTTTTCTCCACTTTTTCATATTTTCATGAACAATGATATATGCCAAATGAGGATGAATGCATCATAACACATACAACACAAATGCATAATCAATTCATCAAAGATTTTGAATCTCTAACCGATGCTCAGAATTAAAAATGTTGACCAAGCTCAACTATACTAATAATTCTCAACTCAGTAAGGGCAAAAATCACCAAAAACACATCCGATCACATCGGAGACCACACCTACCATTCCCACAACACAAACTAAGCATGATAACCCTATGAGGAAGGGAGAAATGGTCATTTCCTAATTAAAACATAAGAAATAGGACATTACATGAGCCTATAGCTATTTTAGATAGGCAGGTAAAAAAGATTAGGATAAAAATATTGTTTAACTGAAGGTGCAGTAGATGCAATGTTTAGTTGGTAAGGCGACCTGGTAGACAAAGTCTGATATGCATGCTACATATCCTAAATTTATTTAGGCTCCAAGTACTTTCCTTTGCTTGATGATCGAGGATGAGCATGAATTTTAGTGGTGGATAATGTAATAACCCGGTTAGTCATTTTTAGAAATTTTTGCAAAATTATAATTTTATCTCTCCCGATATCAGCCCAAAGTCTTTTCTGAATGAATTTTGAAAGTTGGTTTCGAACTTTGTGTGTAAGTTGTGAATATTGTAAGTTCTTGGGTTTTTAAAGGGTAAAGTGATTAAAAGTGATTTTTAGTATATTTTGTAGTTTTGAGTGTCTCAATATGGGAATATGGAAATTGGTCTAAGAGAGTTGTAGGTTTCATATTCAGAATCTTTTTTGATGATTGGGGGTTGAAAATTTGTGAAATTTTAACCTTTGGATCGACTCTGGTCAACATTCGGGGTTCAGATATTCGGATTAGAACTGTGAGAGTTCCATTGGATTCGAGTGATGATTTTAGGCCAAAGTGAGGTCTTGGTTGAATTTTCAGAGGTTCCAAACTTGATTTAACCTTTTCCAGTGTTATGTTCTTTTTCTTGAGACTCCCACGAGTTTTAGGTCAAGAATATCTCAGATTCATGTTTCGATGGTTCCATTGAGTTTGGAATGCCGAGTTTAATTGCATTGCATATGTGATTTGTATGTACGGGGTTTTGAGTGAATCCTAAGGGTCCTTTTGGTGATTTTGAGCTGGTTGAATTTTGCTATTTTCTTCTATGCTCACGAACGGTCATTGCTATCACAACCTTAGTGATAGAGAGAGTTGGCTCGCATCTGTGAAGGGGCAGGTAGTCCTACCAACACATTCACAATGAACTGTTTGTAATCGCGACCTTTACGTTAGTGAGGACTGGATCCCGAAAGCGAATGCAAGGTTTTTTGGAGTTCACTTTTGCGAACCAGAGGTGGCTTTTGCGATATCAAAGACCCTTTGGGCTTGTCATTTTGGGGATTTACCCCCATTTTGAATTTCGGAGAACCCCTGGAGACGATTTTGAAGTGATTTCTTGTGCTAAATCATTAAGGTAAGCCTTTGTGACCCTCAAACTTCAATTCCCTTTTATCATTTATAAATTTTAAGATCAAAACTTGGTCTTTTGATTGACAAATGACCAGGTTTTAGAAGAACTTGAGTTCTAAAATAAAATGGTGATTGTTAACTGTTTTTAATTCCTTTTTTGAAATAGTTTTCACTAATGAGTTCCAAATTCATTGGGTAACATTTTGAAGTAAAGATTATTTGATTCTAACCTCAATTTTGGAATTGGGGTTTTGAGTTGTTTTGACCCATTTTTTAAAAGGGAAAAGGGTAAAAAATACCCTTCAACTTTGTTTTATTAGTTGACTATACCTCTATCGTTAAAATAAATTTTGTCATACCCTCGCCGTCACTAATTTAACCATTTATGCCGCTCATTTGACGAAAATCCCCAAGTTAACTCAAATTAACCTGAATTTTTAAAAAAAGACTTATTCCTCATTTTAAACCGAATGCCCCATGGTATACACCGTATAACTCATTCCCCTTTAACCCATTATTTCAAATTTTCCATATTACTCATTCCCCTTTTCCCATTAACTTCTACTAAATTGTTTTTCATTTCCCTTACCCATTTAATGTGACTTGGATTAAGCAACACCCTGGTGGGGATATCCCTTTACTTAATCTTAAGGGACAAGAGGCAATTGATGCATTCATTGCTTTTCATCCAGGTACTTCTTGGAAACATCTTGATAACCTCTTACTGGTTACTATTTAGAAGATTCTTAGGTTTCTGAGGTATCAAGGGATTATTGAAAGGTTTGTGTTGACTCTGCTGAAGTTGGATTGTTTAAGAAAAATGGTCATGGGGTTATTTATTTATTCTTTTTTATTGGGTTTTTGTTTTTCTTGACTTTCTATGCTGTAATTTTAGTGATGATATCTTGATTCATATGCTTTTTGGAGCATTGTTAGGGTTAACTTGGATACAAATTTCTTACTTGGATCATGATTCTGGTCATTACTTGATTATGACAAATAAGGGTTCAATAAAATGATACAAATTATGTCAGAGAAATGTCTTTCTGGGATTCACATTACTTGGTGGAAAGGACTCAGAATGCTCATTATGTGGCTTGTAATAGCTTGGATTATGATCCTGATCTTCAACATTACTCATAATACATTACATTATTTTTCCATTGCTTTTATAATGATTTGAGTTGAGTTAAGGTGAGTATGTCTTCCCTTTCTATCAATTCAACTATATTTACTTTTGTTTCAATTTTCCTCTTAAATGCTCCAACATTCAATGTATTGATGTCATTCGGCATGCATCTTTTCATGATGCAAATACAGGTGGTCAGGGTCATCAACAGACGTTTTGTTGATGCCGTTGCATTCCAGATAGCTTTAGTGAGCCTCCTTGCTTTCTAGAGGGCATCACATTATGTTTTTTTTCTTGTTAGGTTGTCGGGGGTCTTTTCCAAACATCCATCGTATTATTTAGAGCCTTAACAAACAATAGTAGTTATAGAGTCTTTTTCCCATTTCACTTGTTGATGTTTTAAAGTCTTGTAGTTGAATAGTTATGTTTATTTGAGTATTTTGGACAATTTGAGTTAAACTACTTTATTAATGAGATCTCCTGTGTTAATAACTAAATTTGAGTTCCTATGTTTCTGAGTGAGTCTTCCATTGAGTATTGAGCCACACCAAGGGTTTGCTTGGGGACCAGTGATGGTTCTAGAGTGTCGGTCACGTCTAGGGTGTAGGCTCGAGGCGTGACAAACTTGGTATCAGAGCACAAAGTTCAAAAGTCCTTAGGTGTCTATGAAGCCATGTCTTTGGATTCCTTGTTATCGGTGTGAAGCGCTTCATCTATAATTAAGAGGCTACAACATTTAAGAAACATTTCACTTCGTTTTACCATTTTTCGTGCGATAGAGTTCAACTCTATAAAAGTTTCTTCCAATCCATGCTTTTGTGTATATTTTCATTAAATGCCTCCAAATGGAGTTGTTCGAGGATGTCCTACAAGGAGAAATGCTGATCCTTAAGAACAAGATGTACCCAATGCACCAGAAGTGCAACCCCCTCAAGGTTAAGTCACAAATGTTGAGTTCCATGATGCTATAAGGATGTTGACCCAAGTTGTGGCCAATCATGCTGGTCAACAAAGAGTGGTTTTTCAGAATGTGGTTGATACATCCAGGATCTATGAGTTCTTGAGAATGAATCCTCCATAATTCACAGGGTCAAATGCCACTGAGGATTCGGAGAACTTTGTGGATTTTGAAGTGATGCGGATTATTGATGTTGAGCGTGTAGAGTTAGCTGCATACCAACGGAAGGGTGTTTTTATGATTTGGTATGATCAGTGGAAGAAGAGCAGGGCTGAAGGAGCACCACTTTTTTGTTGGGCGGTGTTTGAAAGTGCCTTCCTGGGGAGCTTCTTTCCCCGTTAACTAAGGTAAGCGAAGTTAAGAAAATTGCTGAATCTTAAACATGAATCCATGAGTGCGAATGAGTAAAGCCTCAAGTTAACTCAGTTGTCCCGTTATGCTCTAGATATGGTGGCTGATATGGGAAGCATGATGAGTCTATTTATGTGTGGACTATCCCTCTTGTCAAGAAAATAGGGTAAGGGTGTTATGTTGATAGGGGAAATGGACATAGAAAGGCTTATGAGCCATGTGCAATATATTGAGGAAGATAAGCTGAAAGATAGGGAAGAGTTCCGTAACAAGAAGGCTAAGACAACAACTAATGAGTGCGGACAACATATGATCGGGAATGTGAATTTTTCATCATTCCAACAACGGCAACTGGGCCTGCACCATTATCTGCTAGTGCACCTTCACCAAAGAACAGAGGTGAGTTCAAGAATAGGAATTCACAAAACTTCAGGGCTTAACTTACTTAATCTTAGGGTAGTGTGGCATAAGGGGCTAACTTGACTCCTACATGTGCTAAGTGTGGTAGAAACCACACAAGAGAGTGTCATGATGGCTCTAATGTTTGCTTCAAGTGTGGTCAGAAATGCCACTTCATGAGAGAGTTCCCTAATAATAGGCAGGGTAATGGTAATGGGGGAAATTTACTGCAATCTTCTTCAGCGGCTCCGGCAGATAGAGCTACACCTAGAGGAGCTACTTCAGGGATCGGCGGAGGAGTAAACCGTGTGTATGCTATCAGCAGACGACAAGAGAAGGAGAATTCACCAAATGTTGTCACTAGTATGATCAAAATTTTTACTTTTGATGTGTATGCATTACTTGATCCAGGCGCGAGTCTAAATTTTGTGACTCTGTATATATTGCTATGAGGTTTGGTATTCTTCCCGAATGACTTCTTGAGCCCTTCAGTATTTCTACACCTGTTGGTGAGTCTATTCTAAATGAGAGAGTTTATCATGATTGTGTCATCTCTGTCAATCACAAAGACACAATGGCTGACTTAGTTGAGCTAGACATGGTGGAATTTAATGTTATTTTAGGTATGGACTGGCTTCATGCTTGTTATGCCTCAGTTGATTGTAGAATTCGAGTAGTCAAGTTTTTGTTTCGTAATGAGCTTGTTATACAGTGGAGGAGTAGTTCAACAGTGCCTAAGGGTCGTTTCATTTCGTACCATATGGCTAGAAAGCTAGTCTCTAAGGGGGGAATCTATCACTTAGTCCGAGTTAATGACTCTAGTGTTGAGACACCACCTATTCAACCAGTTCCAGTTATGAGTGAGTTTCCAGAGGTCTTTCCAGATAATGTTGACTGAGTCCGACCTGAGAGGGAAATAGACTTCGATATAGACATTCTTCCTGATACTCGACCTATCTCTATTCTGCCATATAGAATAGCTCTAGCCGAGTTAAAAGAGCAGTTGAAAGATCTACTTGATAAAGGTTTTATTCGACCTAGTGTCTCACGTTTGGGCTCATCGATCTTATTTATGAGGAAGAAATATGGTTCTCTTAGGATGTGTATTGATTACTGCCAATTGAACAAGATCACTATAAAGAATTAATATCCTATTTTGAGAATGGATGATCTTTTCGACCAACTTCAGGGTGCCACTTGCTTTTCTAAGATAGACCTTAGATCTGGCTATCATTAGTTAAGAGTAAGGGAAAGTCACATCCCTGAGACAACATTCAGGACCGTTATGGTCATTATGAGTTTCTTGTTATGTCTTTTTGTTTGACTAATTCTCCTACAACTTTCATGGACCTTATGAACAGAGTGTTTAAGCCATATTTTGACATGTTTGTTATCGTGTTTATTGATGACATTATGACCTATTCGAGGAGTGAGAAGGATCATGTTATTCATCTTAGGGTAGTCCTCCAAACTCTCAAAGATAAGGAGTTGAATGACAAATTTTCTAAGTGTGAGTTTTATCTTAAGTCTATGGCGCTCTTAGGCCACATTGTTTCTGGTGAAGGGATTCGAGTTGACACTGAGAAGATTGAAATAGTGCAAAACTGGCCCAGACCCACATCTCTAACTGATATAAAGAGTTTCTTGGGATCGGCTGATTATTATAGATGGTTTGTCGAGGGTTTTTAATCCCCATTGACAAAGTGGACTCATAAGACAATAAAGTTTCAATGGTCTGAAGCTTGTGAGAAAAACTTTCAGGAATTGAAAACCCAGGTAACTACTACCCCAATGTTGACCTTACTAGAGGGTACAGAAGGCTTTGTTGTGTATTGTGATGCATCCAGAGTTGGGCTTCATTGTGTTTTGATGCAGAACGGTAAGGTTATAGCCTATGTCTCCAGACAACATAAGTTTCACGAGAAGAAATACCCAACTTATGATCTTGAGTTTGCTATTGTAGTATTTGCTTTGAAAATATGGTGTCACTATCTCTATGGTGTTCATGTGGCTGTGTTCACCGATCACAAGAGTCTTCAGTATGTTTTCAGCCAAAAATAGCTTAATCTCAGACAAATGAGGTGGTTAGAGTTACTCAAAGACTACAACATGAGTATTCTTGTAACACCACGGATCCGAAAGAGGGTAAATAACACTTTTGAAAAGCTGTAGGTGGCAACCCACGATGGCCACCCACGCTCCATGGATGGGACCACAGACCATAGGTGTGGTCCGTGGATGGCACTGCCTAAGTAAGTCACAAAGGCCAGAACCACGACTTGACCAATAGATCGTTGGTCAGACCATGGTCCGTGGTTAGGGGCTCGTAATTCGATGGCCGAAATTCACTTTCTGACCTCAGTCGACGGGCGTGCAGGACGGATTATTTGTTTGACCACAGTCTGTTGACTAGGGTCTATGGGTCGTGATCTGACAGTTATGTTCAGGGGTTGTTGGGTTTCTTCCTAATTAATTTATCTTTATACTACGTCGTTTTACCCTTCAAGAAGACCCTTATATAAGTATTTTAACCCCAAATTTCTCAATAGAAATCATTTTCTAAAATTGATTTCATGTATCAGGACACTTCATCCAATACTAAGTGCCAACGATCGTGAGTAGTAATATAATCCAACTAAGTGAGTTGGGGTTGAGTCCCAAGGGAGTGGTTCGTAATTGAGAATCAATAGGCAAGTAAGAATATGCTCTAGTCAATCATAGCTAAAAACATTTACAAAGAAAAATATCATTCAAGTTTGAGGTGACACAAATATCAAATATTAAAGGGGGATTTGTATTCAATTATCAACTAAAACAAAAAATAATACAAAAATACGAATATGGAGATGGGATTCTTGGGATGTGATTGGATTATGGGCCAAGGTAAACAACCGGGTAATTGCCATTAATAGTAAACAAATGCAAATCAGTGAATAAACTAGATTTTAGTGAGGATAAACTTTCTCTCGAACAATTTACCCCGAATCAAATTTGTTTCTCTCGAACACCAATAAACAACAATGAAGCACAACCTTCGCTTTAGTTCATTCACTCTCTCAAGCTGAATGTGTGGAAAAGGGTTTAAGATTTACTTTCTCGAGCTGAATCCATGACAACCCAATAGCCACAGACCATCGATTCAATAATTTTGGTTTTAAAACCTCTCTCTCGAGCAAGCCAAAAATACGAAGTTAAGATTGTATTTGCAACTACAACCCATTAAATTCAACCACGATTACTGAACGAAATCACTTTTGAACAACAAATAAACTATCAATTAACAATACCTAGCAGTTAAATCAATCCATAATCACATAATCACACCCCAATAATTGAGGTTTTAGCTAAACATCATAAAAAGGTAAAAATCGTTACCAAGTTGTGTTTCCATCAACTGGGTAGGATTGATATTGTCTTTACAAAGGTCTAAGATGAAGAATATTCAACACCCACTTCCAATTTCTTAGAAATGGAAATCTTCAAATCTTCAAAGCTAAGAAAATATTATCCTTCAAGGCTTGGCACTCTGGAACATTAGGCGAGACCCACTCGCCTAATGGGTTAGGCGATCCTCCGGCCTTCTTTCCTTCGTTCTTTCAACTACCTTATTCCTTTTTTCTCAATAGTGTCCATGCTTTGTCCCTTAATAAAATTCCTAAAATTGAAGGATTTACATCAGTTATTGGCACAAAATATGCATTGGAGGACACTAAATCTATTCAAATAAAGCTCTTAATGAGTCAAAATTGTGGACTCATCAACACCCCTAACTTTAATTTTTGCTTGTCGTCAAGTAAAACTCAAGTTCAGCAGTTCAAAAAGGATTCTCAAACAGTGCAACACAAGATTCAATCATGAATGCACACAAAAAGACTCAAGTTACTAATGCAAGGATCAATTGTGCACTCAAAGAGTCAAGTTGTGACTCACCAATATCTATGAATCTCAACCTCACAATACTTGCTTCAAATGCAAGTTCAAGCTCAACAAAGGTCATCAAATGCCCTCACATAAAGAACGATTCCATATTCACACACAATGGTTCAACAATTGAAAGTTCTGGAATCAAATGCAACGTTCACACTCACAAAAATGAACACACTGTATGACTTCACCTATAGGTTTACCCGTATTTTCCAATCAACACTTGGTTCAGTTCACTCAAGATCAAAAAGGTCTTTTGAAGGCTTGTAACTGGACTGAGTGCAAATGTATGGTCATTTAGGCTGAATGACTATAGTCCTCAAGAAATGTGGTATGAACAAAACTTCCTTTCCTTTTCTTCCTCATTTTTATTCGTGCTCACAAGTCATCCCATTATTCACTTTCCATGGATTGTTGGAAACCCCATTTCTTTTTGCATTTTCACACTTTATTCCACAACTTTTTCTTTTTTCATTTCTTTTTCATTCTGTTATTTTTTTTCTCTATTTTTTTTATGTGGAGGGTTTCCATTGTTTTCAGAACATGGGCAAAAGAGACTTCTTTGCATTTTCTTGATTCACCTTTTGGTTTTACCACAACCCCAAGTTAGGCTTTTGGCCTAAGTTGGCTATTCAAACAGACCACAAATCATGAGGAATATGGGTATTGGATCAAGAAGGGTCACAATGTCAACAGGTTTCTTTCAAGGAAAGGTGAAGGCTCAAGGGGTACTCAAGCGGGGTTCACGCACTCACTAGGGAGGCCACAAAAGAGGTATAATGTCAAATTGGTTCACACTCTTCAAAGTTGCCTAAGATAATGTCAAGAGATTGCCTCACTTTGTCAATCGGACCAACGGGGAAAATTCTAGGTGTCATCACACATGGTTCACGGTAAGCTCATGACACAAGGCATTGACACCAAAGTCAAACAAGACTCCACACTTTCGCTAGTGTGCAATATTCATCATAAGAGACTCAATTCGATACTTGGCAAGTCACAACGAGATAAAAAGAGTTCACATATTGTCTATGCAACTTCATTTTGCCTCATCGTAGATGTATATTCATTTTTGTTCCATTATGAGCACTATTCAAGTCATCGATATTGATCAAAACCGATACTCAAATTTACAAAACAACAGCCACATTCAACACAAACAAGAGGTGGCAATATTTTTTGGAAGGGTAAACAATTATTTACAATTAAAAATACAGAGCCACAAGTCAAACATTTCACAATAAACAGTGTAAAAACACAATTATGGCTCAAAAACCCAAATATATTAACATAACCAATAAGTTATATAAGATCACACAAAAGGCGGGCCTCACCCCACCACAAATAAAATCATTTGTCAACAAATGCAAACAAAAATATCCAAAAATTTAAATGAAGAAAAACAGAGAGGGAGGTAAGCAGGGGATCCTGTCTAAACAGTCGCTCCATCTGTCTGGGCATCAATGCCCGGTGCATCTGTCTGTACTTGGGCATTAGTGCTCGGAGTCACCTCAGAAGGAACAACAGTACTAGACCCACTAGGAGCTACCATAGACGTCCCGGTCAGCGATGACTGGATTAGCGACTGCATAATCGTCTCCTTAAAATCCGGCAAGTCACCATATATTCTCTCCTCCCATATCTCTATCTGCACCTCGTCGGTCTCAACATCCGGCTCATTAACTGTTGCCTCATCTCTGTGTACATCTACGGTGGTAGGCGGAGGAATATCTGAAGTCTCAGGAGCGTCCAAATCATCTGCATCCTCCAGTAATGAAGTTAAGTCAGTAGACTTCCGATAGTCTACGTCATTCCTCAAGTCTGCTACCTCAGCTTTCAAAGTCGTAACCTTAGAGGACTCCCCCTGCCTGCTCTCACAAGCCTCGACTTTCATGGTGAGAGTGTTAATTGAACTCTGAAGGAGGGTCAGTGCAGCTAAAATGGCAGCCTCAATCATAAAGGGACATCTCTCTCAAGTCTGGTAGCCGTCACATCAGCTGAATGGGCTAGATTCCCCATCTTCAGGATGATAACATGAGTAATATTGGTCTGCTGGGAGGANGGTCAGTGCAGCTAAAATGGCAGCCTCAATCATAAAGCGACATCTCTCTCAAGTCTGGTAGCCATCACATCAGCTGAATGGGCTAGATTCCCCATCTTCAGGATGATAACATGAGTAATATTGGTCTGCTGGGAGGAAGAAGATGTTCCTGGAGCATGTGAAGAAGAGGTAGGGGCAAAAGTACCTCAAGGCCTGGAGGCCGGTGTAGCCACAGAGGCCTCTGCAGGTATTGAATCAACATCAACCTCCGGAGAAGTATCTGACGGAGCTGCTATCCTTCGACCAGCCTCCTCACGAGTGTACTCAGCCTCAATACACCGGATGTCAATAGAGGAGGAAGGTGTCACCTCAATGTCTCTCATGTCTTCTAAGGGCACTCCAGCACGTCGACATAACTCAGTGATCAGGACTGAGAATGGAAAGGAAGTCTTCCTCTGCTTGGCCCTCATGCCCATCTCCTGCTCAATGATAATGCCTAGGTCAATGCGCCACTTAGGAGATAACAGACCCCAGGCATGCCGCCTTAGGATGACAGAGGACAGACTCATTCTGGGATGGCATAATGATGCTATTGATAAAGCCAAACTAGAACTGGGCAGCAACACTCAAGTCCCTCTACTTAATAGGGGCTCCTGCCTCAATCCACATTAGGGTGGTATCGGAAATCAAAGGTGACAACCATCTCTTCAAATCATCTAAGGACTGAGCAACACTCAATCCAACATAAATGTGCGTAGAATGCAGAGCTCTACCCAGTAAAATGTTTATGTACTCACTATTGCACCCAACCTCCTTTCGCTGTACCATGACAGACTTCACCGGTTTGAACTCGCTCGCCTTTTTATTCATTTTCGGGACAAAGTCACCATAGGTTGTATAGAAATCCTGGAACCATGAAGGAATGTAAGGGCCTCGGGGGCTGGTAAACTAATCAAACCTATGGGAATGGAGTGTGTTCCTCACATCTGAGTACTTTCCCTCCAAGCCTTCTGTCGAGAGCAACTTCTCCTCTAAGATGGTTTGTAAACCGTTACCTTTTAACCGGTTCAGAAGCCCGGGAGGAGGAATGACAAGTGGCATGGGGGTCACAGGAGGTGACTGAGCTGGCGCTGAGTCTGCTGGTGTGGAAACATGAGGGACTCTGGCTGAGTCAGGTTGAGATCTAGCCCGGATTTCATTCCACCGAAACTGCAAAGGTTGTTCATCCTCAGGCTTAGATAAAGCAGCCTGGGAACCAGTAGTCACCCTATATGATATGGGCCTCTTGCTCTTGCCTTTGTCACCTGGAAGAGGCTCTTGTCTTCCCTTCTTTGGAGGATTTGATCCCCCTTCATCTGTAGTTCTACCCCGTACTCTTTTTTGAGGTGGCATGTCTATGTTTGTCCTCACCATATCTGCAAAGCATCAAGAAAAAGTCAAAAATAACTCAATCAAATTCACAGAAAAATATTTGTAGACAAACGTGCAGATCCAGTAAGCGAGTCGCCGAATCACTTTGGCGAGCTTGATCGAGCTCGTCGAAAGGATTGGCTCTAAAGTTTTGCCAAGTCGGCGATGGGAAAAGCCTTTAGGTGAATCACCGACAGCTTTTGGGGAGCAAGGATTAGCCCGCCGAAAGTTACAATGCAAAATGGCTACAGGGGTGCAGACAAAAGGCAATCAAGAAGTCTTTCGACGAGTCACCGAGTGCCCACGATGACCTCATGCTTCTCGCCGAAAGTTACAGATCCCAACAACATATTAAGCATGAAATTAAAGGAGAGATGGGGAATTTTGGAGAACCGCCGAGTGGTTTGGCGACAACACATTAACCATGAAATTAAAGGCGAGATGGGGAACTTCGGTGAACCGCCGAGTGGTTCGGCGAGCTCGACCCTGCTCGCCAAAAGACCCAACGTGCCTACTTTCAACCCAATTTCTCAAATTCAACCCTGCAACCCATGAAAACAAAATCAAAGCATGCACTAGTCAAATTAAAACAAGACCCATAACACACATTACCCCGGGATACTCAGGCTTCTCCCGGTTTTGCCAAATTTGGCCAATTGTCAACTTTTGCCTTTAAGAATGACGTCAATGGTTTTATCATCGGGCAAATTACTTGGTTTGGCACAAAATGGGCTACTCAAACTTCACCAAACTAAACCAAACAACATGCAAGCACAACCCCACAAAATTTAACCAATTTTATGGCACAAAATTTATGGGAATTCAACATTATAAACAATACGGGCAAGATTATCAAATTAAAGCAGGCATTCAAACATTCTATTCCTATCAGAGAGGCCCATGATACTTCAACAATATAATATTAGTGCAAATGAGTACAAAATGCCAAAATTAAACTCGAGTTCAGAAAACCAACCTTTTATGCTGATAAAAATATGATTGAAATGCTAGGAGGCAATGTAATCCAACTCCGAGCAGCAATCAACAACTCAAATACGGTAAAAATGCAAGAATTATAGAAATTATTAAGTGGCTGTGAGTTTTTGAAGTTCAAAAGTGAGGGAAAATGAAGGGTTTGAAAGTTTAAACCTTTGGCCTTGTAAAAACCGTCTAGTTCTCGGCCAATCGGTGACATTAGTCATGCCCGCCAAACCACTCGGCCACTCGCCGAGTGGTCACTCACCTCGCCAAATTTTATAGGACCTTCAGTTAATTTGGGAGTACAAACGGCGGACTAGATCGTTATCACCGACCTGGTCGGCGATTCGCCAAGAATTTCCTAGGCTCACAGAGTTTTTCAGACTCCACTTTGAAGATGTCTTGAGTCCATCGATGGTCTTGGTCGGGATCCCGACCTCTTCGGCGATTCACAGACTGGAGCTTTGGCTCGCCAACTTACACTTTTCAACCGCTTTCCACTCTTTGACCTGTACATTCAACACACCATAATTTCTAACACAAACAAAAAGCGGTAAAACCTTGGGTTGCCTCCCAAGAAGCACCTTAGTTAACGTCGTGGCACGACACAACTCCTCATTGAAACTCCATTTTTGGGGTTGACCTTAGTGTCACTAGGTAACCCCTCTTAGTTATTTAGGTAGAGATGAGGCAATACATGACTCCTGAGGTTTACAATTAGCAGGAGGGAGAGCCAATCATCTGATTTAGCACTTCAACATTCTTATTCATCCCTTCTAGCACTCTATTTTGCTCATTGATCTTTTGGAGAATGATTAAAAATGTATTCTCGACACGTCTACTCTCATTGTCCTTCCACTTTCTCCCCTCATGAGGGGGTATGTATCTATCTTTTCTTTTGCACTAGACTTCAACCTCTAATATTTTTTTGGCCAAATCATCTAGCTGAGTTAATAGTGGGACCAAAGAGTGGTCCTCTTGCATTTTTTAATTAGTCTCAATCATTTGGCTACCGTTCCTACCAACTATGTTCAAAGTCTCTGCTCAAAAACAGCAACACACAAGCCAAAACAAAATTAAGTAAGTATCACTATAACTAACAAGGACAAAATTTAACTTAACTAAAAATTTTCAAGTAATTCCACTCCCCGGCAGTGGCGCCATTTTGATTTCACGTATCAAGACACTTCATCCAATACTAAGTGCCAACGATCGTGAGTATTAATATAACCCAACTAAGTGAGTTGGGGTCGAGTCCCAAGGGAGTGGTTCGTAATGGGAAATCAATAGGAAACTAAGAATATGCTCTAGTCAATCATAGCTAAAAACATTTATGAAGAAAAACAAAATTCAAGTTTGGGGTGACACAATTGTCAAATATCAAATGGGGGTTTGTATTCAATTATCAACTAAAACAACAAATAACACGAAAATACAAATATGGAGAGGAGATTCTTGGGATATGATTGGATTATGGGCCAAGGTAAACAACCGGCTAATTGCAATTAATAGTAAACAACTACAAATTAGTGAATAAGCTAGACTTTAGTGGGGATAAACTTTCTCTCAAACAATTTACCCCGAATCAAATTGGTTTCTCTAGAACACCAATAAGCAGCAACGAAGCACATTCTTCGCTTTAGTCCATTCACTCTCTCTTGCTAAATGTGTGGAAAAGGGTTTAGGATTCGATCTCTCGAGCTGAACCCATGACAACCCAATAGCCACAGACCATCGATTCAGTAATTTTGGTTTTAAAACCTCTCTCGTGAGCAAGCCAAAAACACAAAGTTAAGATTGTATTTGCAACTACAACCCATTAAATTCAACCACGATTACTAAACAAAATCAATTTTAACTAAGAAATAAACTATCAATTAACAGTCCCCGACAATTAAATCAACCCATAATCATATAATCGCACCCGAAGAATTGGGATTTTAGCTAGACATCATAAAAAGGTAAAAATAGTTACCAAATTCTGTTTCCACTAACTGGGTAGGATTGATATTGTCTTTAGAAAGGTCTAAGATGAAGAATCTTCAAGACCCACTTCCACTTTCTTAGAAATGGAAATCGTCAAAGCTAAGGAAATATTGTCTCTCTATTCAGTTTTAAGCTCTAGACTTCAAAAATTGAATAATAATATGATTCAACAAAAAATCAGATATTATGCTAAAAGTTTAAACAAGTATTTATAGTTGTCAAAAAGTGTGTTGCGAAGGACCGTTCGGCGCAGTTAGTCGGGATCGCCGATCCCCCCTTTGGTCATTTTCATTGCCGTTTTGCTTTTGTCTTCAGCATCCTTAAGGTTTTGAAACTTTGGGCTATCATGGCACTGCATCGGAGAACCGTTCGGTGACTCGCCTATTGTTCCTTTCTCTCGCTGAATACATTTTCTCCTTCAAGGCTTGGCACTCTGGAACATTAGGCGAGACCCTAGCTGTTCGGAGACTCGCCTAATGGGTTAGGCGATCCTCAAGCCTTCTTTCCTTTGTTCTTTCAGCTGCCTTGTTCCTTTTTGCTCAATAGTGTCTATGCTTTGTCCCTCAATCCAAATACCTAAAATTCAAGGATTTACATCAGTTATTGGCACAAAATGTGTATTTGAGGACACTAAATCTATTCAAATAAAGCCCTAAATGAGTCCAAATTGTAGACTCATCAACATCCCCCAACTTTAATTTTTGCTTGTCCTCAAGTAAAACTTAAGTTCAGCAATCCAAAAAGGATGTCTCAAACAGTGCAACACAAGATTCAATCATGAATGCACACAAAAAGACTCAAGTTACTAATGCAAGGATCAATTGTGCACTCAAAGAGTCAAGTTGTGATTCACCAATATCTATAAATCTCAACCTCACAATACTTGCTTCAAATGCAAGTTCAAGCTCAACAAAGGTCATCAAATGCCCTCACTCAAAGAACGATTCCATATTCACACACAATGATTCAACAATTTAAAATTTCGTAATCAAATGCAACGCTCACACTCACAAAGATGAACATACTGTCTGACTTCACCCATAGGTTTACCCATATTTTCCAATCAACACCTGCTTCAGTTCACTCAAGATCAAAAATTTCTTTTCAAGGCTTGTAACTGGGCTTAGTGCAAATATATGCTCATTTAGGCTTAATGGCTATAGTCCTCATGATATGTGGTGTGAACAAAACTTCCATTCCTTTTCTTCCTCATTTTTATTCGTGCTCACAAGTCATTCCATTATTCACTTTCCATGGATTGTTGGAAACCCTATTTCTTTTTGCATTTTCACACTTTATTCCACAACTTTTTCTTTTTCATTCTTTTCTTCTTTTTTCTCTCTTTTTATTTATATGGAGGGGTTCCATTTTTTTCAAAACATGGGAAAAGGAGACTTCTTTGCATTTTCTTGATTCACCTTTTCTTTTTACCGCACCACCAAGTTAGGCTTTTGGCCTAAGTTGGCTATTCAAACAGACCACAAATCATGAGGATTATGGGTATTGGATCAAGAAGGGTCACAATGTCATCAAGTTTCTTCCAAGGAAAGGTGAAGGCTCAAGGGGTGCTCAAGCGGGGTTCACGCACTCACAAGGTAGGCCACAAAAGAGGTATAATGTCAAATTAGTTAACACTCTTCAAAGTTGCCTAAGATAATGTCAACAGATTGCCTCACCTAGTCAACCAGACCAACGGGGCAAATTCTTGGTGTCATCACACGTGGTTCACGGTAAGCTCTTGACACAAGGCATTGACACCAAAGTCAAACAAGACTCCACACTTTCGCTAGTGTGCAATATTCATCACAAGAGACTCAATTCGATACTTGGCTAGTCACAACGAGATGCAAAGAGTTCATATATTATCTATGCAACATCATTTGGCCTTATCGTAGCTTCACATTCATTTTTGTTTGATTATGAACACTATTCAAGTTATCGATATTGATGAAAACTGATACTCAAATTTGCAAAACAACAGCCACATTCAACACAAACAAGAGGTGGCAACATTTTTTGGAAGGGTCAAAAATCATTTACAATTAAAAACACAGAGCCACAAGCTCAAACATTTCACAAAAAGCAGTGTAAAAGCACAATTATGGATAAAAAACCCAAATATATTAACAAAACCAATAAGTCATATAAGATCACACAAAAGGCGGACCTCACCCCACCACAAATAAAATCATTTGTCCTCAAATGCAAACAAAAATATTCAAAATTTAAAATAAAGTAAGACAGAGAGGGAGTTAAAGAGGGGATCCTGTCTACACAGTCGCTCCATCTTTCTAGGCATCAATGCCTGGTGCATCAGTGCCCGGAGTCACCTCAGAATGAACAGCAGTACTAGACCCACTAGGAGCTGCCATAGACGTCTCGGCTAGCGATGACTGGATTATCGACTGCATAATCGTCTCTTCAAGTCTCCATATATTCTCTCCTCCCGTATATCTATCTGCTCCTCGTCGGTCTCAGTATCCGACTCATTAACTGCTGCCTCATCTCTGTGTACATCTCCAGTGGTAGTTGGAGGAATCTCTGAAGTCTCAGGAGCGTCCAAATCATCTGTACCCTCCAATAATGAAGTTAAGTTAGTAGACTTTAGATAGTCTGTGTCCTTCCTCAGGTCTTCTACCTCAGCTTTAAAAGCCGTAACCTTAGTGGTCTCCCCCTGCCTGCTCTCACAAGCCTCGACTCTCGTGGTGAGAGTGTCAATTGAAGTCTGAAGGGGGGTCAGTGCAGCTAAAATGCCAGCCTCAATCATAAAAGTAACATCTCTCTCAAGTTTGGTAGCCCTCACGTCAGCTGAATAGGATAGATGCCCCATCTTTAGGATTATCACCTGAGTAATTTTGGTCTACTGGGAGTAAGAGGATGTGCCTTGAGCATGTGAAGTGGTAGGTGCAGAAGTTCCTGAAGGCCCTGAGGCCGGAGTAGCCAGAGAGGATTTTATAGGTATGGAATCAACATCAGCCTCTAGAGAAGTATCTGTCGAGCTGCTCTTCTCCTATCAGCCTCATTAAGAGTGTACTCGGCCTCAATACGCCAGATGTCAGTAAAGGAGGAAAGTGTCACCTCAATATCTCTCATGTCATCCTAGGCACTCCAGCATGTCGAGAAAACTCATTGATCAGGATCGATAATGGCAAGGAAGTTTGCCTCTGCTTGTCCCTCATGTCCATCTCCTGCTCAATGATAAGTCATAGGTCAATGCGCCTCTTGGAGATGATATACTCCAGGCATGCCCTATTAGGATGATGTAGGACATACTTATTCTGGGATGGCATAATGGTGTTGTTAATAAAGCCAAACCAGAACCGGACAGCAACACTCAAGTCCCTCTTCTCAATAGGGACTCCCGCCTTGATCCACCTCGGGGTGGTATCGGAAATCAAAGGTGCTAACCATCCCTTCAAATCATCTAAGGACTGAGCAACATGCAATCCATCATAAGGGTGCATAGAATGTAGAGCTCTACCCAGTACAGTGTTTACGTACTCACTATTGCACCCAACTTTCTTTCCCCGTACAATGACAAACTTCACTGGTCTAAACTCGCTCACCTTTCTATTTCTCTTTGGGACCAAGTCACCGTAGGCTGTATAAAATTCCTGGACCCATGAAGGAATGTAAGGGCCTCGGGGCATGGGAAACTAATCAAACCTATGGTAATGGAGGGTGTCCCTCACATCTGAGTACTTTCCCTCCAGGCCATTCTGTCGAGAGTAACTTCTCCTCTAAGATGGTTTGCAAACCATCACCTTTTAACCAGTTCAGAAGCCCGGGAGTAGGAATGACAAGTGGCATAGGGGTCACATGAGGTGCCTGAGCTGGCGCTACGTCTGGTGGTGTGGAAATAAGAGGGACTCTGGCTGAGTCAGGTTGAGATCTAGCCTGGATTTCATTCTGCCGTGACTGCAAAGGCTGGTCATCCTCAGGCTCAGATAAAGCAGCCTGGGAACTAGTAGTCACCCTATCGGATATGGGCCTCTTGCCTTTGTCACCTGGTGGAGGCTCTTGTCTGCCCTTCTTTGAAGTATTTGATCCTTTTTCATTTATAGTGATACCCTGTTCTCTTTTTCGGGATGGCATGTCTATGCTTTTCCTCACTATATCTGCAAAGCATCAAGGAAAAGTTAAAAATAACTCAATCAAATTCACAGAAAAATAGGTGCAGACAGACTCGCTGATCCAGTTGACAAGTCACCGACCGCTTTGGAGAGATAGATTAGGCTCGTCGAAAGGCTTGTCTCTAAAGTTTTGTCTAGTCGGCAATGGAAAAGGCCTTCCGGTGAGCAAGGATTAGCCCACCGAAAGTTACAGTGCAAGAAGGCTACAGAGGTGCAGACAAAAGGCGATCAAGAAGTATTTCGGTGAGTGGTTGAGTGCCCTCGGTGACCTTAGGCTTCTCGCCGAAAGTTACAGACCCCAACAGGACATTAAGCATGAAATTAAAGGCAAGTTGGGGAACTTTAGCGGACCGCCGAGTGGTTCGGCGAGCTCGACCCAGCTCGCCAAACGATCCAACGTGCTTTCTTTAAACCCAACTTCTCGAATTCAACCCCACAACCCCCAAAAACCAAATCAAAGCATGCACTAGTCAAATTTAAATGAGACTCATAACACCCATTACCCCGGGATACTCAGGTTTCTCCCGATTTTGCCAAATTTGGCCAATTGATGACTTTTGCCCTTAAGAATGACGCCACCGGTTCTATCATCGGGCAAATTACGTCGTTTGGCACAAATACGGGTTACTTAGACTTCACCCACCTAAACCAAACAATATGCAAGAACAATCCCACACAATTTAACCAATTTTATGGCACAAAATTTATGGGAATTCAACATTATAAACAATACGGGCATGATTATCAAATTAAAGCAGGCATTCAAACATTCTAAACCTATCAGAGAGGCCCAACACACTTCAACAAGATAATATTGTTGAAAATGAGTAAAAAATTCTAAAAGTAAACTCGGGGTTAGGAAAACCAACCTTTAATGCTGATGAAAAAAAGATTGAAATGCTAGGCGGCAATATAATCGAACTTCGAGCACCAATCAACAACTCAAATATAGTAAAAACGCAGGAAATATAGAAAATACTAAGTGGATGTGAGTTTGTGAAGTTCGAAAGTGAGGCAAAGTGAAGGGTTTGAATGTTTAAACCTTTGGCCATTTAAAATCCGTCCAGTTCTCGCCCAATCGGCGACATTAGTCGTGCCCGCCAAACCACTCGGTGAGTCGCCGCGTGGTCACTTACGTCACCGAATTTTATAGTGTCACCCCCCAAACTCGAGGGGTGCAACTGGCTCCTAATGCCAAAACACTGGACCGAGCCGACCCTGCTAAACCATTTGCTACTAGCACAATGCAGCCACACGCAATCAAGAAAACAGACAAGTATAGCTTGACTTAAAACTAAGCCCTCGGCCAGCAAGGCCCTGTCAACTGATCTATAAAAGAAATAGCTACTCCCAGGAGATCATATAAATAAATAGCCATCTAGCACATAAATTCTGATTGGGCCGTCACGGCCACCATGATATCTATACCAAAACTAAAAGCAAGTATATATCAATACAATACATCAAACAACTCACAATCTTCAACAAACCAACAACATAGGCCAGTATGGCCATAACGTAGCTATACACCCCACACAGTAGTCTACAAGCCTGTAAGAGTAGTAAAGATTAGCGGGACAAGGCCCCAGCCTACCCATAAAGATATATACAACAAAATGTAACAAACCTACCAACTCTTACAGCTCCGGAGGAAAGGGGCTAGTCAACCGGATAAAAGTCAATCCTACTGCTAAGGAGGTCTACTCGGTCGTCTGTCAGGACCTGCATTCATGAATGCAGCGCCCCCAAGGCAATGGGGAGTCAATAAAAAATAATGTACAAAGTATGAAAGACAATAGACTATGAGGAGGTATCCTGATATACTAGAATAATCTGATAAATAAATCAAGGATAAGATAAGTGTACTGACCTGCTCCTAAATCTAAACTTATCAAAAATAATAAAACAACACCTAACCAAGCCCCCATAATCTTGGCAGGTACAAATATGACATAAGACCACCTACTCAGTCCCCTATAAGCCCGGAAGGTGCTAATCAGCCTATATACCCCTATCGATAGTCCCCTAGCCCCGTAGGCAGTCACATAGCCTTCTTAGGCATTAACATATCTTATAGACAACTCATAGCCCTCTTAGGCAACAACATGGCCCTGTAGGAAGCACCTAGCCTTCTTAGGTGTCAATATAGCCTTGTAGGCAACTCATAGCCCTTGTAGGCATCAATATAGCCCCGTGGGCAACTCAAAGCGCTTTTAGGCATCCATATTGCCCTGTATGCAGAAAATAGCCCTTCTAGGTATAGATCACATTCCTGTAGCTAATCACAATAGCCCCAAGGGCAATAATAACAATCTAATCGCTAAAAGCGAGCAATTTAGTTATAAGCAACCTATACAAATAGCTTCTAAGTCGTGTTCAAAATAGGGATGCTACTAACTGAATAAGAATCCCGACAAGGGAGGATAATATCAACTCGAGCAACCAACAATCAACAATAATGGCTACAAGTATAACAAGGAAAACAACCCAATTACATTGCTCCTAAGCTTTAAGGAAACATGTCGTAAGTAGGGAATAGCCTTAACATACCTTTTTCGCTGAATTCACATGGCCTAAAGACTTTTACTCATAACTCCCTCGATACNCTAAGCTTTAAGGAAACATGTCGTAAGTAGGGAATAGCCTTAACATACCTTTTTCGTTGAATTCACATGGCCTAAAGACTTTTACTCATAACTCCCTCGATACGTGTAAAAGAACTTTTGTCAAGGAATTATGTCTAGAAAATTTACACTTTAGTTGATCCTAGAAATGGGTTTCTCTATTTTTTTCTGGTTCTTAGCTAAAAATGAAGAAAAGGTTCGAAGAAGAAGATATGTGGAAAGTTCCACCGACCTAGGGCCTCACCTTACGTGCCTGTTTGTGCAGTTCAACGAAAACACAAATATCTTTCTATTCTGAAGTCGTATGAATAAGCAGTTTAATGTGTTGGAAACTAGACTCATAGACCTTCGATCTCGATAGGTCATGGACCCCATAAATCTTTATAGATTGGGAGAAAACTTCTGAGATATTTGACCCCAATTTTAGAGAAATCTTAAAATAGGAACTTAGGATAACTTCCGCCAACTTTTATTTTGCCAGTTACTTAACTTCAAAACTTGAGATACAACCCTTGAACACTTAAAATATGACATACCACATCATTTTTAATTTATTACTCACCCTCCTTGTCTTTCCACGAAGATACGAGCTAATTTAGACTTTTTGAAAAGTCGGGGTGGTACATCCTTCCCCCCTTAGAAGCATTTTTGCTCGAATGAAAAATCTGAGTCACGCGGTTCATTCGTTAAGAGTTGCCAAAATTTAGGTAGTGTATCTTTTGTAGATGTCATTATCCAAGAACCTGAAATGCAAAATTTCTAACCTAGGCGTCTCACATGATGACATAAATAGCTAAGAACTATNTTGTCAAGGAATTATGTCTAGAAAATTTACACTTTAGTTGATCCTAGAAATGGGTTTCTCTATTTTTTTCTGGTTCTTAGCTAAAAATGAAGAAAAGGTTCGAAGAAGAAGATATATGGAAAGTTCCACCGACCTAGGGCCCCACCTCACGTGCCTGTTTGTGCAGTTCAACGAAAACACAAATATTTTTCTATTCTGAAGTCGTATGAATAAACAGTTTAATGTATTGGAAACTAGACTCATAGACCTTCGATCTCGATAGGTCATGGACCCCATAAAACTTTATAGATTGGGAGAAAACTTCTGAGATATTTGACCCCAATTTTAGAGAAATCTTAAAAAAGGAACTTAGGATAACTTCCGCCAACTTTTATTTTGTCAGTTACTTAACTTCAAAACTTGAGATACAACCCTTGAACACTTAAAATATGACATACCACATCATTTTTAATTTATTACTCACCCTCCTTGTCTTTCCACGAAGATACGAGCTAATTTAGACCTTTAGAAAAGTCGGGGTGGTACATCCTTCCCCCCTTAGAAGCATTTTTGCTCGAATGAAAAATCTGAGTCACGCGGTTCATTCCTTAAGAGTTGCCAAAATTTAGGTAGTGTATCTTTTGTAGATGTCATTATCCAAGAACCTGAAATGCAAAATTTCTAACCTAGGCGTCTCACATGATGACATAAATAGCTAAGAACTATAGCTCTACCATAACAGTGCGAGCAGATATACATCGACAACCATATTAATAATAAACATTAGTATATATACAAAAAAAAAATCAAATAGGTATCTTACCTTACTACCGTAATATAAACTGATATGCCATCTCCCTGGGGTATGAAACAAGTGAGGATATTTGGATCTCATGCCAACATTAGCTTCCCAGGTCACCTCTTCTCTATTCTTGTTTCTCCACAATACTTTAACCGAAGCCACCTCTTTGATCCTCAATTTACGGACCTGCCGATCTAAAATGGCAACTGGAGTTTCATCGTAGGACAACTCCTCTGTGATCTGGACATCCTCAACTGGGACAACCCGAGAAGGGTCTCCTCGCACTTCTGTGGCATCGATACATGGAAAACTGGATGAACAAATTTTAGCCCCGAAGGGAATTCTAACTCATAAGCCACCTGTCCTACCCTTTGAAGGATCCGGTACGACCCAATAAATCTTAGACTAAGCTTTCCCTTTTTGCCATATTACATAACACCTTTCATAGGCGAGACTTTTAAGAATACCCAGTCATCGACACAAAACTCTAAGTTCCTTCGTCGCACATCTGAGTATGATTTCTATCGCCTTTGAGCTATTAGCAACCTCTCCCGTATGAGCTTAACTTGCTCCAGTGTCTGTTGTACTATGTTAGGTCCAATACACGCTAACTCACCTACCTCAAACCATCCAATGAGGGATCTATCTTTTCACCCATACAAAGCCTCATAAGGTGCCATCTTGATGCTAGAATGATAACTATTATTGTATGTGAAATCTATAAGAGGCAAGTGGTCATCCCAACTTCTCTTGAAATCTAGTAAGCACGGTCGTAACATATCTTTGAGTGTCAAAATTGTACGCTCAGCCTGGACATCTGTCTGAGGGTGAAATGTTGTACTAAGATTAACCTGTGTCCCCAGTCCTTTCTGGAAGGACTTCCAGAAGCTGGTGGTGAACTGTGCTTCTCTATCAGAGATAATTGATATTGGGACACTGTGTAGCCTAACAATCTCCCTAATATAGAGCGCTACATAGTCTTCAGCCGTAAAAGTAGCCCTGATTGGTAAGAAGTGGACTGATTTTGTTAGTTTATCAACAATTACCCAAATATAGTCAAACTTGTGACGCAATCGAGGTAACCCTGTAATAAAATCCATATTATCATTTAGCGCAGCGATAGAACAAGCCTCAATATAGTCTGAGTCAAGCCCTCCCACAAATCTACGCGCCCTGTCATGCATTGTATCAACAAATGCTGGTGCATATCTATGTGGCATCGATACATGGAAAACTGGATGAACAAATTTTAGCCCCGAACGAAATTCTAACTCATAATCCACCTGTCCTACCCTTCGAAGGATCCGGTATGGCCCAATTAATCTTGGACTAAGCTTTCCCTTTTTGCCAAAACGCATAACACCCTTCATAGGCAAGCCCAGTCATCGACACAAAACTCTAAGTCCCTTCGTCGCACATCTAAGTATGACTTCTATCGCCTTTGAGCTGTTAGCAACCTCTCCCGTATGAGCTTAACTTGCTCCACTGTCTGTTGTACTAAGTTAGGTCCAATCAACCCTGACTCACCTACCTCAAACCATCCAATGGGGGATCTATTTTTTCACGCATACAAAGCCTCATAAGGTGGCATTCCGATACTGGAATGATAACTATTATTATATGCGAAGTCTATAAGGGGCAAGTGGTCATCCCAACTTCTCTTGAAATCTAGTAAGCACGGTCGTAACATATCTTTGAGTGTCAAAATTGTACGCTCAGCCTGGACATCTGTCTGAGGGTGAAATGTTGTACTAAGATTAACCTGTGTCCCCAGTCCTTTCTGGAAGGACTTCCAGAAGCTGGTGGTGAACTGTGCTTCTCTATCAGAGATAATTGATATTGGGACACTGTGTAGCCTAACAATCTCCCTAATATAGAGCGCTACATAGTCTTCAGCCGTAAAAGTAGCCCTGACTGGTAAGAAGTGGACTGATTTTGTTAGTTTATCAACAATTACCCAAATATAGTCAAACTTGTGACGCAATCGAGGTAACCCTGTAATAAAATCCATATTATCATTTAGCGCAGCGATAGAACAAGCCTCAATATAGTCTGAGTCAAGCCCTCCCACAAATCTACGCGCCCTGTCATGCATTGTATCAACAAATGCTGGTGCATATCTATGTGGCATCGATACATGGAAAACTGGATGAACAAATTTTAGCCCCGAACGAAATTCTAACTCATAATCCACCTGTCCTACCCTTCGAAGGATCCGGTATGGCCCAATTAATCTTCGACTAAGCTTTCCCTTTTTGCCAAAACGCATAACACCCTTCATAGGCAAGCCCAGTCATCGACACAAAACTCTAAGTCCCTTCGTCGCACATCTAAGTATGACTTCTATCGCCTTTGAGCTGTTAGCAACCTCTCTCGTATGAGCTTAACTTGCTCCACTGTCTGTTGTACTAAGTTAGGTCCAATCAACCCTGACTCACCTACCTCAAACCATCCAATGGGGGATCTATCTTTTCACCCATACAAAGCCTCATAAGGTGGCATTCCGATGTTGGAATGATAACTATTATTATATGCGAAGTCTATAAGAGGCAAGTGGTCATCGCAACTTCCCTTGAAATCTAGTAAGCACACCCTTAACATATCTTCGATTGTCAAAATTGTATGCTCAGCCTGGCCATCTGTATGAGGGTGAAAGGTTGTACTAAGATTAACTTGTGTCCCTAGTCCTTTCTGGAAGGACTTCCAGAAGCTGGCAGTGAATTGTGCTTCTCTATCAGAGATAATTGATACTGGGACACCGTGTAGCCTAACAATCTCCCTAATAAAGAGTGTTGCATAGTCTTCGATTGTAAAAGTAGCCGTGACTGGTAACAAGTGGACTAATTTTGTTAGTCTATCAATAATTATCCAAATATAGTCAAACTTGTGACGCAATCGAGGTAACCCTGTAATAAAATTCATATCATTATTTAGCGCAGCGGTAGAACAAGCCTCAATATAGTATGAGTCAAGCCCTCCACAAATCTACGCACCCTGTTATGCATCGTATCAACAAATGTTGGTGCATATCTAGCCAATGAATCAAATCTCAGCCCGTACTCTCGGATACTCATGCCACCCTATCGGAGATTCAGAAACTGGTCCACCCGGCCATCCCTAATCTCTCGAGGCAAATAGTGATCTATGAAAGCTTCTGTAAAGCTATCCCATGTGGGTAGAGATGCATCTTTTTCCCTAGATCTCTCCTAACTTTCCTAGCATAATACTGCAACACAACGCAATCAAAATACTGCTAACTGAATTTACTCAGTCGCTGAGGCATGCAAGACTCTGAAGATCCTAGAATGCTGATCAACAAAGTGCTGAGGTTCTTCTCTCTGATCTGTCCCTATAAACTGTGGAGGATTAAAGGGAAGAAATTCACGAACTTTCAAACTTTCGGGCCCTTCAGAAGGTCCGGCAACATTTGGCGCAACTGGTTGACACTGTGCAACTACTAACTGTGCTAACATACATACTGGACTCTTGAAATCCTGATCAGATGGAATATGAGGAACTAGAGGTGGTACTGCTGGTGGAGTCAGAAGTCCTGTACTCTCGGAGGCTCCTGAAGTTGTGGATAAGCTATAGGTGACTTAGAGGATGTATCCCCCTAGGTCTCACAATGGGTTACCTCCACCTGTGGTACCTTGCCGGTACCCTCACTTGTAGTTGTATCTAGCCCATGGCTAGTTGTGGTCCTTCTTGTGTCAGTCATCGCTATCTGCATACAAGTATCAATTATAAACCAGAAATCTCAAGCCTTAAGACACCACTCTATAGCACGAGGTGAGCAAAAGAAGGATAGTCATTCTAACATGCCCAGTAGCTTCTTGCTTATCGGATGTGGTGCACAACACATTTATAAGCAAGAATAGCTTGCAGACTCCCTAGGAAACGACGTTGGTCTGATACCAAGTTTGTCACGCCCCAAACTCGAGGGGCACAACTGGCTCCTAATGCCAAAACTCAGGCCCGAACCGACCCTACTGAACCATTTGCTACTAGCGCATGGCAGCCACATGCAATCAAGAAAACAAACAAGTATATCTCGGCTTAAAACTAAGCCCTCGGTAGGCAAGGCCCCTGTCAATTGATCTATAAAAGAAACAGCTACTCCCAGGAGATTATATAAATACATAGCCAACTAGCACATAAGTTCTGATTGGGTCGTAGAGGACACCATGATATCTATACAAAAACTAAAAGCATGTATATATCAATACTATACATCAAACATCTCACAAGATTCAGCAAACCAACAACATAAGCCAGTATGGCCATAACGTAGCTATACACTCTACACACTAGTCTGCAAGAGTCTAAGAGTAGTAAAGATTAGCGGGAGAGGGCCCCAGCCTACCCATAAAGATATATACAACAAAAGGTAACAAACCTCCCAACTCTGGCAGCTCCGGAGGAAAGGGGCTAGCCAACCAGATAAAAGTCAATCATGCTTCTAAAGAGGTCTACTTGGTCATTTGCCAGGCCCTGCATGCATGAATGCAGCGCCCCCAAGAAAGTGGGGCGTCACAACAAAATAATGTACAGAGTATGAAAGGCAACAGACTAAGATGAGGTATCCTGATATACTGGAATAATCTGATAAATAAATCAAGGATAAGATAAGTTTACTGACCTAATCCTAAATCTAAACTTATCAAAAATAATAAAACAACAACCTAACCAAGCCCCCATAAGCTTGGCAGGTACAAACAACACACAAAACCACCTACAAATCCCCCATAAGCTCGAAAGGTGCCAATCAACCTATATACCCTTATCAATAGTCCCCTAGCCCCGTAGGTGGTCACATAGACCTCTTAGGCATCAACATAGCTTATAGACAACTCATAGCCCTCTTAGGCAACAACATGGCCCTACAGGAAGCATATAGCCTTCTTAGGCATCAATATAGCCATGTAGGCAACTCATAGCCCTTCTAGGCATCAATATAGCCCCGTAGGCAACTCATAGCCCCTTTAGGCATCCATATAGCCCTGTAGGCAGAACATAGCCCTTCTAGGCATAGATCACATTCCTACAGCTAACCACAATAGCCCCAAGGAAATAATAACAATCCAAACGCTAAAAGTGAGCAATTTAGTTATAAGCAACCTATACAAATAGCCTCTAAGTCGTGTCCAACATAGGGACACTACTAACTGATTAAAAATACCGACAAGGGAGGATTATATCAACTCGAGCAACCAATAATCAACAATAATGGCTACAAGTGTAACAAAGATAACAACCCAATTACATTGCTCCTAAGCTTTAAGGAAACATGTCGTAAGTAAGGAATAGCCTTAACATACCTTTTTCACTGAATTCACGTGGCCTAAAGACTTTTACTCATAACTCCCTCGATACTACAACAAGGTAGGACCATAATCAACAAAGAAAAATAAAAGACCATGACAATACAATAAAAGATATGTATTTCCTTCGTAAATTGCTATTTGCTGCTTATAAAAGCTGGAGTCGATGAAAGAAGGGTCTTACCTCGATCTTAATGTCGTAATACACCTCAAAACTTTCAAATATATCCAAAACCTTGCTGTCCCAACACTAAAGTGTGATATGTTACGAAATCGATAAAACAAATTATACCACGATGATGAGCCCAATGCGTAAAACAACTTTTGTCAAGGACTTAAGTCGAGAAAATCTATTCTTTAGTTGATCCTAGAAATGGGTTTCTCTATTTTTTCCTGGTTGTTAGCTAAAAATGAAGAAAATGTTCTAAGAAGAAGATATATGTAAAGTTCCACCGACCTAGGGCCCCACCTCACGTGCCTGCTTGTGCAGTCTCACAAAAATGCAAATATCTCTCTATTCTGAAGTCGTATGAACAAACGGTTTAATGCGTTGGTAACTAGACTCGTAGACCTTCAATTTTGTTAGGTCGTGGGCCCCATAAATCTTTATAGATTGGGAGAAAACCTCTGAGATAATTGACCCAAATTTTAGAGAAATCTTAAAAAAGGAACTTACGATAACTTTCGTCAACTTTTATTTTTCCACTTACTTAACTTCAAAACTTGAGATACAACCCTTGAACACTTAAAATATGACATACCACATCATTTTTAATTTATTACTCACCCTCCATGTCTTTCCATGAAGATACAAGTTAATTTAGACGTTTTGAAAAGTTGGGGTGTTACATATAGGACCTTAAGTTAATTAGGGAGTCCAAACGACGGACTAGATCATGATCGCTGACCTGCTCGACGATTCGCCAAGAATTTCCTTGGCTCGCTGAGTTTTACAGACTCCACTTTGAACATGTCTTGAGTCCAACGGTGGTCTGGGTTGGGTTTGTCGACCTCTTCGGCGATTCGCCGACTGGAGCTTTGGCTCGCCGACCTTTTCCGTGATTCGCCGACTGGAGCTTTGGCTCGCCATCATGCACTTTTTAACCACTTTACACACTTTGACCTGCACATTCCACACACCATTATTTCTAACACAAAAAAAATGCAGTAAAGCCTTGGGTTGCCTCCCAAGAAGCGCCTTAGTTAACGTCGTGACACGACACAACTCCTCCTTTAAACTTCATTTTTAGGATTGACCTTAGTGTCACTAGGTAACCACTCTTGTTTATTTGGGTAGAGATAAGGCAGTACATGACTCATGAGGTTTTCAATTAGCTAGATAGATCTGGAGTGAGAGCCAATCATCTGATTTAGCATTTCAACATTCTCTTTCATCTCTTCTAGCACTCTATCTTGCTCATTTATCTATTGGAGAATGATTAACATCATATTCTCGAGACGTCTACTCTCATTGTCTTTCCACTTTCTCTGCTCATGAGGGGCTATGTATCTATCTTTTCTTGTGCACTAGACTTCAACCTCTAATATTTTTTTGTCCAAATTGTCCAACTGAGTTAATAGTGGGACCAAAGAATGGTCCTCTTACATTTCTTGTTAGTCTCAATCATTTGGCTATTGTTGCTACCAACTATGTTCATAGTCTCTACTAAAAAACAACAACACACAAGCCAAAACTAAAAAATAAGTAAGTATCACTATAACTAACAAGAAAAAAAATTTAATTAACTGAAAAAATTCTCAAGTAACACCACTTCCCGGTAGCAGCGCCATTTTGATTTCACGTATCAGGACACTTCATCCAATACTAAGTGCCATCTTTCTTGACTAGTAATATAACCTAGCTAAGTGAGTTAGGGTTGAGTCCCAAGGGAGTGGTTCGTTATTAAGTATCAATAAGCAAGTAAGAATATGCTCTAGTCAATCATAGCTAAAAACATTTATGAAGAAAAACATAATTCAAGTTTGGGGTGACACAAATGTCAAATATCAAAGGGGGTTTGTAGTCGATTATCAACTAAAATAGCAAATAAAATGAAAATACTAATATGGAGTCGAGATTCTTGGGATGTGATTAGATTATGGGCCAAGGTAAACAATCGGGTAATTGCAATTAATTGTAAACATCTGCAAATCAGTGAATAAGCTAAACTTTAGTGGGGATAAACTTTCTCTCGAATAATTTACCCCGAATCAAATTGGTTTCTCTCGAACACCAATAGGCAACAATGAAGCATAACTTTCACTTTAGTCTATTAACTCGCTCGAGCTAAATGTGTGGAAAAAGGGTTTAGGATTCACTCTGTCAAGCTGAACCCATGACAACCCAATACCCACAGACCATCAATTCAGTAATTTTGGTTTTAAAACCTCTCTCTCTAGAAAGCCAAAAACACGAAGTTAAGATTGTATTAGGAACTACAACCCATTAAATTCAACCACGATTACTGAATGAAATCACTTTTAAACAACATATAAACTATCAATTAACAATACCCAACGGTTAAATCAACCCACAATCACATAATAACACCCCAAGAATTGGGGTTTTAGCTAGACATCATAAAAAGGTAAAAAGCGTTACTAAGTTGTGTTTCCATCAACTAGGTATTCTTTTTACAAAAGTCTAAAATGAAGAATCTTCAACCCCACTTCCAATTTCTTAGAAATGGAAATATTCAAATCTTCAAAGCTAAGGAAATATTGTCTAGCTATTCAGTTCTAAGCTCTAGACTTCAAAAACTGAATAATAATATGATTCAACAAAAGATTAGATATTAAGCTAAATATTTAAATAAGTATTTATAGTTGTCAAAAAGTGTGCTGCGAAGGACCATTCGGCCTAGTTAGTTGGGATCGCCGATCCACTCGGTGATCAGCCCTTTCGTCACTTTCATCGCCATTCTGCTTTTGCCTTCAGCATCCTTGAGGTGTTGAAACTTTGGGCGATATGGCACTGCATCGCGGAACCGTTCGGCGACTCGCCAACTGCTCTTTTATCTCGCCGACTACATTTTATCCTTCAAGGCTTGGCACTCTAGAACATTAGGTGAGACCCTGGCTGTTCGGCGACTCGCCTAATGGGTTAGGCGATCCTCAAGCCTTCTTTCCTTCGTTCTTTCAGCTGCCTTGTTCCTGTTTGCTTAATAGTGTCCATGCTTTGTCCCTCAATCTAAATAACTAAAATTCAAAGATTTACATCAGTTATTGGCACAAAATATACATTTGAGGACACTAAATATGTTCAAATAAAGCCCTAAATGAGTCCAAATCGTGGACTCATCACAAACCAAAAGAAATTGGGTTCTTTCTCTCCAAAATATTTCTCTCTCTAGAACATGAAGAACATGAAATGGTTCATGCAAGTATCAAGGTCAAGTCACCATTCCTCGAGCAATTGTGGAATTTTGATAGTAAGGTATGATAGTTTTCATCCATAGATTCCTTCCATTCTTAGAGTTCCCAAATTCCTCTACTTTCAAAGTTAGAAATCCCTAAATTGAGTTAGAGTTTTCTTCAATTGTCATGGGTTCTCTTGATTACTGATTTGAATCATTGGATTATGATCTCTTATGCATGGATTGATGATATATAATGATTTGATGATGATTTCCCCTATGAACCCATGCAACCCCTATTTTTTCAAGTTATGATCATGTTATGTGGCGTTTTGATTATGAAAGGAGATTTTTTATGAAATTAAGCATGTATTGATATAATTACATGAATTTATGATGAAATCCATATCTAACTCATGTTTTCTAAATATTGATGATTGAAAGTGGGTTTTGAACCTTGAAAGGTAAATTATGGAATTATGTATGTTCTTGTGAAACCTATGCAAATATTTTAAGGATGCTTTGAGAGTAAAGTATCAATGATGATGTTGTTGTTGTGTTGTTGAAAGGATTTCTCACGAAACACGTTAAAGTATGATGTGAAAAGTTTTCTCACATAATAAAGGGTTCTAAGGTTGAAAGGTATTCTCACCTAATTGAATCAAAGATTAAGAGCTTTCCTAATGAAACTTAGCTTGGATTGGGTATTGTATGATACCTTTCCATGGATTATGACTTAGCTTGGATAGGCAAGATGACGTGCCTTTCCATTGATAATAAGAACAAGTAAGAAATGACTTTTCTGTGAGATTTATGGTTAGCACCGAGAGGATATGGAGATGGAACCTCTCCTGTTAGTAGAGGCTGGGTTTCTAGAAGCCATCTCCGTATCTCTTACCTATGTGCCCCCATAGGATGATTATCTAGATAGAAATTAGCTAGTGGATCCACATAAGCTAGAAGTTCATGGTCCTTGCCTTGGCAAGTAGGACAACCCTTTTTGGTGTGGGAGACACCATGGGATCATGTTATAGCTCACATGGTCTCTATGTCGGTTAAGGCTAATTCCCACATTAATAATGAACTAAGGTTACTTCAAGAAGTATCTCATATGTTTTCAAGGTTTTCAAATGATGTTAGCTTGCATTAACCATGTTTTATGACTTATGTTTTCTAACCCTTTTATATCATATTTTAGCTTGCTCAATTGCATGTCATGAAATGTCCTCTTTTAGCATTCTCTAAAATATTTAATGCATAGCTATCATACTTGGTACATTATTTTGTACTAACGCACACTCTTGCCTATATTACCCCAAATATAGGGTATGACATTCAGGTTTCTCAGTTTTGTGGCTAGTAGTTGATTTTGAGATTCCCGAGCTTAAGTGAGTCCTCATGCTTCAAGGATGAATTCTGTTGTTTCAATTTTGTTTCTTATTTTTAGTTTTGGACATGATGTATGGGTTAGGCTCAAATGCATTTTATTGTATTATATGGCTATTGAGGCAAGTGTTTTAGACTTCCGCTTTTCTTTTATAAAATTATTAGACTTGACATAATGTTTTACCTCTATTATTCTATTTTCTATGTTATGAATGCTAAGTGGTTTTTATGGGGTCCCTCAGGGTCCTATACGCCATGTTACATCTAGGGTGTACCCTTGGGTCGTGCAAATCCTGTATCACCCTAGTAAGGCTAATGTTGTTGATGCTTTGAACAAGTTTTCTATGGGAAGTACCACCCATGTTGAAGCGGGCAAGAAAAAATTGGCCAAAGATGTGCACAGACTTGCACGATTGGGAGTTCGGTGGCCTGATTCTAATGAAGGTGGAGTGGTGGTGATGAATGGAGCCAAATCGTTACTAGTGTCTGAGGTGAAGGAGAAACAAGAACAAGATCTTGTTTTACTTAAACTAAAAGCAAATGCTCATAAGCAGAAATTAATGGCTTTTGAACAAGAGGGATATAGTGTGTTGAGATATCAAGGTATGTTGTGTGTATTAAGGGTGGAGACACTCCAAGAGGGGATCATGGAAGAAGCTCATAGTTCCAGATATTCAATCCATCCCGGTTCTACAAAAATATACCGTGACTTGAGATTAGTCTACTGGTGGACTGGTATGAAGGGGTGTATTGCAAAGTTCATTTCCAAGTGCCCAAATTTCCAACAAGTCAAGGTAGAGCACCAAAGGCCCAGGTGTATGGCTCAAAATATTGATATCCCGCAATCGAAGTGGGAGATGATCAATATAGATTCCATTACTTGTTTGTCTTGATATCGTAGGCATTATGATTTGATTTGGGTGATTGTAGATCGGATGAGTAAATCATTCCATTTCTTGTCGATAAAGACTATCAATTCAGCAGAAGATTATGACAGGTTATATATTCAAGAGATAGTTCAACTTCATAGTGTTCTTATGTTTATCATTTTTGATAGAGATGCACAATTCACCGCTCAGTTTTGGAAGTCTTTTCAGAATGGTTTGGGTTGGAAGGTAAATTTGAGTACTGCTTTTCATCCTCAGACTGATGGTCAAGAGGAGTGAACGATTCAAAATTTAGAGAATATGTTGAGGGCATGTGTGATCGATTTCAAAGGTAATTGAAATGATCACTTAACTCTGATAGATTTTGATTACAATTATATCTATCAGTTTAGTTAACAAATGGCTCCTTTTGATGCTCTTTATGGGAGAAGATGTAGATCTCTTATTGGTTGGTTCGAGGTTGGTGAAGCTGAGTTGATAGGACCATATTTGGTTCATCAAGAAATGGAGAAGGTGAACATTATTCGGGAAATGTTAAAGACATCACAGAGTAGTCAGAAATCCAATACAGATGTTCGGAGAAGGGACTTAGAGTTTGAGGTCGATGATTGGGTTTATTTGAAGGTTTCACCCATGACGGGTATTATGGGATTTGGCAAGAAGGGAAAGCTCAGTCCCCGATATATTGGGTTTAATAGGATATCCAAGAGAATTGGAAATGTAGCTTATTAGTTGAAGCTACTGTCAAGGTTAGCAACAGTCCATCCAGTGTTCCAAATCTCAATGTTGAAGAAGTGTATGGGCAATCCTTCACTTATTATACCTACTGAGAATATTGGTATTAAGGAAAACCTATCTTATGAGGATGTACCCGTTAAGATTCTTGATCATCAGGTTCACAAGTTAAGGACCAAGGAGGTTGCATTAGTCAAGGTCTTAAGGAGAAATTAATTTGTTGAGGAAGCTACTTGGGAGCATGAGGAGGATATAAAGAGGAGATACCCACATATCTTTGCTTCTGGAGAAATTCCAAACTAAGGTAACAACTCTTTGTCAAGTATTATTTAAGTTGCCACATTAAGTTTATATTTGATTACTCATTGTGTGCCGGAATTGGGATAGTTAGATGTTTCCCACCCCTATTCTTCTTAGTATAACCTCATTTGAGGACGAATGCTAGTGGGAGATATTGTAACACCTTAGACTTCGTCAGGTTTTAGTTTTGGGCCAACTTCAAACAACTATCACTTTCAGCACATAAGGAATTAGGTGGCCCATGAGGTATCAAATCGAAGGTCTTTGAGTCATCTTTCCAACGCCGTCGAGTTTGCCAAAAACCAAACTTGGATGAAGGAGTTATGCCCATTTGAGTGCTGCCTCTCTAATTAAAGCATTTCATCTTTCTTAAGAATGGGTATTTTTTCTTTTACTTACCCCTACTAAGACTTCGCACCAATATAGGGGTCTAAAATGATTGACATCGATTTTAATTTATTCTTAAACGTCTAGAAAATTAGGGCAAGGTTCAAGAGGAGAAAAGAGAAGGTTTCAAGAGGTCATCATGAAATTTAGGGAAATCGCCAAGAACTTAGTTCTTTCGAGGCAAGTAAGCTTTCATAGTGTTGGTTTGTTCAATTTCACGCCAATTGTGTAAAATTTTACCCATGAAATCGTTCTTGAAGTTTATTTATTGTGTTCTTGAGAAGTTTCTTGAGTTAGTTGACAATAGAGGTCTTTGAGTTCTTGAGGTGAGGGTTTTGCAAATGTGTCGAGTCACTGGATAGATTATGTGTGGGATTCATTGAAATTGTTTTAGGTTTATGAAATTTCGTGAAATTGGACCATGGAAATGCATTGGGTATGAATTGAATCGAGTTTAGGAGAGGAAAAAATATCAGACAAAAATATGTGCCCAGGTCTGGATTGTGGAGGCCTCTTAAAATTTCAGTCTTTAGATACTCACCTCTTCTCCGCGTCATGGAGAGGATACAGAGTCCATTGTATTGAAATTAATTTCACGACCAAAAACTAAATCCTCTTCCGCGTCACACCAAATCTTTTTAGTTCGATTCATCGCTCTCTTCTTATTACTATCTAAGACTTCATTAGTCATTGAGAGATCCTATATCCTAATCATAGCTCTTAAATTCACATTCCAAATCCAAGTATAATTAAGAGGAAAGTTCAAGAAAGTTCTTTTGGGTCATTTCGAGAAGTCTTTTGCAATCATATATAATTTTATTTAAAAGTTGGGTAAAATGAATATGAAAATGAGGAGAGTTAAGTTATATGTTTCAAATGAGTATAAAGGAAACTAAGTATTCCTAAGTGTAATACTTTTACATTTAAAACGAGAGAAACACTGATTTCTAAATGAGTTTAGGAGGAGTCTTGAGCATCACCTCTTAAGAGGATCTTTTGAGTAATTATCTCAAATTGATGAAAACTTATGTTTTTAAAAGGGAAAAGGGTCTGAAATATATCTGAACTTTGACCAAAATTGCTGTTATGATACCAAACTTTGGAAATGACCTTTTGCCCCCTGCACTATTTAATAGTGTATTTTAAAGGTATATATGTGCCCACGTGGACATAAAAAATAATGCATAATTATAAATAGTAATATGTCCACGTGGACACATATATACCTTTAAAATACACTATTAAATAGTTCAGGGGGTAAAAAATACACTATTAAATAGTTTAAGGAGTAAAAGGTCCTCCATAAAGTTTGGTATCGTAACAACAATTTCAACAACAGTTTGAGTATTTTTCAGACCCTTTTCCCTTTTTAAAACATATGAGAATGAGTTATATATATTATTGGGCATATTATTGAGCACCGATATGTGGATGAGTTCGGAAAACTCAAAATCCTCATAAACCATATATGCCAACATGAGTAAAGGGTCATACTTTTTAGTCGATTCCCTATCGCTTTTTAAGCATAGCTTAGTTGATCTACTTAGTTGAGGTTTTATATACCCCAACAAGGTATAGGACAGTTCTAGCAGCGTGGGCAAGACGTTGTATTATCAGGTAGCTCATAGTGATGGTTGTCGGTTAAAAAATCTCCCAAATAAGAGTAAAGAGTTCTTTTATAGTATTTTTACACATATTGAGTCCACATCTATGGTTTTAAAAGTTTTATAGATTGGATTCTTTTTCCATTGCTTTTATAATGAGTTGTGGTGAGTATCTCTTCCTTTTCTATTAGTTCAACTATATTTACATATGTTTCAATTTTCCCTTTACATGCTCATACATTAAATATACTTATGTCATTCAATCTGCATCTTTTCATGATCCAGATACAGGTGTACAGGGTCATCAACAGGCACTTCGTTGATCCCATTGCATTCCAGCTAGCTTTGGTGAGCCTTATTCCTTTTCGCAGGGCTTCACATTATGGTTTTGTTCTTGTTAGGTTGTTATGTGTCTTCTCCTGAATCGTGTTATTTAGAGGCTTCATAGATAGTAGTAGTTAAGGAGTCTTTTTCCCATTTCCCTTGTTGATGTTTTAAAGTCTTTGAGTTGAATAGTTATGTTTATTTGAGGTTTTGAGACGATTTGAGTTAAACTACTTTATTAATGAGATATCATGAGTTAATAACTACATTTGAGTTCCTATGTTGCTAAGTAAGTCTTCCACTAAGTATTGAGCTAGGTCAAGCGTTCGCTTGGGGAGCAACGATGGTTCTAGAGTGTTGTCCACGTCAAGGGTTTAGACTCGGGGTGTGATAGGGGTTATATTAGAATGACTAAATTTTCTGCTCTTATGTTATTCTTGTTTTACTTTCTGCATTTCTTTCATGTTGTTGAATTTGAAACTGACTTGTCTTAGTGGGAATAGATGTGGGTCATCACGTCCATTTTTGGATCATGAAATTTATGGCCTCTATTATTGGAACATGAAAATAAAGATTATCCTGAACCAATAGGTCTTCTTAATCTTTATGTCTTTGCATGATAGATAGACATATGGCCTTGAGCCATGTTGAAACTGAAAGATAAACATCAGACCTCAGACTGAAAATACATAAATATTTTATAAGTTAAAATCTTATTTTCATTGATTATTGATGTACAAAAAGTTGCAATTTATATTTTTCGAAAATATATAGTTTATTAAAGATAGACTAGAGATCTACGTATGATAATAGGGCACTCTAATTTTTAAATGTATACATGCAACAAAAATTCGTAAGGAAAGACCAAATTCGGTATATGAAGGAAAATGTTTCTTAGAAAATAAGTAAATTTCTTACTAGTAATTTTGATCTAGTATAAGGTAGGTATGCCAAAATATTATCCTAAAATTATTTATACATAATCTAGATACAAATACTATGAGGGGTGGGGATAGAGTCTATGAGGGTAGGGTGAAAATGAGGTGTGTTTGAGTTGGAGGGTTAGAGGAGAAAATCAATGTGGAATGGCACTTATAGAACTTGTTTTTTTGTACTTATATTGAGTAAACCATTTCCTCATTGTTTAAGGAATCTAATTTCCCAGAAAAATATTTTTCAAAGATTTTGACCAACCCGAACATGAGAAAATCTAAAAATTATTTCCTCCCTACCAAACACACTCCAAATATTTTAGAGTTTTTTTCACCATGTGTATGTTTGGTAAGAAAAAATATTTTTAATCTTTTTTTTGTTGATCATTGATATACAAAAATTTACAATTTAGATTTGATGAAAACATTAGTTGATTAAAGATAGACCAAAGGTCTATGTACAAGTATATTTATTTCCCTCAATCACTAGAACAAAAAAAAATCAACAGTATAATAATGTTCTTAATACTGTTTCAACCTATATACAAAGATATGTGAAACATATTAGAAATAATATAAAAAAGTATTTTTCTCAAAGAAGAAAATCAGGCCCACTAAATGCACATTGTGTCCTTATTGTGTGGACGGTTGCTTATTGTGCCTTATCGGAAGGGTCACAACCCTTTGGGAAAAGTCAAAAGTCATAACCCTTCGTAAAAGTCATAACCATAAGGAAAAGTCATAACTCTTCAGAAAAGTCAACTTTTCATAAAAATCACAACTCTTCATAAAAGTCATAACTCTTCGTAAAAGTTATAAGTCTTTATTTTCCATTGATATAACTTTTCGTAGTCCATTTATTTAACTTTTGATTTTCCATTCATACATTTCTAAACTCAACAGTCACAAATATAATTTCCTTTCTATATATGAAAAGATTAGACTTGAATCCTTCCCTATATATTGAACCCAAGTCTGTCTTCTTCTCTCATAAGTTTATTTGTCACTGATTTAAGATCTTAGAAAGAAAATAAAAAAGTCCCTTGTGCAACACCAAAAAATGATACTATAGGAGCACTTCCACAACTATTAATCTAGATCAGTGAATATTATTTATAGTTTTATTTCAATTTTCTTAGAATGTTTCATATGAGTTATACGCCTATGGTCTTGACTAATCCTCATGAGTCAATTTTTTATATATGAAACATCAATTTCGATTTAATCAATGTTGAGCACTCTATTATATTTGGTGCCCTACAAATGTCATGGGGTGTTTTGTGTTAGAATGAGATATTTTTTCTCCAATAACTTATTTCAAGCGATCGTTTAAATTATGTCTTTGGTTATCCTAGAGGACTAAATTTATCTATAAAAAATAATTCATCTTAGTACTTTAAAGAGTGGCCTTAGAAAAAATCAGGCATGCAAACCATTTCGTCCTTATAGAATCCATCCCTAATGAACTAGCTAGCTTTTGAGATTGATTAAATCTCTCCAAAGATTAGGTCCATTTTCATAAAATAATATGTGTATAGTGGTAAGCCAACAATGTATGAGTCATATTGGAGAAAAATGGGGAACAAATGTGACATAACATTCAATGGTGATGATTCATTGAGTTATTTTGCTAATGGTAAGAGCTTGTGTTGGTTTTTGGAGTCAAAACAAGAGGAAAAAATTAAGAGGATGCACAATGTAGTTGTAAATGCAATTGTGCAAGATCATTATATTGTTATTGGCACTGGATCAAGCCAGCTTGTGCAGGCTGCACTTTATGCTCTTTCTCCTACTAATCAACCTGAGTCAATCAGTGTAGTTTCAACTACACCTTTTTATTCGTTATGTGTTTATACAATATATTTTTTCTTTAAATTGTAAAGTATATGCTCAATAAAATTAGTTGTAACACTTTGAATTCAAGAAAGTAGAAAAATGCAGATTTCCAGAATCTAGTGTCAGAACCAACGGAAACCACCCACAGACTGTAAGTAAAAGCACAAACTATAGGTCATGGTTCAGTCCCAGACATAGGGGAATTCCAGAATCTAAAGACGACACCTACGGCCGTGAGCCATGGTCCGTTGATTTACTCACTGACCGTAGGATGGTACCATCGTTGGGGTCCAGTTTTTTGGTGTCTGATCCCACCCACGATCAACAAGTACAGTTTGTGGTTAGACCTACGGACTGTAGGTGAGGGCCAGCAGCCAATTAGAGGAAAAGTGTTGTTGGGTCAACATCAAATGGTCATATCTTTTAGCACAAAATAAATTAGGTGGCCCATGAACTATCAAATGAAAGATAATTGAATTCTCTTTCCAATGCCATCGAGTTTGCTAAAATCCAAGCTCAGAGTAAAAATTTATGCTCATTTTAGTGAATCCTTGGCGGGCAGAGAATAAATGACAACTCCTAACAATGGTTGGTATGTCAAACAACGCCCGTCAGTCTTGTAATAGGTGGAACTCTTTAGGTTTAAGTCAAGGTCGTTTTCGTCCTTTCCCCAATGCGTTGGGCACTTAAACTACGTTGTTTGATGCCTAAACTATGTCATTTTACTCAATTTAAGCCTAATAACATTTTTAGACATATCCAGAACCCTCATTCTCCAAAAATAATCCAAACTTGGAGAAAAAAGAAGAGGAAAAGTCGACCAAACCTCTCAAGAACAAGCAGCACTGTTCTTCAAAGTTCAGCCCGAAATCCAGAGGATTTCTCCATGGATTTCGTCACCTGGTATGTGGGATTTCATTAGTGGGTTCCTTTCATGCACTAGATCCCTAGAATTATGTTTTTCCTTGATTTTCCATATCTTGTTTAGACTTAGGGTTTCTAAGACCTTGGATATTTACTGTGATTTAGCTGTTGTAGTATCCTATGTCGAAATAGCTTGTTTCTTTGAAAGTTTGCTTAATTCCTTGTAAGAAACTCAGAACCCTAGTTGTATATATTCTCTTTGTTGATGAATTATACTTGCTAGGTCATCTGAATAGATAATCATGCTCCAAATTTTGAATGTTACATTATCAATATATAAATATTCCATTCTCAGATTACATGTCAGTATTTTGAGCTATTCAATAATTCAGCATTGCAGTTGCATTTGTGTCATATACATATCAGTTGGGACTAGACTTAGCACCAAGTTGGATTAGAGTTCAGCGTACCCTCATAGTCTCATAACTACGTGCCCCCCTAGGAATATTATAAGTCCCCTTATTTGTGCATCAGATTTGGTGATTACGCCAGTCATGCCTTTATACACCTGGTAAGGCATATTGTGTCCTTTCGGTAGGGAGTATGCATCGGACTCCACGTTTAGCTCATGTGGTTTATGTCAATTAATATGTGCTCCCATAGTAAGAGTCTTAGTGCATTTGACCAGTTTTCAGTATATACTTCAGTATTCAGTTTAGCATGTCATGTACAGGGTTAGCACTTGGTCATTGCACTAAGTTAGCTTTTCAGTTATGTTTCAGTATTTACATTATTTCTCAGTTTATGTCATTGCTCAGTTATGCTTTGTTAAGCTTATATAAAAGGTATGTGAGATCACATAACATTAGGTTAGTTCACCCATGTGCCAAACATGAATCAATTCAGAAAGGTTATATTGATTTGAAAGTAAATCCTTTGAGTTCTTGATAAAATTCATTTGAATTCTTGTGGGTTGTGTTGTTGAGGTTTTCTTGATGTTTGATTCAAGTTTTCAGGTGTAATTACGAGTTGAATATGGTATATATTGAGGATAAAATATATTCTAAGTGTTTGGGGAAAGAACTAAGTTGATTGGGATGGTTTAGAGTTGAAAAGCTAAGAAGATAAGTTGCGGAACACCTAGAGAGGTTCCTGGCCCGTCGCGCCTCTCAGAGCCCCAAAAAGGGGTCTTTGGATGTTGAGCTCTGGGGCGCCACACCAGCTAGAGCGCCCCAACTTGGTCTCTGAATCTCAAGGGCTGGCGCCTCGCGCCTCTTAGAGCGCCAGGGACGCCAGTTCTTCCCATTCTTTCCCCATCTTTTCGTACTAGTTCTTTAGCAATGTACCTATGTTTTCTAGTTGATTCCAACATCCTGAGGTACATCTAAACATCATGAAATCATCCATAAACATGAGATCATGAACCTTGAATCCACAATTCAATTCAAGGAAAGTTAGGATCAAAGTCAAGAGAAGTTAAGAGTCAAGTCTAGAAGTTAAGAAGAAAGACAAAGCAAAGTTTATAAAGTTTTCAAAAGTCTTTAATGAATGTTTTAACTTTGTTTTAATACTTAAGTTTCAAGTTAAGCAAGGAGCAAAGTGTTGAGTTCATTTCTCAAAAAGCTATAAGGAACTAAGTATTCCCAAAGATTTTATAAATGTTTTCACATTTGAGCAAGAAAAAGGAACATCGATTCCAAGAGAGCTTTTAAGCTAAGTTTTGAGTAATTATCTCAAACCAAAGAAAGAAGTTTGTTTTAAAAACATATGAGCTAAGTATATTTTAGGAGTAGTATTAAGCACCGATATGCGGATGCGAGTTCATATTAACTCAACTCTCCACAAACCATGTAGCCATCACGGGTAGTAATGGATCCAACTTTTTAGATGACTCCTTAAGATGCTTTTAGAATAAGCTAGTGGATCTACTAAGTTATGTGTTCTATATGATGGTAAAGTATAGGACAGTTTTGGCAGCATGGGCAAGAGACTGTATCACCACTTAGGCTCATAGTGGTGGTTCTCGGTTAGAGAAATACCCACATAAACTATATTACTTTATTATATAAGTAAATTTGAGTTTGTTATTGCATTTTCTATAACGAACTAAGTTATTTTCCACTGTTTTAGAAAGCTTTATATATATTGCATGTGTTTATTTGCTTTATTTTGAGTTAAGTATTCATGAGTTGAGAAGACCCAAGGTAAGTGTTTCTTTCAGATTCCTTTCAAGCTTAAGTTGTGTTTAGCATTCCAACTCGCATACTCATACATTCAATGTACTGATGCCAATTGGCCTGTATCGTCTTATGATGCAGACATAGATAACCAGGATCAACATCCAGCGCCTCGTTGATCAGGTTCAACACTCAAACTCAGTTGGTGAGCCTCCTTGCATTCCAGAGGACTCTTTTATCATTTGCTTTCTAGTTTTTAGTTGTTAGGATAATCGGGGGTCTTATCCCGACATACCTCTTTGTTCTAGAGGCTTCATAGATATATAGCATTAGTTATTTAGTTTTATTCATTTCAGTTGTATATGTTTAAGATTTGAGTCGCCATTTTTGGCTAAGTTATTATCTTTTAAGTTATTACATGAGCAATATCTCTTATGTTTATGTTTTTCGCTGAGTAAGTAAGCCAGACCAAGGGTTCGCTTTGAGCCAACAATGTTTCTTGAGTGCCAGCCACGTCCAGGGTGTAGGCTTGGGGTGTGACAAACTTGATATCAGAGCATAGAGTTCAAGAGTTCTAGGGAGTCTATGAAGCCATGTCTGTAGAGTCCTAGTTATCGGTGTGAAACTCGCCACATCTATAATTAGGAGGCTGCAACACTTAAGAAAATTATCTCACTTCTTTCACACTCTTTTCGTGCGTTAGAATTTGATCTCTAAAAAGTTTCCATCTAATTCGTGCTTGCACGTGTTTTCAGATAGTCATGCTTCCACAAAGAGCTATCAGTGGTAGTCCTGGTAGGTGTAATATTAAGGAGCAAGAGTTACCAAATGCACCTGAAGTGCAACCTCAAGGGGAAGTCACTAATGCTGAATTCAGAGAAGCAATTACGATGCTGAGTTAAGCTGTGACTAACCAGGTTGGGCAGCAAAGAGGAGCTCGACCAGAACGGGCTGACACTTCAAAGATTTGTGAGTTCTTGAAGATGAAACCTCCAAGCTTTACTGGTTCGAGCACTACTAAGGATCTAGAGAACTTTATTGAGGAGCTGAAGAAGGTATTTCATGTTATGCATGTGGCAGATACGGAGCGAGTTGAACTAGCTGCATATCAACTGAAGAATATTGCTAGGACTTGGTTCGACCAGTGGAAAAGGGGTAGAGCTCAGGATGCACTACCTGCAAGTTGGACCAGTTTTGAGGAATATTTTTTGGGGAGTTTCTTTCCCCTAGAATTAAAAGAGGCCAAGGTACGTGAGTTCCTCACACTTAGGCAGGATTCTCTAAGTGTTCATGAGTATGGGTTGAAGTTCGCCCAACTATACCATTACGCTCCGGAGATGGTTGCGGACAGGAGGAGTAGAATGAGCTTGTTTATTGCTGGGCTATCTCGTCTGTCGAGTAAGTAAGGTAGGGCTGCAATGCTTAATAGGGATATGGACATATCAAGGTTGATGGTTTATGTGTAGCGGGTTGAGGAAGAGAAGTTGAGGGACAAGGAAGAGTTCAGAAATAAGAAAGCTAAGACAAGAAATGAGTACGGGCAACAGAAAGGTAATGTGAACCGTACTCGTCCTTTCAGCAAAGGCAAAAGGGACCTGCTCCATCATCTACTAGTGCATCTGCACCCAGAAATAAAGGTGAGTATAATGGTCAGAATTCACAGAACTTCAGAGCGAGACCTGCACAGTTTCAAGGTAGTGTGGCGGAATGAGGTAACTGGGCTCCTGCATGTGCTAAGTGTGGAAAAAAGTTTTTTTCAAGTGTGGGCAAGAGAGCCACTTCATGAAAGAGTGTCCTAAGAACAGGCAAGGTAGTGGAAATCAGGGCACTAGAGCCCAATCTTCATTAGTTGCCCCACCAGACAAGGTTGCACCTAGAGGAGCTACTTCAGGTACTGGCGGAGGAACAAACCGTCTTTATGCAATCGCGAGCCGTCAAGAGCAAGAGAATTCTCCAAATGTTGTTACTGGTATGATCAATGTCTTTGCTTTTGATGTTTATGCTTTGCTAGACCCAGGAGAAAGTTTATCTTTTGTAACCCCTTATGTTGCAAATAAGTTTGATGTTCTTCCTGAGAAACTTTGTGAACCCTTTTGCGTTTCTACACCTATTGGGAAGTCTAATCTAGCTGAGTGAGTTTATCGTGATTATGTCATTTCCATCAATCACAAAGACACCATGGCTAATTTAATTGAGCTAGACATGGTAGATTTTGATGTCATTCTTGGTATGGATTGGCTTCATGCCTGTTATGCCTCCATTGATTGTAGAACTTGAGTTATCAACTAAGTTGATTGGTAGGGTAGAGAGTTGTAAAATGAAGAAGAAAAGTGGGGAAACACCTAGGGAGGGTCCTGGCGCGTTGCGCCTCTCAGAGCCCCAAAAAAGGGTCTCTGAATGTTAAGCTCTGGGGTGCTTTGCCAGCCAGAGCTCCCCAACTTGGTCTCTGAATCTCAAGGGCTGGCGCCCCGCGCCAGGGATGCCAGTTCTTCGCATTCTTCACCCATCTTTTCGTACTAGTTCCTTAGCANNACATGGTAGATTTTGATGTCATTCTTGGTATGGATTAGCTTCATGCCTGTTATGCCTCCATTGATTGTAGAACTTGAGTTATTAACTAAGTTGATTGGTAGGGTAGAGAGTTGAAAAATGGGGAAACACCTAGGGAGGGTCCTGGCACGTTGCGCCTCTCAGAGCCCCAAAAAAGGGTCTCTGAATGTTAAGCTCTGGGGTGCTTTGCCAGCCAGAGCTCCCCAACTTGGTCTCTGAATCTCAAGGGCTGGCGCCCCGCGCCTCTTAGAGCGCCAGGGATGCCAGTTCTTCGCATTCTTCACCCATCTTTTCGTACTAGTTCCTTAGCAATGTACCTATATTTTCTAGTTGATTCCAACACTCTAAGGTACATCTAAACATCATGAAATCATCCAATCCGTTATTTAAGTCAAGGAAAGTTAGGATCAATGTCAAGTAAAGTTAAGAGTCAAGTCTAGAAGTTAGGAAGCAAGTCAAAGCAAAGTTTATAAAGTTTTCAAAAGTCTTTAACGAATATTTTAAATTTGTTTTAAGATTTAAGTTTCAAGTTAAGCAAGGAGTAAAGACTTGAGTTCATTTTTCAAAAAACTATAAGGGAACTAAGTATTCCCAAAGAGTTTATAAATGTCTTCACATTTTAGCAAGAAAAGGGAACATCGATTCCAAGAGAGCTTTTAAGCTAAGTTTTGAGTAATTATCTCAAACCAAAGAAAGAAGTTTGTTTTAAAAATATATGAGCTAAGTATATTTTGGGTGTAGTATTGAGCACCGATATGGAGATGCGAGTTCATATTAACTCAAATTTCCATAAACCATGTAGCCATCACGGGTAGTAAAGTATCAAACTTTTTAGATGACTCCTTAAGATGCTTTTAACATAAGCTAGTGGATCCACTAAGTTAAGTGTTATATATGGTGGCAAAGTATAGGACAATTCTGGCAGCGTGGGAAAGACGTTGTCTCACCATTTAGGCTCATAGTGGTGGTTGTCGGTTAGAGAAACTCCCACCGAATCTATATTACTTTATTATATAAGTAAAGTTGAGTTTGTTATTGCATTTTCTTTAACAAACTAAGATGTTTTCCACTGTTTTACAATGCTTTATATATATATATTGCATGTGTTTATTTATATTATCTTGAGTTAAGTATTCATGAGTTGAGAAGAGTCAAGGTAAGTTTTTCTTTCAGATTCCTTTCAAGGTTAAGTTGTGTTTAGCATTACAACTCGCATACTCGTACATTTAATGTACCAATGCCAGTTGGACTGCATCGTCTTATGATGCAGACACAGCTAACCAGGATCAGCATCCAGTGCCTCATTGATTAGGTGCAGCACTCAGAGTCAGTTGGTGAGCCTCCTTGCATTCCGAAGGACTCTTTTATCATTTGCTTTCTAGTTTTCAGTTGTTAGGATGATCGGGGGTCCTGTCCCGACATCCTTCTTTGTTCTAGAGGCTTCATAGACAAATAGTATTAGTTCTTTAGTCTTATTCTTTTCAGTTATATACGTTTACGATTTGAGTTGCCATTTTTGGCTAAGTCATTATCTTTTAAGTTATTGCATGAGCTATATCGCTTGGGGCCAGGAAGTGTTCTCGAGTGCCAGCCATGTCCAGGGTGTAGGCTCGGGGCGTGACACCAACCCTCTTGGATATGCTGTAAGGACCAATGTATCAGGGACTAAACTTCCCTTTCTTACAAATCCTCATAACATCCTTCATGGTTGAAACTTTCAAATATACCCAATCATCAACCTCAAACTCCAAATGTCTTATTCTAACATCAATATAGGATTTTAGATGACACTGCACTTTTTTAAGCCTCTCCTAAATTGTCTTCACCTTCTCCATGGCTTGATGAACCAAATCTAGTCCTATCAACTCAGCTTCGCCAACCTCAAACTAGCCAATAAAAGATCTACATTTTCGCCCATATAGAGCCTCATACAGAGCCAGTGAATGCTGGAATGGTAACTCTTATTGTATGTAAACTCAATAAGAGGCAAGTGGTCATCCCAATTACATTTGAAATCCAAAGCACAAGCTCTCAAAATTTCCTCTAAGGTCTAATTGTGCAATCTGCTTGATTATCGGTTTGAGGATGAAAAGTGGTACTAAGTTTCACCTCCAAACCCAAACCTTTCTAAAACGACTTCCAAAATTGTGCAGTAAACTGAGCTCCTCTATCTGAAATGATGGACAAGGGTACTCCATGCAGTCAAAATATCTCACGAATGTACAAATTTTCATACTCTTTTAATGTACTGGTAGTCTTTACTGGTAAGATATGGGCTTTGGTCGTCTGATCCACAATCGCCCAAATGGAATCATGTTGTATGTGAGATCCCGATGAACCAGTAATTAAATCCATATTAATCATCTCCCACTTCCATTTTGGAAAGGCTATATTATGAGAAACACCACATGGCCTTTGATACTCAGCCTTGACTTGTTAGAAATTTGGGCACTTATCAAAAAGCTCGCCAATGCACCTCTTCATGCCACTCCATCAATAGACTTCCCTCAAGTCATGGTACATCTTGGTGGTACTAGGATGAATCGAATATCGAGAACTTAGGGCTTATTCCATTATTCTCTGTAGGAGTTCATCCACATTTGGAACACACAACTTGCCTTGATACCTCAATACACCATCTCCCCATTGTGCAAAGACCATAACTTTCTGCTTATGTATATTTTTCTTCAACTCAAGTAAAATAAGATCATTGTCATGTTTCTCCTTCACTTCTAACACTAATGAGTATTCAACCTCATTCATCACGACCACTCCACCTTCATTGGAATCTAACAAACAAACTCCCAGACGTGCAATGCTGTGAACTTCCTAAGCCAATTCTTTCTTGCCTTCCTCGACATGAGCAGTACTTTTGATGGACAACCTTCTAAAGGCATCAACAACAACATTAGCCATACCTATATTGTATAGAATACTCATATCCTAATATTTGTGTAGTTCTAGCCATATTCTTTGTCAAAGATTTAACTCATTTTAACTGAAAACATACGAGAGACTCTTGTGTTTGGTGAACACATCCACGTGCACCCCATAGACATAGTGACACCATATCTTGAGAGAAAAAAACTAGTGCTTCCAACTCGAGATCATGAGTGGGGTAGTTCTTCTCGTTATATTTAAGTTGCCTAGAGGCATAGGCTATAACCTTACCATTCTTCATTAATAAATCACCAAGTCCAACTCTATATGCATTGTAATAAACCACAAAGCCCTTTGTAGTCTTTGGTAGTGTCAACAGTGGAGCAGTGGTTAATCGAGTTTTCAATTCTTAAAATCATTTCTCACAAGCCTCAGTCAATTGAAACTTGGTTGTTTTTTTAGTCAACTTAGTCAACGGGGATGAAATCTATGAAAGCCCTTCGATGAACCTTCTGTACTAACCAACCAATCCCAAGAAACTCCTTATATAAGTTGGAGACATGGGTCTAGCCCAATTATGAACTGCTTTAATCTTCTAAGTGTCAACTCGAATTCCTTCTCCAGACACAATGTAGCCTAAGAATTCCACGAATTCAAAATAGAAATCACACTTAGAAAACATGGCATATAACTTTCAATCTTTGAGAGTTTGGAGGACTACTCTACGATAACTAGCATGGTCCTCCTAATTATTCAAATATATCAATTTGTCATCAATAAATACAATAACAAACATGTCGAGATATTGCTTATATATTCTGTTCATAAGATCCATGAATGTTTCAGGAGTGTTAGTCAAACTAAATGACATAACAAGGAACTCATAATGACCATAATGGGTACTGAATGTTGTCTTTGGGATGTCACATTCTCTCACTTTCAATTGATGATAGCCAGATCTCAAGTCTATCTTACAGAGACAAGTGGCCCCTTAAAGTTGGTCGAAAAGGTCATATATTCTCGGAAGAGGATACTTATTCTTTATGGTTACCTTTTTCAGCTTGAGGTAATTGATGTTTGCATAATCAAGACACAACTTCCGATGCAAGTGTCTACGATCATACAATAGTTTAGTAACCCAACCAAGGGTTGGGATCGTCCCAAGAGAGTGGTTTTGAAAATTTATACAAAAATAAAATCCAGTTCTAACTAGTCGTAGCTAAAGACATTAACGATTAAAAACATTGTAAATTAAAGGGGGACACAAAAGTATCAATTACAATAGGGGGTTTTGTCACTAGTAGGGAAAAACAACAAAATAAACAACGATTTTTAAGCAATGAGAGGGAACCCTTGGGATGTTACGGGAATACGGGTTAAGCTAGATTATTGGGTACATGCTTTCAATAGAAGATTCATAGAATGATTGTGACTAGGCTAAACTTTAAGCAGATAAGCTCTCTCTCGAGCAACTTACCGCGTTTCAAATGCGTTCCTCTCGGACACCCACTTGCCGCATGAAGACCAGCCTATGCCTTAACCCACTCACTCTCTCGAGCTGAGTGTGTGGACATGGGACTAGGTTTCACTCTCTCAAGCTGAACCTCATGTCGACCCACTCACACCGGCCATCAATTTATTGGTTTTAGTTTTACAACCTCTCTCTCGAGCAAGCCAAAAATACATAAATAAACTCGTATTTGCAACTACAAATTCATTAAATTCATCCACAACCACTAAACGAAATCACATTTAAACTATGAATAAACTATCAGCAAGCAAGACCCAACAATTATCTTAACCCATATTTGCTAAATCACACCCTAAGTATTGGGCTTTTTAGCCACACATCAAGAGATAGAAATTTATACCTAAATGAGCTTGCATTCAAATGGGTATGAAGATTTTAGTCTTGTTACAGGCCAAAAATGAAGAATCAAAGAGACGTAAGTCTAAATCCTTGGAGATGAAACCCTCTTCATCTTCAAGTCTTCAAAACCCTCTCAAACATAGAGCAAAAATACAAAAAAGTACGGTTCTATATGAAAATTATCACAATTGTTCTATTTTAAGTGAAAATTCTAATAATTGTTCCACACTAAAACTAAAACTCTAACTAGTATTTATAGCTTTCTCAAATTTGTGCTGCAGCGTATCATTCGGCGTTGTTAGTTAGAATTGCCGATCAACTCAGCGATTCACCTTGTGGTATATTTCATCGCCGTCTTGCACCATCCTTCAGCATCGTCATGCTCTGGGTCATTGGGCGGTATGATACTGCTTCCCGGAATTGCTCCGCGATGCACCGACTGCTCAATTTTTCCACCGACTTGATCCTTTTCTTCAGGGCTCAGACCCTTCAGCGACTCACCAAGTGAAGTGGGCAATCCTCGGGCTTTCATTTCTTCGTTCTTTTTAGCCTTTTCGTTCCTTTTTCCGACATAGTGTCGATGCTTTCCTTAAAACTTCAATTACCTGAAACTTATGGGTTAGGAAAGTACTCTTGATTCTGATTCTGATTCTTTACCTCGTTGACCGACATTACAATAGGTGTATGGGTTTCCCTTTCTACTGGACAAATTCAATAGCTGCTCCTAGCCCGATTCCAAGACCTGGACCTCTTTCAGGTTTGAAAGCACCTTCTTGTGACTATGTTGAAGAATTCTTTCCCCCCTTTGAGTTCTCGAGTGAAAGGGTCCAAGCCATAGGAAAATATCCAGTTTCTCTCGCAACATATCTAGTTTATCCTGAACAACATTTCTCGAAGTAGCATTCCCATAAGTAGAGGATGAAACCTTTCACCAGATATTGAGATAAAATAAGTATTTGAGGACACAATTTCTATTGAAATATAGCCCTGAATAAGTCCGACTTGTGGATTCATCAGTAATCGACACACATCCTAAATGAACCATGTTTCCTTCTTACGAATAAGACAAGAGAACCACAAAGTGAGACACTTGCTCAGATGAAACCCTTGTCAACAAGATCTATAGACTACTCGTTTAACTCTTTTAACTCAGCTTGAGCTATTGTATATGAAAAAATAGAAATGGGTTGAGTATCAGGAAGAATATATATTCTGAAGTCTATTTCTCTCTCAAGAGGGACTGCANAATTTGTGGACTCATCAGTAATCGACACACATCCTAAATGAACCATGTTTCCTTCTTATGAATAAGACAAGAGAACCACAAAGTGAGACACTTGCTCAGATGAAACCCTTATCAACAAGATCTAAGACTACTCGTTTAACTCTTTTAACTCAGCTTGAGCTATTGTATATGAAAAAATAGAAATGGGTTGAGTATCAGGAAGAATATATATTCTGAAGTCTATTTCTCTCTCAAGAGGGACTGCAGGAAGATCGTTTGGAAAGACCTCTTGAAACACACTCATAATTGGAACTGATTGAATAGGCGGTGTCTCAACACTATATTCATTAACTCAGACTTAGTGATAGATGCATCCATTAGAAACTAACTTTGTTGACTTAAAGTATGAAATAAACGACCTTTGGGCACTACTGAACTACTTTTCCAGTCTAAAACTTGCTCATTTGGAAAGTAAAACTTGACTACTCAAGTTCTACAATAAACTGAGGCATAACAAGCATTTAGCCCATCCATACCTGGAATAACATCAAAGTCCACCATATCTAGCTTAGCTAAGTCACCCATTGTGTCCTTGTGGTTGATAGAGATAATACAGTCACGATAGACTCTTTCTACTAGAATGGACTCACCAACATGTGTCGTAACACTAAATAGGTCTCAAGAAGTTGTTCGAGGGAAATGTCGAACCTCATGGCTACAAAAGGAATCACAAAAGACAAACTAGCACATGTATCAAGTAAGGCATAAATACCAAAAGTCGCATACCGGTGAAAACATTTAGTGAGTTATCCTGATCTTAGCGACTTGCTGTAGCATACATACAGTTTGTATGTCCGTTTGTTCCTAAAGTAGCTCCTCTCTAGGCATTTCTATCTGTTGGAGCTGCTGAAGAAGATTGAGCTCTATTTCCTATTCATATAGTCTCATAAAATGACATGTCGGACCACACTTGAAACAACCATTGGAGCCATCATGATATTATCATCGATGGGTCCTACCACACTTAGCACAAGATTGGCTTGAAACTTGACACTCCCCGAGGCTTACCCCTGGACGTAAACACGGGACATAAGATTACGAATGACCCCAAGCTAACCCTGAGCTATCATATCATAAACAAACTGAACATATCTATAGAAAAAATGAACTAATGCAGAGGCTAAATCATGATATAACTGAATGATGGGGAATACCCATTACTGGTCTGAATATATATAGAATTCTAAGAGTTAAGTAATACTGAACAATCACTCAAAAACTAATGCTGAATCTAAACTATGTCTAAAAAAGCCTCTAACTGGCTAGAGTTTCTGGAACATGTCCCAGTTAACCCTAGCAAAACTAAAACCGAAATTAAAGACTAGATTTGAAAACATGTCTATTGTCCTTGAAATATGAGGACTTACAACCGAAGTTGTTGAATGTGGATCAGGAACTGATCTATGCATGATCTAAATGTTGAGAACTTTAACCTACATCATGAAAAGATGTAGCACAGAGTATGGGTCAATACTTGGAAGGTACTGCGCATGTAGTATAGGATTAAACCTGAACAAAACATATAAGATGAACAAAACATAACTGAGCAATGACATAATTTGAACATGATGGAAATAATGAGATTTACTGAAAAGAACTGAACTGAATGCAATGACCAAGTAAATAACATACTGAGACTTAATACTGAAGTATAAACTTTAAACCGGGTCAAATGCACTAGAGTATGACTGCGGGAGATACTAGTAACCAACATAACCACCACGTGAGCTAACCGTGGTATCCAATGTATACATCCCATTGAAGGGCCCGATATACCTTGCCAGGGGTATAAAGGCATGACTAGCATGATCACTAAAATTGATGCCCACTGAGGGGACTTAACCTACGGGGGCACATAGTTCTGGGACTATGATGGTATGCTTAAACCCTAGTCCACTCAATCCTAAGCCTACTATTAAATCAATATGTATATGATACATTATGGATGAAATACTGAATAGCTCAATATACTGACATGCAAATCTGAGAATGTAACAATTATATACTGATAATGTGATATTCGCAATTGGAGCATGTATAGTTGTTTAACTGACCTAGCATGTGTAATTTATGAAGAGAATCTACAAAACTAGGGTTCCCAGTTTCATGCAAAGAACTAAGCAACGATTCCACAAAAACATGTTAATCTATTAGAGAGACTATAATAGCTAAATCACAACTAATATTTTAGGTTTTAGAAACCCTAGGTCTAAGCAAGATATAGCGAATCAAGAATCAAACTGAATTCTACGGACCTAGTGGATGAAAGGAATCCACCAGTAAAATCACACATACCTGGTGAAGAATTTCATGGAGAAATCTTTCGATTTTGGGGCTGGAACTTGAAGGAACTTGCAAGTCATTCTTGGGGAAAACTAGCGCCTCTTTTTCCTCTTTTGTTCTAAGCTTGGTGAATTTTAGAGAATAATGGTTTAGGGTAAAATCTAACTAGAATAATAGGCTAAAAATGACAAAAACGAAGTAGTTTAGGGATAAAATATTAAGGAAAAGACCCTATTACCCCTAAACTAAAAGTCGACTGGCCCATCGACGGAGTCGACTAATGGGTCGTAAGTCAACTAATGGTCTATCTTGCCAGTCGTAGTTTGGCTATCAGAACTAAAAGTCGGCTGGCCCATCGACGGAACTGACTGACGGGCCGTAAGTCGAATGCTGGTCCGTAGGTGGCCTCTGTCTGTGGCAGCTACAACTTATGAAAATCTAAAATTTTTCCTTTTTCAAATCTAGGGTGTTACAATATCTCCCCCATGGGAACATTCGTCCTCGAATGAAGTCTAAACTAGCTGGGTATGGAGGAAAGGAACTGCAATCCCTACCCCTAAGTACTAGAAATTGATATCTTACTTAACTGAGTTCCAAGAACATGCAAATATGCTTAAAATGCAGGAACAACGGTAGGAAAATGGTACTAAGACTGAATTTACGCATGAGTAAAATGATAGATTAGAGAGGAACTATTATCTCAAGTTGAAATGGAATATGAAGGAAAGAGAAGAGGACACTTGGCCTTCATGGCTGCTTCAGCTTCACAATTAACTCCCTCTACGGACTGAGTCCTCCAGGTTTGTCAAATCTCATTACCCTCTTCATAGGTGATACTTTTAGGAAAATCCAATCATCTATCCCGAACTCTAAGTTCCTTATCCTTATATCTGCATAGAACTTTTGTCTTAAGTCTATTTCTGACGAGTTGAAGTTTTTCCCATAGCATCATAAGCAGAATATGGCCCAATCAAGACTGATCCACCTATTCATCTACCTTGGGAATACATAAGTGACCATCTCCCCCTTGAAAGAAAACATCTACAATTTTTTGATGAACTGTACCTTCCAATTGCAACAGTATATGATCGTTATCTATTTTTCTTTATGCTCCGCTACTAATGAAGATTTTGATCTACTTTGGATTATCACACCCTAACTCCTAAGCGAGCAAGCCGATACACATCTCTTGCTAATTCCTTCCTTGTTTCCTCAACATGATCCGTACTACCCTTTAGAGATCATATTTCTGGCCTTAAGGTAAGAGACAATTCAACATATAGGCACTGAGATACTACCCTTCCATTCTAAGACAGGCTAATTGGAAACTGGAATCGAACGATCCTAGTTCTAATATCGACTGAGGCATAATAGGAATGTAACCAATCCATGCCTAGAATGATATTGAAATCTACCATTTCTAACTCTACAAGATCTGTTGAGGTGATTTTCTAAGAGACTTTGACAGGGAAATTTTTGTATACCTGTTTAGCTATAACTGGGTCATTGTCATGCCTCGAGCTACCCCCAAGACGCGGACACATGACCTAGGATCACAAGTGACCCCAAGCTAACCCTGATGCATGACATGATCTTACTAAGAATAATAATAACTGATGTCGAAGCTTAAATATCAAGTAAACGAAAATGATGGGGAATACGCATTCTAAAACTGAATATATCAAATCTGAGAGTTTTAAAACAAGAGAAATATCAAACTCAAATACTAAGTTGAATCTAACTATGTCTGAAAATGGCCTCTAACTGACTAGAAGTGTTGGGACATGCCCCAGCTAAATCTAGCAAAAATGAAACTAAAAGACTGAAATACTGAAGTAAATAACATAACTATTGTCCTCGAAGAATGAGGACTCACCATTGATGATGCTTAGTTAGAGATCAGGAACCGATCTTTGCGTGATATGGAAGTTGAGAACCTGAACCTACATCACGAGAAGATGTAACACAAGGTATGCATCAGTACTTGAGAGGTATTGAGCATGCATGATAAAGTAAAGCTGAAATAACAAATAACTGAACAAGAAATAAAGCAAGGATATAAATTGAACATGATATAGATACTGAATACTGAACTAACTGAATACAAAGTCCACTTTTATAACATCCCGATACTTAAAACTGATTGTACTGAAATGTGGTCATTGCAATAGAGTCTGACTGAACTGTGGGAGCTACTAATAACCGACATAAGACCACATGAGCTAAATGTCGAGTCCGATGTATATGCCCCATCGAGAGGACCCAATACACCCTGCCAAAGGTGTAGAGGCATATTGGCGTGATCACTAAAATGATGCCCATAGAGGGGACTTACAAACTACGTGGCTCGTAGTTCTGGGACTATATTGGTGATTGACCCTAGTCCAATCGGTATTATGCTACTCCCAATAGATTAAATGATTCACACATTAAGATTGAATTTCTGTAATATACTGGATAGCTCAAAATTGGCATGAAAACTAATAATGCACATTAATATACTGATAATTACACATTCAAAACTGAGGCATGTATATCTGAAATATCTGACCTAGCATGTTTAATTTAAGAACTACAAAATTAAATAACTAGGGTTCTGGAATTTATGCTAGAAACCAAGTAATCACAAGATAATCTGATTTGGAACATTTAAATAAATAATTCATGATAATCTGCTAAAGTCTTATAAACCCTAGGTCTAGTTAATAATAGGTAACCAAGAATCTGACTGAATTCTAGGGACCTAATGGGCAAAAGGAACCCACTAGTGAAATCCCACATACCTGGTGACGAATTCCATGGAGAAATCTTTCGATTTCAGGGCTGGAACAGGAGGAAACTTGATACGTTCTTGAACTAGGGTTCTTGACTTTTTTCTCCGCATAGCATTCTAACTTTCTAAGTTTTGATGAATGATTTGCCTTAGGTAAGTTCTAGTTATGTTTCTAGGCTAAAACTAGCCAAAACCACGTAGTTTAGGGTTAAAACGACGTAGTTTAGGGGTCCAACGAAATAGGAAAAGACCAAAAGACCCCCGACTTAACTGTTGTTAGAGTGATCGACAGATGGGACCGAAGTACCGTCGATCGGCCAACCATCCATCCTGGTCAACCGTAGATCAGTACTTGAGGCTGGTTTCTAGGGGGTCTAACCTACGACCCTAGACCACGGACCGTGGTCTGACCTATGGTCCGTAGGTCTCAACGTGGGTTAGGACTTAGCCAATTTTTCTCTGGGTTCTGGGAGAGGCTACTGGTTTCCTGGGGTCTGATCCACGGACCGTGGCCTGGCCTACGGACCATAGGTTTGGCCGTGGGTCAACCCTTAGAGGAAATTCTGGGAGTTTCTTCAGAGAGGGCCGTAGTTGTGAACCACGAACCACCAACACAGGTGGTGGGTCACCCTATGGTCCATGCGTGGCAACCGTGGGTTGCACCTGCAACTTCTGGAAATCTGCACTAAGGTCTATTTTTGGATATGGGGTGTTACAGTCACTAGCTGGTGTAGAGACTGAGAAGGGTTCTCAAAGAGTTTCTAGACTGACACCTAAGATTCTTGCTATAAAGAGAGTTACAAAGGTAAGAGTACTCCCTGGATCCAGCAATGCATAAACATCTGAGGAAAAACTTGAAACATACCAGTGATCTGAAATGCATAATGTCAAAATAGAAACGAGAAATTGGATTATACCTTCCGCATGATAAGAGTAGCAAGAAAGTGAAATTTTCCGAAAACACTTCGTAGCCTACCCCTCAAAGATGTGGTGCACTTCACACCCATGAAAGAGACTCTACTTAGTACGGCTTTCAGACATCCTAGAACTCTTGAACATAATGTTCTGATACAAAGTTTGTCACGCCCTGAGGCTACCTCTTAGACGTAAACACGGGACCTAGGATCACGAGTGACCACAAGCTAACCCTGAGCTAGCATATCATAAGAAAGCTGAACATATCTATAAAAACATGAAATAATGCTGAAGCTAAATAATGAGATAACTAAATGAGGGAGAATACCCAATACTGGTCTCAATATATATAAAATTCTAAGACTTTAATAATGCTAAACAATCACTCAAAAACTAACGCTGAATCTACACTATGTATGAAAAAGCCTTTAAATGACTAGAGTTGCTGGGATATGTCCCTAGCTAACCCTAGCAAAACTGAAACTAAAATAAAAGACTAAATCTGAAAACATGTCTATTGTCCTCGAAGTATGAGGACTCACCACTGAAGCTGCTTAATGTGGATCAGGAAACGATCTTCACATGATCTGAATGCTGAGAACCTCAACCTACATCATGAAAAGATTTAGCGCAGAGTTAGTACTTGGAAAGTACTGAGCATGCAAGATAGGATGAAAGCTGAACAAAACATATAAGCATAACAAAGCATAATTCAGCATTTACATAATTTAAACATGATGGAAATGTTGAGATATAGTGAAAAGAACTGAACTGAATGCAATCACCAAGTACATATCATGATGAGACTGAATACTGAAGTATAAACTGAAAACCTAATCAAACGCACTAGAGTCTGACTGTGGGAGCTACTAGTAATAGGTATAACCACCACGTGAGCTAACCGTGGTGTCTGATGTATACACCCCATCAAAGGGCCCGATATACCTTGCTAGGGGTATAAAGGCATGAGTGGTATGATCACTAAAATTGATGCCCACATGGGGGACTTAACCTATGAGGGCACGTAGTTCTCAAACTATGATGGTACGCTGAAACCCTAGTCCACTCGGTTCTATGCCTACTCCCAACTGAATATGTATTTGATACATTATGATTGAAATACTAAAATATCGAATAGCTCGAAATACTGCCATGCAAATCTAAGAATGTACTAATTATATACTGATAATGTGATATACTAAACTGGAGCATGTTTATATATTTAACTGACCTAGTATGTGTAATTCATGAACTAAGAGAGTCTACAAAACTAGGGTTTTGAGTTTCATGCAAAGAACAAAGCAACGATTCCATGAAAACATGATAATCTAATTAAGAATACTCTAACAGCTAAATGACAACTAATATCCAAGGTTTTAGAAACCCTAGCTCTAAGCAAGATATAGCGAATCAAGAATCTGACAGAATTCTAAAGACCTAGTGGATAAAAGGAATCCACCAATGAAATCCCACCTACCTGGTGAATAATTGCATGGAGAAATCTTTTGATTTTGGGGATGGAACTTGAAGGAACTTATTGGTCGTTCTTGGAGAAAATTGGCGCCTCTTTCTCCTCTTTTGTTCTAAACTTGCTGAATTCTAGAGATTAATGGTTTAGGGTAAAATCTGACTAGAATAATAGGCTAAAACTAACCAAAATGAAGTAGTTTAGGGATAAAATAATAAGGAAAAAACCCTATTACCCCTAAATTAAAAGTTGACTGGCCTATCAACAGAGCTGACTAACGGGCTGTAAGTCGACTGATGGTCCATTCTGTCAATCTTTGTTTGGCAGTCAGAAATAAAAGTCGATTGGCCCATCGACGGAGCTGACTGACGGATCGTAAGTTGGCTGACAGTCCGTAGGTGGACTTCGTCAGTGGCACCTGCAACCTATGAAAATCAGAAATTTTTCCTTTTTTGAATATGGGGTGTTACAAAACCACTATGCCAAACTACCATGACACTTACTACCTAGAGCTCTAAAATTCTTAGAACTCTGATTGCTCCGATCATTTATGTTTCTTGGTGCAAGTGCACTAGCTGAAGATGTAGCAGGTCCAGATGACCTCTGCTGAAAAGATGAATGATGCCCATTCTTGGTCTTTTGCTGGCAAGTCTCATTACTTGTTGTCTTAGCCTTCTTGTTGCGAAAATCCTTCCATTCCTTTAACTTATCCTCCTCAACTGGGTGCACATGAAAAATGAGGTTAGCTATGTCCATTTCCTCTATCAACATAATTCCCTTACCTTCCTTGTTGGATAGGTGGGATAGCCTGGACACGAACAAACTCATTATGGTCCTCATATGAGCAACCATCTTCGGTGCATAGCGGGATAGCTGAGTAAACTTGAGACTATACTCCTGCACACTCATTGCTTCATTTTTTAGATTTAAGAAGTCTTTCACTTTGACTTCCCTTTGATTACGAGGAAAGAAGCTCCCTAAGAAGGCATCGTAAAACACATCCCAATTCAATATGGTGCCCCCTTTGCCATATTCTTCTTCCACTGATCAAACCATATCCTAGCAACACCTTTGAGTTGATATGAGGCTAACTCCACATACTTTGTATCAGCAACACTCATGACCTCAAACACTTTTTGAAGCTCTTCCACGAAGTTCTCTAGATCCTCAGTGACCTTTGACCCAGTTAATTCTAGGGGATTCATTCTCAAGAACTCACAGATTCTAGATGTATCAATTACATCTTGATGGCCCACTTCTGCTTGACAAACCTGGTTGTCCACAATCTGAGTTAGCATGTGAATAGAATTCCTAAACTCAGCATTCGTGACATCTCCTTAAGGGGGTTGCCCTTCTAGTGCATTGCAGCTTCTTGACATTGAAGATTAGTATTTTTCCTAATTGGACGTCCTTAAACAGCTCTTCTGGAGGCATAATCTTAAAATACACGTAAGCACGAGTTAGAGGAAACTTTGATAGAGTTGAATTCTATTGCACGGACATAAGTAAGAAGAAAGTGAAATCTTCCTAATTGTCGTAGCCTCCTAATTATAGATGTAGCGCACTTTACACCGATAAGGACTCTACAACCAAAAATTCATAGACACCCTAGGACTGTTGAACTCTATGCTCTGATACCAAGATTGTCATGCCCCGAGCCTACACCATAGACGTGGTCGACACTCGAGAATCATTTCTAATCCCCAAGCGAACACTTGGCCTAGGTAACTACTTTGTGAAAGACTACTCAAGTGATAATAGGCTTAAAACATTATTTATCTCAACAAAACTCAACTGAATGTCTGAAAATACGCATTTGCAATAGTAGTAATAATTTGCAAAACATTCTTTAAAGGAAAGAAAGTGCTGAGAAACTCCTCAAATCTAAGTATCTATGAAGCCTCTAATACTAGGATAGATGTCGGGACAAGACCCAAAAAAACTCAACAATAAAAGGAAAATAAATGTGAAATCCTCCAAAAACCAAGAAGGCTCACTAAAGCTATATGAAGCGCAAAGTGATCTCAACGGAACACCTGCTGATGATCCTAAATACTTGTAGCTGCATCATAAAAGATGGAGGTCAAATGATATCATTACATTTGAATGTGAAGTATGTAATATAGTCGAGGTGAAATAAGTGAATTTAAAGACTGCAATAGGTATACAATAAACTCAACTGAAGGTAAATAATTAAAAGAATGAAACCATTTAACTTTAAAAAATGCATTCTCATCTGTGAACTTTAACATTATATGTTGTATATAAAAATACACCTTAACTCTATTTGGGGATTCTCTAACTAACAACCATCACTATGAGCTAAGTGATGATACATCGTCTTTTCCACGCTGGCAGAACTCTCATATATCGTGCCTGGATAGAGAACCTCTCAACTAGTTCGATCTACTAAGCTTTTACTGAAGGCTCTAAGGTTTCAGCTAAAAAGTGTGATATTGTACCCATGTTAGCAAGACATGGTTTATGGGGGATGTGAGTTGTCTGAACTCTCCCCCATATCGGTGCTCTATACTACTCCCAATAATATATACTCTTGCTCAAATGTATATAAACATTACTCTTTCTCCTCTGTAATATAATTGCTCAAACTATCCTCTCAAAAGATATAACTTCTCTAAAATGACTCTGAAGCTCATTTTTTATTTAGAAAAAACGGTTTCTTTTGTCTTTATGTAAATATACGTTTTGGGTACATATAATTAATCAAAAGGGGGCATATTTAAGAGGTAACTGCTATGTACTTAATTTTTCCGAAAAATCTTATAAGTTTTTTTCAAAAAAAAGTCTACTCTTTTTCTTCATGTAAAAATGAAACATTTGGGAAATACTTAGTTCCCTTATCCTCTTTCACAAAATACCTTTTACTTCCTCAAAACTGAGTTTAAACAATAATGTTTTGTTTAAAAGATTCTCAATAAGAATTCAATGAATCTTGAATGATATGGTTTATGCTGAAAAATAGACTTGAACAATCAACTCAGTACTTACAATACACTATGTATAACAATTCAAGGATTAGAAACAGGTATCCAATAATGAACAACTCATGAAATCAGAACTGAATATCAAATTATCTCAAGAATACTCAAATCTAAGGATAGAACCCTAGATTAATTTTATACTGATTTGAAAGTAGATGTAGGTCGTGAGGATGAACTAGTCCAACAATATGATAGCCTTACATACCTAGAAGAAAAGAGTTCTTTGGCGAAATCGAAGAAACTTGAAGAGTGCTTGAACCATAGCTTTTCTCCTCTTAGAACATTGTTCTAATGTCTTGAAGTGTTAATGAACGTAAAAGAGTTGACTAACACTTTTTAAGCCCTTAATTAGATTTAAAACATCGTGTTTTAGGCTTAGAATAGGGGTTACAATGATTTAGTTTAATTACCAAACGCATAGGGGAAAGATCAAAACGACCCTAGCTTTTAAAACTGAAAAGCTGCCTTAAAATGGAGGCTTCATAGACAGTTTAAAGCTTCACAGTCAATGAAACTCTTCACGGATCGACTAGCCAGTCATCAACTTCACTACAACGGGCATAACATTTTACTCCAAACTTGATTGAGGCAAACTTTGTGGCGTTTGAAAGAGGGCTCAAAGACCTTTAATTTGATGGGTCATGGACCACCTACTACATTTTGTGCAAATAGATATGATTCTTCAAAGTTGAGCAAAACTTTAAAACTGATGGGTCCATTTAACAAACGGCTTCATGGTCGGTGTGAAGTTTCACGGACCGTCCAAGTGTCTGTGAACCTTTACGGGAATAAGGTTCAACTTCACAGGTGGGGTGACGGGTTGTGGCCCTCTTACGACCCATGAACCCCTCCATGGAACTTGCCTTGAACCATACAAAAGTTCACCCTTCACCACAGTTTGTTGTACAGCCCGTGACACCATATACAAACTGTAACATTCCGCACACCTGAACTTGTACTCAAATGAAGACTTTTCTCTTTCCCATTCAACGTTCAAATTTCTAAGGTATTACAACTAATTTGTATGCCGATCTCTTCCAAAATCTTAGTCTATTAATTATGTGTGGAATGTATAGGATTATATGTATTGCATTTTGTATGATTTGATTTAATTAGTTGATATTTGATGAGTTTCTATCATAGTATGCTTGGTATAAGCTAACTGATCACAAAGATACACTAATGAAACAAGAACAAAGTTGGATGTTGACCTTGAGCTTTCTTCTGGCTCAATAGAGACCTTGACTAGAGCTTCTTGAATAGGGAAAGAGTAGGGCTCTCTTTGGGTTGGACTAAAGGATATTTGAAGGGTATGTTGAAAACTTAGGACTTTTGAAAAAGGTAGCTTTTGAAAAGTTTTGGTGCTTAATCCACAATAATTTTTCTGTGGTTTGCCTCTTCTGTTATGAGAGGATCAAGTTCTCATTGTATGTCAAAATATAAAAAAGGCACAATTTGATTTCTTAACAAAACTCATCAAGTATGTTCCATGTTTGTCCATGAGTAACATGGGCCTTGCAACATGTAGAATGTTGTTTTACCCAACACCAAATCATGTAAACCACCCTATATTTTTTTGGACTTTCCACCGTCAAAATCACCCCTCTAGTAGCTAGCCACACGAAGCAACACACCTTCCTCGACACCATAGGAATATAGACCGAAGTATGTGGAAAACTAACCTCTGTCCTAACCATTAGCTTCTAGATTCTCATAAAAGTACTTAGCTAAGGTTTAAGAACGAGTTGTTATTCTTGAGGTCCCAACTCAAGGGATCACATTTGTCAATTGGCTCCCCATGCTATTGGAGTAAATTTGGAATCTTTGAAACTCGGTCACCTCTCAATCTTGGAATCACCTCCTAAACTTCATATACCAAAAAATTCCATCTCTTTGTGTCCCCTAATTGCTAAATGGGTGATTCCCTCTGGCAAGATACTCTATACAATGCAAAAAAGTCATCCTTTAGCACCATTCTTCCACACCAGTTTTTCCCGCAGAATCTAACTCTACTCCCATCCCTAGACTTAAAAAAATGTTTTTAAAGAATGCATCCCGCCCTTTAATTATATTCTTCCACACACCACACCCAAAAGACATTGTGATCCCATTTGTTCTCCATCCCCCTTCGATTACACCATATTTATCCATAATCACCCCCATCCATAAAGATTCTTCCTCTACCATAAATCTCTACAATTATTTACCCAAATTACTTTTTTAAAACCATAAAGTCTTGGCCCTTATCCCTCCCTTCTTCTTAGAAGATGTCATAGTCTCCCAACGAACTAAGTTTTTCTTGTTTGTCCTATCCACTACATCCAAAAGGAAATTTATTTGCAATATTTCTAGTTTACCAATAATAGTGATAGGTGCCTTAAACAATGACATACATAAGTAAGGATACTCGATAATGTGCTTTTAATAAGCACTTGCCTTATTTGGATTAGTACCTTTTTTGTCAACTTGCTAACCTCTTCTGTACCCTCAAAACAATTGGGTTCCAACACCAAGATCCTTGTTCGAATAACCTAAGGTAAAACAAGGTAGGTAGAAGGGAGACCCCTACCCTATATTAAAAAATATGGGAAAGCATGGAAGTATTAATCACTGCACCAATGGGTATGATTTTAGGTTTTCTGTGGTTAATTATATGCCCTAACACCACCTGGAACCAAGTCAAGACTTACTCAAGGAAGTCTAGTTGGATCTCATTTGCATCAACGAACACAAAAGCATTATCTCCAAACAAGAGAGGAGAAACCACTATGGTACCCCCTTCCCCCACCTCACTAATTGCAACTTTGAACGCCTTGATATCCTCCTAAAAGTGCTTTGTCCATAATTTAGTTCAAGAGGATCCTCTTACAGAGAGTTGGGGAAATCATAAAAGTATTTTGGAAAATTCTGTTTCCCTCAATGACTTAAGAAAATGTCTACAACACATATACTCCAACAATAGGAATGTTCTAGAAAGTAGTTTGATTGAAAAAACAAAAGCATAAAATGACTTTGAAGAACCCAAACTAGCAACATATTCAATAGTCATTCAAGAGAAAACTAATCAGTTGACATCTCTAGGTAAAATCATTAAATTGAAACAGAAAGAACCCGAAAGCCGGATGGAGAGTAACTGTTTGCTCTGTAGTTGATGAGAGAAAAACTGATGTGTGTTTTAAGAACCAAAGATCACCCCTCACAAGAAAAGTTGCAATAAAAGAAAAAAAAAAGAATTAAAAAAAATCAATACAGGACATAAAACATCTCAAAACAGAGAAAGAAAGTTATGAAGCTATTGGATAATATAACTACAACATAACTGTAATGGAATGTAACATAACATGCCTAATTATATCTTTCACGTCTACGAGAATTTCGGGGAGGGGAGAAAAATAAGTTGTTTGTTAACCATATTTGCTCAAAGAGGGGAAAAGAATACAACACTCATGAGATGTGTATGTCTTCTTTGTAATTTAAGGGTTAAATAACAACCTTCATAATAAATTAACTAAATCATGCTAGCCAGAACATGCTGAAAAATGTAAGCTAGGAAATGTGTTAAGACATCCAATCTTCTCCATCCAAATAGAAAATATTGAAAATGTATTTGATACTCAAAAATAACTCTAATATTAACTTTCAAATTTAAGATAAAAAATTAATACTTCTTAAAGTTTATATATTCCCTTGGGTGTTAAATTCAACAAGCTGGCAAGTCAAAAAATGGAAGTCTCTATAAAAGTTATCGTGTCCTAACAAATGTAAATAGAACATTTTAAATATTTCACCTATACATCAATGGTTGAGATAATAATTAAAGAATCATAAACACGTTTTTGCATTTTAAAATAGTTATCTTCTTCTGATATCCGTCAACCTAACATAAGAAAACAAAGAGAAGATACGGGTTTCTACTACAAAAAGCCCATTAGAAACTACTTCATGGTTTAGAAGCCTCTTCTACAAGCACTTTTATTTTATCAATAATAGATATCTTCATATGATGATGACTAATTCTAACTAAAATTATATGTTTCTCCATGAAGAAAATCAAATTCTTTCATCTTTACCACCACATGTATTCGATTTAACTTACTACAATATACATTATTCCATACTTCTCAAAACATGATTCAACATGCAAGTAAAATATTAGGCAACATGTCTGCATCCTTGCCTCTGAAATGGTCAGGTTAACCTTATTCAGGCTTGCCTTCATACTAAAGTCTTCATTTATTTACCCAAAAGTATGGGTATATATGTCATGTAATAATCCCCCTTGAAAAGGAAATAAATAAAAATAAATTTCACTGAAATTAATCATTAACATGACTCAATTCCAATAGAACACCGAACCAAAAAGAAAATAAGTTTCACTGCATTGACAGTGACAAAATAAATTACAAATCAATTCATTTCTTCTTATCTATGTTTGTTGGATCACATTCTCTTGATTAATTAATGATTTTTTTAAGTAAACAGAAAATGATTCAAGCAAACATAGATGAGATGAAATGAAAGGGTGTGTCTAGATGTGACTTAAGTATTGAATCATTTTCTTGAAGTAATCGGAGATGGTTGTTTTTTGGAAAGGTCCCATGGCAATAGAGCATTCAACAACAATGATTAGCTATTTTTTCATCATGTGTGCTTTGCTATAGATTGTATAGATTGATTGTTGTTCACCGCCTATGATTCTGTAATTAGATATTATACAAGTTCAAGGATAGGGTTGAAACTGAAAATGTATGTGTGGACATCAAAATAATGTTGGATTTAAGATGGGCCTCTACAAGACTAGCCCAAGCCATGATTGCCATATCCAAAGGTCTGTTAGAGATTGTTGGAGGCTACTCCACCCTAAACCCTCTTTTTATTGTGTGGGCTAGGATTCAGGGTAGATTAGCCTCCAACAACCTCTAACTCACCTCTGGACTTGAAGAACATGAATTGAGCTGGTCTTGTAGAGGCGCATCTTAAATTCAACAAAATTTTGATGTCTACACATACATTTTTAATTTAAACCCTATCCCTGAACCTGTATACCATCGAATAAATAAAATCATTTGTCGAGGACAACCATCAATCTTTATAATCTTTTGCAAAATACACTTTATGAAAAATTAGTTAATCGTTGTCGTTGAAGGCACTAGTGGCAGGACAGTTTTCTGGAAAACAATAATTTCTGATTACCTCAAGAAAATAATTCGGTACTTAGTCACATCCACATGCACCCCCTCATTTTATCTGATCTATTTTTTCTTCGATGTTTTTCTCTTAACTAATTAATTAATTATTTTGAACTTGAAAAAATCATTAATTATTCAATAGATAACCATCCAAGCAAAACATAAATCCGATGAAACGATTAGATTTGTCATTTATTTTATCGCTATAAATTCAATGAAGATTATTTCCTTTTTTGCTTGGGGTTCTATCAATTGAGTCGTGTTGATGATTCAATATAGTGAAATTTGTTTTTACAAATCTCCTTTTCAAGAGCAATTATTAGATGGCATATTTTTCCCCAACTTTTAAGTAAATAAATGAAACCTTAGGTATCAAGGAAATCCCAGATAAGGTTAATCTAACCATTTCAGAGGCAAGATTGCTGACTTGTTGCCTAATAGTTTACTTGCATGTTAAATCAAGTATTGAGAAGAATGAAATCATGTAGATTGTAGTGAGTCAAATTGCACATATGTAGTGAAAATGATGGCAAAGTTTGATCTTGTCCATGAGGAAACATATAATTTCAATTAGCATTAGACATAATCATATGAGGATATCTATAAATTGATGAAATAAAATGTTCTTGTAGAAGAGGTTACCCATCCATGAAGTAGTTTCTGATGGCCTTTTTGTAGTAGAAACTTTTATTTTTCTTTATTTTCATTTGTTTGGTTGAAGGGTGTTAGAAGAATATAATTATGTTAAAATGTAAATATGTGTTAACGATTCTTAATGGTTGTCTCAACTATTGATGTATAGGTGAAATGCTTTATAATGTTTTATTTGCATTTGTTGGGACACGACACATTTATGAAGAATTTCATTTTTTGACTTGCCAGCTTGCAAAATGTAACACCCCAGGGAAATATATAAGCTTTGAGAAGCATAAACTTTTTATCTAAATCTGAAAGTTAAGATTAGAGTTATTTTGGAGTGTCAAATATATTTCCAAAATTTGTCTAGTTAGATGAAGAAGATTTAATGTCTTAACTCTTTTCCTAGTTTAGATCGGAATTTTTTACATGTTCTGGCTAGCATGATTTGATTAATTTATCGTGAAGATTGTTTGCTATTTAACCCTTGATTACAAAGCTGACATACACATCTCATGAGCGATGTATTCTTCTCCCCTCTTTGAGAAATAATGGTGAACAGATAAGTTCTTCTTCTCCCCTCCTTGAAATTCGTGTACACCTGGAAGATATAATTAGGTATGTTATGTTACCTTCTATAACCGTTATACATTAGTTATAATGTCCAATAGATTTATAACTTTCTTTCCTGGTTTTGAGATATTTTATGTCCCATTTTCTTATTCTTTTTGTTCTATTTTATTTTGTAACTATTTGTAAGGGGTGATCTTAAGTTCTCAACACTCTTGGATCATTGTTACCCATTGTTTCATAATGTATTGTATTGTATTATACTCTATCGTACTGTATTGTATGGTAGATACAATGTTTGGTTAAACTGTATTGTTTGTTGTTGTTTAATAACATTTTTGTTGTTTGGTTTGACTGTATCGTATTGTATAGTAATTTATAAATTTACTAAAATATCCTTAATTATTCTAAGGTAGTAGGTTTGAGTAGAATTAAATAGTATAAGGTAAAGGGTAAAACAGTATTATGAAATATTATGTAAAGATATAATTGGGAAAAGAAATTAAGGAACAATGGAAACACACCAATCTGATTGTTCCATAAAATGGAGGCTTTGATTGTTACGTGACAACAAAATTTTACAATACAATACAATACATTTTAAGTAACAATCAAAACAAACATTGTAGGTATAGTAACGATACAATACAATACAATAGGTAACAATGATCCAAATAGAGTGTAAAACTCACATCAATTTTACTCTTTTTAGCTACAGAGCAAACAACTACTGCCCATCAGGGTTATTTCTATTTCACTATAGTGATTTTTCCTAGAGGAGTCAACTGATTAGCTTTCACTTGATTGACTACTAAATATGATGCTGGTAAGCCTTTGTTTTATTTTGGTTTTCAATAAAAACTATTTCTAAAACATTCTTATTGCTAGTGTATAGGTGTTGTAGACATTTTCATGGTCTTATCCCATTGAGAGAATGATTTTTTTCTAAAATACCCTTACGATGATTGTACACTAAATTCACTATTCCATGACATTGATAATCCTTGTGCTTCCAAACTGTTCCAAAATTTGCTTCTCGTAGGTCTATTCATTTTTAAATTGTTTTCCCCAAATAGTATGGTTGTTTTAGTTTCTTAATTACCTTATGCTATAACTTCAGAAAGAAAGCCATGAGTGTTTTCATCCACTCAACCACCAACCCAAAACAAAACTTTAGTTTCCAAGTGTTAAGTATTGTATTGTTGAGATAGCCTTTTTGTATTCTTTAAATCTTAATTTGATGTTGTGAAACTATATCTTGTTTGATTTATAAACTTTTATAAAAATTTTGGGTTCTTCACTGAAGCTGATTCAATAGAACAAGTTTGTAAATTCATATCTTTCACCTTGTAAACCTTTTTTTCATCTTTAGTATTCCATGACGGTGATTGGAATGTCCAAGTACTGTATACTTGAATAGGGAGAGATGATATTCCATTACAACATGAGTTGAAGGCAATAATCAACTTCTTACATTGTTTACTAATTTTACTTTTCTTCTGTTGAAATTTCAGAACCCGTCTACTAGAGATGTATAGTTGTCGTTGGTGATCTTTAATGTGCATGATTTCTGCAATTGTTATCCATTTTTTTCTTAATTGCCTTTTCTTTGCTAACCATTGCAACTTAAGTAAGAAAATTAGTTGTTTCATTCACAGAGAAAAACCATCCTTAGACCTTGTTTCAATCTCAATGAGAAAAAGGAACAAACAAGTGGCACTAAATCATTTTGTACAAATCTTTATGGGTGTTTTATGAACTGTTATGTAAAGTTGGCATCACTCCGGCCACCATTGTTAGAACGATCATCTTCTTTGATCGTCGTGTGCTCTATGTTGAGAGAAATATTTCTCTATATGATTTTGCATATGTCAAATATTTATTGCAACAGAAGAATAAATTTGTGTTATTCAATGAGTCATGAAGAAGACAAAGAGCCTAGTTGTATGACTTATAGCTTATAGCTTATAAAACTTTGATTGGGGTAATGGATCCAAGTTTATTGTTTTGAGGCTTCTTTCACCTCTCCTTGCTTAAGATCAACCATTTATTTTCTTTTTTCTTTCTGGTGGACAATTTACCATATAAAATGTATAAAATTATCTTTTTTCACAACTATTCTTAGCACAACTACTATTTACCATTACTATTGTTATCATGATGTCACAATTCTATAATTACTACTAAAATTGTATGTTTTATTATTTAAATTTTACTTTCTCTTTTACACTTGTTTTCTTAAATAATCGATTATCGTCATCTTATTTCACGTTTAATATTTATTGAATTAATTATAAATCCATATTTTTGTATCTATATTTTATATTAGCGTTAAGTCGTAATATTGATATTTTTATTTTTATCAATTATTAATTGTCATCATATAATATATATAGTATTAGTTACTAATGTAGAAGCCCAAAAAATTTTATAACGCAGAAAGAAAAAAGGCCATGAAAATTAGACCAAAGCCCAAATAAGTCTCGAGCATTTTTAGTCCAACCACCAAATCAACCCATCAGGTGAAAACCGTTCATTTTAAGCCCAAATTTTTACTCTTAGAACTATTTTGATCTTAATACAATAGGACTTCATTCATTGTCAAACAACAGCTATACACCTTTTCTACATCTTTCATTGGAACTTCTGTTAGGAAGCTTTTTCCGCCCCCAGAGCACCTTAAATCACTGTCTTTTATGCTCAAAAATTATCTTTTGTATTCTCTTTCGATCTCAACTGAAACTCAACTTTCAAGCTTGTTCGAGTTCGTCCTTGTTCGAATATAGACTCTTGATCGCAATAGTCACGTTCACTGCCCTATAGCAGGTGACTTTCACTCCTTTTCCTCTGTTTTGGTTTTGAGAGTGATTTTTTCTTGGTTTAGCTGTAATGAAATAATGTTAAAACGTTGTTCAATATTCCCACATCATGGTTTTTGGAGAATATTGAATCACATCTCATGATATGAAATCATGAGATGGAATCAGCGTAAAATCACATGTCCAAACGTTGGTTCCATCTCACGATTCCATATCATGATACAGTATCGCATGATGAAACACCTACTTAGTATTTCAATGTTTAATATTTGAAAGTGTGTTCCTTTCTTAAATTGGACATCAAGAACTTGGAGAATGATTTAAGGCTAGGATAACATAATTGCAGGGAGTCAATTCATTTGTTTATTTTCAGTTGATGTTCTTTTGGCAAATTTTATATGATAAAATTCGACGTTGCTATGGTGAAATGTTAGGATTTTATGATTACAAACTGCCTGTGACTCTGCTCTAAATATATACTAGGTAAATTACCTGTGCTTCGCACGGGATTGAACTATTTTAGTAAGCTTACATATGATCATTCGGTAATATTAGTATTTTTAATACATACAATACATTGTGAAGAACATTTTATCTTAAGGCAAAGCGTTCCACTAAAATTTTAAATTGCCATTTTTTTTAATTTTCGTTTTTGTTATACTAAAATTATGAGTCATAGATAGATTTTAAGTATAAGAAAGAAGTCGAAGAAAATCTCCATGGAAAGAGTTGGTCAGAAGTAATGAATTTTTCTAAATTCCAAGAAGTTATAAAGAGAAACATCAAACATTAAAAGTGTTACTATCCTAAAAATATACATCAGACATTAAGAAGAGACCAAAAAGCCTCGAACAACAACACTCTCAAGTAAAGTGGAACATCACGTCCATATAAGAACATAATTAACTAAATTCAAATGGAGGACCTTCAGCTCCTTTCTTATGAACCTCAATCAATCTTTTTTTATTATAGTATGTTGCATCATGTATATGTTAAAAATGACTCTAAAATTGTTAGTATCATAAATGTTTTTCCTCATTGTCTCAGAATAGTCATTAATATTCCTTGGATTGAAGTGAAGAAATAGGTAAAAACTTTTACTTGGAGAGTTTTGAAAGGAACTGATAATAAACCAAGCTTTTTTTATGAGCTTTTTTTCCAGCCTTTGTATCTGTGTTTTATTCATTATCTACTGGAAAATAATTAAGTAATATTCTCCAACAGAGACAATAATATGTATACCTCAATCCATATAAAATGTTTGTACCTAAGAAAAAACAATCAAAATAATTTACTAATTGTGGCAAGCAAGAGAGTAATTTGTTTAGTTCTTTTAACAAACATCATCACTGGTTTCATATTAGTTATCACATATTTATTGTTGTTGTCACAACCCAGACCATATTGATTGACACCCACTCAAACCCTCCGGTGTAAGAGAACCATTACTATAACATAAACAAACAAATGTAATGAAAACTAAGGCATTTAATGATGCGGAAGTAGGTTTAAATGACTATAAAAATGGAGTCCCCATAAACTCCATGGTTTTAACAAACAACTAACAAAACTAATGCGGAAATTCAACCCTTAGAACCTAAAAGTCAATGTACCAAAACTCTACTAACGACAAGTCTAAGGACAAGGGACACAACCCCAAAACTAAACAACACCTTAAACAAATAGTCTGAGTACGAAAAGAGTGGACTTAAACAAGAAAGATCCATGGCAGCCTAAAAGAACTGGTTCACGCTTGAATCCGGTCACTCTCAATAGTCACTTAGCTGAGGTCTATCAATAGCCACCTGAAGATACCCTGTACTCAACAAAGAAAGAGCAAGTGCAATATCAGTAAACAACCGCAGTGTACTGGTAGGATCACGCAGCTATCCCAATAAGTGTAACATACATTAGTCAATACAACAATATAATCACATGAACATATCGAACATATACAATATCATCGACATATATGAACAATGAACAACTTCACGAATCTCACATATCACAGTTATATCAATTTATATCAATATACCATTTTCCAATATCAATCATAATTAGATATGAACGAACCCATCACAAGTAGATACACAACACATTTCAATGGTCCTCTCATGGAACCCAATTTAATGGTCCTCTCATGGAACCCACACCCAAACAGTTAGCATACCACAATGTGGTATCCGATCCAATAACTATACAGGAATGTAGCAACCAATCCCATAATTATGCCGAAACGTGGCAACCGATCCAAGTTAGTTATGTCGGAACATGGCAACTGATCCAAGATAGTTATGCCAGAACGTGGCAACCGATACATTCAACACACCACAATAACAATCACAAGTGTATCCTCAAGATCATACATTTAAGTCATGATTTCATGGTAACCATCATTCATCTATCTTATTTACAATAAGTGTGATCAATAATGCAACATTCATATACATACATGTATCATAATGAAGCAAGAACAAACATATACCACTCAATCGTAGAACCACAACCATCACCTACCTTGAATCCCCTAAGGCACTTGATCTTCCCTTTCCGGATTCATCCCGCTTGTTCGTGGTCTAAAAACAACAATTTATACGCAAGGATCGGCAATCAAAGATCTAATTATCCAGATTATAACAAACTCAATAACCCTAGACCAAACCCTTGGTCCCCATACCCAGATTAGGGTTTTTTCCACCATAAATTTCAGATCAAACCTACCCCCATCGATAATTACCCATTAGATTATGTTCTACGGATTGAAAAATGGATTCAGGGAGTTAAAACTTTACCTTTAGCCTCAAGAATGGTGAAAATTGGTCAAGAACTCGTCTGGGGTCGTCTCCTAGCTCTCAAAGTCAAAAAGTGCAAAATAAAACGTTTTTAGGGTTTTATTTCCAACTTAAGTCGCATTTTTCTTGCTACAGCGGGACCTATTCCGCGACAGCGGCCCCGCCCTGGCGGGAGAAATCCTCGCCATAGCGGCTTGAACGGAACAGTGAGCAAAAATAATAAATACAAGACCCCATTTCACAACACACTTTCAACCAACGACACTCAGAAACTACCCGTTCACGCCAAGATCAGTTTCGGGCATTCTACTCAACCGAATTCAATTTCATAAAGTCGTACGGTTTCCTTAACGACTTACTTATCTACTCATGTGATAGAATTCTTAATTTGATCAATCAATTGCTACCAGATTTCCCTAGACCTCACAGACTCCGATTTCATCCAAATCTAGACTACGTTGGGAAATCTAAAGTTACTAGAGAAGTTTTCTAACCCGAATTCTTTCCCCATTGACTTTTCAATAACGACGGGAACATGTCGTTACAATAGGTACCAATTTACCCATCACTCGTCCTCGAGTGACAAATTATGAGGAAAGGGCTAAAGCAAGAATAGAGTAGTATATGAATCGTCGAATAAATGGGGATACTTGTCCCACATACTTTTTCTGTCGACTCTGGGATGCTAGAAGCTTAGCTTAAGATATCTGTCCCACATATTCAACCACACATAATTGATACCTGACCTTGATGACTAGAGGAATATTAAGATTGCCGGACAACCACAAATATGCATGGTAGCTCATCTATAAATTCTCATTAGCAAGGTGGTACATGTAGAACTACTAAAATACTTAAACAATTCAAAGACCACCAATTATGTCATTCGAAATAACCAAATCTTCCCAATTTTCCCACTCAACCAAGAGAACATTGCAGGATTTGGTACCCCTGATCTACCACTAGGGATTCACCCACAAAAGTGAAAACACACTAGATCATAGCTAGTGAATCATACTCACAACAGTAACAACCATCATAAACACTCCAATCTTTTACCTTATTATAAACCAGCACTTTTAAAACTGAAACCTTTCTTAGGTACTTAACAATCAATAGTAGTAAACTTATGACTCATCCCATGTGTAAGTCCTTTCAAATGCTCAATACCGGATACAATTGATCATTTCTCACCTTGCCAATTCATACCTTGACAAAATACATCACCACGAATGTAGACTCACAATGAAAAATCTGAATTGTATTTTCCACCATATAACACAATCCCCTTATCTATCAACATTAGCTTATACCTTGAAGATTTTTATGAATTCATAGGTCCTTGCTTATTATTGATCGCATATCCATCTATCTTCCAATATCCTTCGCTAAAAGTTCCATCGTACTTATTACTAAACTCAGAAACAAAACCAAATTACTTATCATCACAGTCAAGCTAATGCCTGCACAATCCTTTCTCAAGTCTTTTTCAATAGTTTTTAACCCATCTGATGATACCTCTTTAGCCTTAAGAATACAATAAAATATTCTTGCTCTCGCCTCTCTCTAAAGGTTGTACTACATTCTACTATATTTTCCTTCATTATAACTCTAGCTCTTTAACATTCTATTCGAGTGGTGTCCTACCATCTCTCATAATTTTCCATACAACCACGTAACTCACTAAATATTAGAAAACCACAACCTTAGCTACTCGCAAGTCGTAATTACTATACAAAATTGGCTTAACCAACAATCTTATTATATAATTTCATCCTGTCACAATCCATCACGACTCTTATTACCATTACGCTCCATCATCCTTGACTATCACTACGAAGTCAACCTTTTCATCAGCAGAACACCTCAAACTCAGGTATATTCATCACATTCAAAGGACTAACCCAATTTATACGCACTTTCTTACTAAAATACTTCAATTTTCTTCACCTAAGTATACTAATGGGGACCTTCCTTATCCATAAGCTTGTCATTCCGGTATCAATCTACTCTTTTATGGCTTAATATAAAATCATCAGTCCTCATACTACCCTTCTTATTCTTAACAAACAAGACAGGAGCACCCCACTCGAAAACACTAGGACGGATGAACCCTTTATCAAGAAGCTCTTGGATTTGAGCCTTAAGCTCTCTTAATTCTGTTGGATCCGTATGATACGGAGGGATGTAAATGGGCTGAGTGTCAGTTCTAAGTCAATATACAAATCTATATCTCTATATAGAGGCATACCAGACAAATCCGTAGGAAACACTTCCTTAAAATTCAGACACCACAGGAATAGACTCACTAGAGGGAGACTCGACCTCAACATCCCAAATATGAGCCAAATAAGCCAAACAACCTTGTCATACCAGTTTCCTAGCCCGAATGGAGGATATTATCTTATCCATCTTAGGAATGTACACCCATTCCCACTCTAATCTTTCCCTACCAGGGATCTCTAGAGTTACCGACTTAGTATTACAATTAAACCCGGTATAATAGGGGGACAACCAAGTCATGCCTAAGATTATATCAAGTCGGTCATATCCAGCATAACCAACTCAACCCAAATCTGAAAATCCATAAACACAACAAGACAACACGATATACATGGGTGACTATGACTAACTCTTCCATTGGGGTAGAAACATGCATGGGGGCATCAACTATAACACAAACCACATCGAATCCCAAGGCAATTGAATTGACACATACAAATAAGTAGAACCCGAATCAAACAAAACAATAGTCATCAAAGCAAAGACAAGAGTAACTTTTGTAACCACTACATCACACCCTCAAACTCGGTCTTACCCAAAAAAACATAAAATTGAGTCTTGTCCTCTTGACGGGCAACTTTATTTCCCGGCTACACTACTTCTCTATCTGCATTACCATTTCCCCGGCCTTGCTGATTTCCTCCTCATATGCCTAGGTTCTCCACAATTTCAACACAACTTATAACGTATATTCAATTGTTGAACACTGAGCTACATCACGGGGTTAGTTCAGGTACGATTCGGGTTCTGAAATTGTGACTAGGAAAAACATGGGACACAGGGCTGAGATTCTGTCTCGCCCTATCCTGCTCTGGCGGAAGAAATCCTGCCCTGGCAGCCTCGCCTTGGCAGGAAAAATCCCGCCCCAGCGTCCTCAACGAAAACAGAACCCATGTCAACAATTTTCTGGGGTTCTTTTCTTTTCTAAACTCCCCAAAGGTTCCTAACTATAACTAGGCATTTAAGGAAATCCTTTTAGCTAGGGAAATCATTGTCTACCCCCCGTTCAACCCAATGAAGTAGGCACTTTAGAATCCTTTTACATCGTTTCAACACTACCACACCCATATCCCCAGGATAAGCCCAGATTCTCACACGGTTATCAGCTGGTCATACCGTATGTCCAGATTTCTCGCTTACGAACCACATCGTATTTTATCTAGACACTTGCACCTAATCTCATGATGACTTTCTTTTCATAACAAGTTTCACAACACTCAAGCAGATACAACTTGCAGACAAGTCCAAATTCCTTAATTAGTTCATTCCATAGACGACTATTACTGATCATATCTATACCTTATACGTCCTCTAAGGCCACATACCAATTGAAACCTTCTTAGTTCCAATTAACTTGCTTGTGTCCCTCCAGTCATGACTACGACGTCTAGTTCACTTCGTTGAGATACCAATTGGACTCAACTCATACCACAAGCGATAATAGTAGCTAGCGTGCCCCACAAAACTGCTAATTTCAATTACAGAACTTGGTCGAACCCAACTCTTAACAGCCTCAATCTTTAATTGATGGTAACCAGACCTTAAATCAATTTTAGAGAAAGCCGATGCACCTTGCAATTGGTCAAAAAGGTTGTCTATCTGAGGCAATGTATATTTGTTCCAAATGGTAACCCTATTCAACTGTCAGTAATCTATACACATCACTCTTTCTAGTGATGGCGTTACCACTTTTGTTGCTCAAGTTTGAACCATTGAGTGAAGGAGGAAAGGTACCAATGTGTATCACCCATATACCAATTTGACTCAAGTCACAACATAAAGGAGTAGAAATAAGTGAGTTTTTCCTAAAGTCCTATAGCCTATCAAAGAAAAGTACGGACGTTATTGTACCGTTCAATAAGACTCTACTAGACTCATTTCGGTACAATATGAGATCAATGAACCTAGTGCTTTGATACCAACTTTGTCATGACCCGGACCATCGTGATTGACACCCACACAAACCCTTCGGTGGGAGAGCCATTACCACAACCCAAACAAACAAATTTTATGAAAGATACGGAAGCAGGTTTTAATGACTATGAAAATGGAGTCCCCATAAACTCCATGGTTTTAACAAACAACTAACCAAACTAATGCGAAAATTCAACCCCTAGAACCTGAAAGTCAATGTACCAAAACTCTACTAACGACAGGTCTAAGGACAAGGGGTATAACCCCAAAACTAAACAACACCTTAAACAAATAGTTTGAGTCCAAAAAGAATGGACTTAAACAAGAAAGATACGTAGCAGCCTGAAAGAACTGGCTCACCTTTGAATCCGGTAACGCTTAATAGTCACCTAGCTGAGGTCTATCAATAGCCACCAGAAGATGCCCTATACTCGACAAAGAAAGAGCAAGTGCAGTATCAGCACACAACTATAGTGTACTGGTAGATTCATGCAACAATCCCATTAAGTGTAACATACATTACACAATACAACAATATAATCAAATGCACATATCAAACATATACAATAGCATCAACATATACGAACAATGAACAACTTCACAAATCTAACATATCACTGTTATATCAATTTAGAGAAACATATCATTTTCCAATATCAATCATCATTAGATATGAACGAACTCATCATAAGTAGATACACAACACATTTCAATGGTCCTCTCATGGAACCCAATTCAATGGTCCTCTGATGGAACCCACACCCAAATAGTTAGCATACTGGAACGTGGTATTCGATCCAATATTTATGCTGGAACGTGGCAATCGATCTCATAATTATGCCAGAACGTGGAAACCGATCCAAGTTAATTATGCTGGAACGTGGCAACCGATCCATTCAACACACCACAATCACAATCACAAGTATATCCTCAAGATCATACATTTAAATCATGATTTTATGGTAACCATCATTCATCTATCTTATTTACAACAAGTGTGATCAATAATGCAACATTCATATACATACATGTATCATAATGAAGCAAGAACAAACACACATAAAAATATCAATGAATCATAACCATCACCTACCTCGAATCCAAGCTTGAATACCCTAAGGCACTTGAATCTTCCCTTTCCGTATTTCTCTTGCTTATTCGTGGTCTAAAAATAACAATTTATACGCAAGGATCAACAATCAAAGGTCTAATTATCCGGATTATAACAAACTCAATAATCCTAGACCAAACCCTTGGTCCCCATACCCAGACTAGGGATTTTTCCACCATAATTTTCAGATCAAACATTCCCCCATCGATAATTACCCATTAGATTACATTCTACGGATCAAAAAATGGATTTGGGGAATTAAAACCTTACCTTTAGCCTCAAGAATGGTGAAAAACGGTCAAGAACTCGTCTGGGGTTATCTCCTAGCTCTCAAAGTTGAAAAGTGCAGAATAAAATGTTTTTAGGGTTTTATTTCCGACTTAAGTCGCATCTGTCCCGCTATAGTGGCCCCCATTGCCGGCAGAAATCCCCGCCATAGCGGTTTGCACGGAACAGTGAGCAGAAATAATAAATCCAAGACCCCATTTCACAACACACCTTCAAGCAACGACACTCAGAAACTACCCGTTCACGCCAAGATCAGTTTCGGGAGTTCTGCTCACCCAAATTCAATTATGTAAAGTCGTACGGTTTTCTTAACGACTTACCTATGTACTCGTGTGATCGANTTATTTCCGACTTAAGTCGCATCTGTCCCGCTACGGCGGGACCCATCCAGCTATAGTGGCCCCCATTGCCGGTAGAAATCCCTGCCATAGCGGTTTGCACGGAACAGTGAGCAGAAATAATAAATCCAAGACCTCATTTCACAACACACCTTCAAGCAACGACACTCAGAAACTACCCGTTCACGCCAAGATCAGTTTCGGGAGTTCTGCTCACCCAAATTCAATTATGTAAAGTCGTACGGTTTTCTTAACGACTTACCTATGTACTCGTGTGATCGAATTCATAATTGGATCACCCAATTGCTACCAGATTTCCCTAGACCTCACAGACTCTGATTTCGTCCAAATCTGGACTAGTTTGGGAAATCTCAAGTTACTATGAAAAGTTTTCTGACCCCAATTCTTTCCCCATTGACTTTTCTATAAGGACGGGAATATGTCGTTACAGTTGTATGCTATCAAATATAGCACAATCCATAAACAATTTTCCCCAAAAGTGTATGAAGAAACTTGTAGAAAGGGATACAAGAGAAGATAAATTTTCAATCATCCTTGCTGAAATTTTTAATAGAGTTAAAAAAAGTCACCAAAATAGAAAAAAGAAATTTTCATAGTTACATGAATCACTATGACTTATAGTAAAGATTAAGCTCCATGAAATATGAGGAAGAAAACTTTGAGGAAAGAAACAAACTTCATAAGAAGCTTAATTAATGAATTTGCATTTGACTACCCTAGAGCGAGAAAAAACTTGCAAATAATAGTGGCAGGAAATCCCTCTATTTATAGACAACAAACGGTAGTGTGAACAAATGCTTATTGTGCCTTGTCAAAAAGGTCACAACTCATTGGAAAAGTTACTACCCTTCGGAGAGGTCACAACCTTTCATAAAAGACGCAACTCTGCATAAAAGTCACAACTTTTCATACAAGTTAAAACTTTTTAGAAGAGTCATAACTTTTCATAAAAGTCACTACTTTTCATAAGTCACAACTTTTTATGAAAGAGGAAGGCTAGTTTTGGAAATAAATAAATTAAAAGGGAATTCTGGTTTGTGGTGGCGGCCTAAGGTTCTCTTTTATATATATATACATACTAGGTAATTTACCTGCGTTTCGAGCGGGCATAAATAATCTTTCTAAGCTTTTGAACAACCTTTCCAATAATCGACTTATATAAGAAAAAAAAAAAGTAAATTTCAATAGGTTTTTAGAACATATCAACAGAAATAAATTATTTGACATTATCACATATCTCAAGAATTGTAAATATATAATTAATGATTAAAAATATTTTGATATCTAATCATTTTTATCATTTACATATTTTATCATAATATATGTTTGATTATACAAGTGTCTTGTTAAAATTGAGTGATGTTCGAATGTAGCTATTAAACATCACTTTTTCTATTTTTTTGAACATGGAAGATATAAAATCTGATAACATTATGGTTAGAATAACTCCTTATGACAAAATATTTATGTGAAAGTTTTCGATAATCAATAATAGTTATAAATAAGTTAAGACCGTTAAAAAGAGTACACCACAACAACATAAATAATTTTTTTTAGACACAATCTACTTGTTTGAGGTCAAACGTTCACCACTTTTCGTTATTGTTACTTTGTTAGTCTAACAAAACTTATAGAAGGAGAAAAGTAAATTTGAAAAAATAATAAAATAATATTATTGACCTTTTTAGAAATTCATTCTTCAATAAACTGCTGCTCTGAAGGCCCTTCTAGATGCTTCATCAATGCAACTTTACGACTTGTTCAGAAATATGTATGTATAATTGTTGCATTACGTAGTACAAGTAGACAAAAATTTTGGTTTGTAGACTCATTTTAAAGAGATATTCTCAAACAGTAAAAAAATTAAAAATGACTCTAACATAGATAACCCAAACGCTCAGCAATGACTTGGGAGATGAAGGACAACAAATCTATATTTATAGACATATCTTTTGTAGTTTAAGATATTAGTTTTATTTAGAATAGGTTTTGTTTCATATTCTTCAAATGAAGTTTGCCGAAAATAGTCATAACTCACACCAAAAATATTTAGAAGAGCCGAATGAGAAGGGAAAAAAAGAAAGACATTAAAAGGGCAATTTTTTTAGTTTAAGATATTAGTTTTATTTAGAATAGGTTTTGTTTCATATTCTTCAAATGAAGTTTGCCGAAAATAGTCATAACTCACACCAAAAATATTTAGAAGAGTCGAATGAGAAGGGAAAAAAAGAAAGACATTAAAAGGGCAATTTTTTTTGTCCAAGTGACGTAATATACATACCAAATAAAAAATAATCAATATAATTTGAAGGAAACAACAAAACAGCAAGAAAAAAACATACATAGGGAGTAAACTATGAGATATCCAATTATGATAATACATTATTTTAACCAGAAAAGTTCCTATGTTTTGGAATAACATACCACAAAAAATTGACTAACACTTCAATCAACTTTCAATCCTTAAAGTACTCATAATATCCGCTAATAAAATTTAATAAAAATAGATAAAAACAACATAAAAACCAAAAGATATGGGCATGAAAAGTTATTAACTCTCAGAGGATTTTTTAAAGAACACAAAATCGCATCCTTGTATGTGAAGGAATGATGTTGTTGATGAAGAAATTATAGATTTGTAAGCGCTTTTTTTTATTTTACCTTCTACAATTTTAGTAGAGAAAACTTGCTTGAATACCCAAACAACGTTTGTTTTTTAATCTGTAGTAACAAATACTTATAACAATAACTTTGCATAAACATAAGCAACAAAATTTAAAGTATGTACTCAAAAACAACAATTAATAATATAAGCATAAATTAATGAATGTAAAAAACATACCAGGATCTTCAAAAATAGAATGAAACAAAATGGAAAAAATTGTGCCCATTGAATGCACAGTGTCCCCTTAAGGAAATTTTCCCCTCTAGTACCCGATGTTTAAAGGAATAGATCCTCTCAAGATAGAATGATTTTATTCATCAGTGTATTGATACAAAAACANGGATCTTCAAAAATAGAATGAAACAAGATGGAAAAAATTGTGCCCATTGAATGCACAGTGTCCCCTTAAGGAAATTATTCCCCTCTAGTACCCGATGTTTAAAGGAATAGATCCTCTCAAGATAGAATGATTTTATTCACCAGTGTATTGATACAAAAACAATGGTGTCAGTGAGCCATTCAACAGGAGAAAAGTACACAAATATTTAATAGTCTAGAAGAAGAAGAAGAAGAAGTTCAAAATTTTTGTTGTTTTAAAATGAGAGGAAAGTCCTCTATTTATAGACAACGAAGGGTAGTGTGAACAAATGATTATTGTGTCTTATCGGAAAGGTTACAACTTTTTGAAAAAGTTAAAACCCTTCGAAAGGTCACAACCTTTCATAAGAGTCACAACTTTTCATAAAAGTGACAACTCTTCATAAAAGTCACAACTTTTCGGAAATGTTACAATTCTTTGGAAAAGTTACAACCCTTCGGAAATGTCACAACCTTTCATAAAAGGCACAACTTTTCATAAAAGTGGCAACTTTTCATAAAAGTCACAATTTTTCATAAAAGTCACAACTTTTCACAAAAGGAGAAGGCTAGTTTTGGGAATAAATTAAATTAAAAGGGAATCCTGATTTGTGGTGGCACCACGTAGGCGGGCTTAGAGTTCTGTTTTATATATATATATATATATATATATATATATATATGATATGATATATGATTTATAAACTTTTAATTTAAGCCTTTTTTAAACTCTTTGTTAGAACCTTCTTTTGATCTCTGTTAGTAAGTAGTGTGTATGAGTTCTTTTTTTTTTCTTGCTGAATATCTAGTATGATCTATGTAAAAATCAATATCAAGTGATCATGGTTCGTAGAGTAAATTCTTTTGTAATTTAAGCATGTTAAAGTTGAGAATTATTTTTGTGCCTAAAAGGCATTTATGGTTGCTTCAACCTTGGCTGACTCTAGTTTGGTTCAAAAGTCTCCATTTTTTGTATATTTTGTGGCGTGATTTCATTTAGCTTCATCTATTTTCGTTCACTATCATTTAAAGTTGATTATCTTCCTAGTCTCTTAACCCTCTTTTTTTTGTATGAACTGTGAGAGTCCAAAAAGAGTCTTGATTCAAGACTCTAGAAAGATTAGAGTGTCAGGGACTCGACACCGACATACCTGCATATGGAGTCTCTACTACATCCTAAACTACCCTAATAGCAACAAAAGCAAGCAAAACTCATTTGAGGTCGCTTATATGTCTGCTTTATTATTATTCTTGTTTAGCATTTATTTGTTTTAACTTGCTTATGTGTTAATTTTTGTTTCATAACAGCTAACATGAGATAGTTGATTGGGTTTGGAAACCTTTATTTTAGTTCTAGTTACTAATGATTTTCTTATCTTATGTATAATATAACTTTTATTTCAAAAAAAAAAAATCAACGAGGAGCCAACAAGTGCTTAACTTCAAGTTTTCTTTTTCAAAAGGTTTTCAATATATACTCATCTCCATGCGGCAATTAGATTTTGTTGAAGCAAATGACCTTTATTTATTTATTAAACGCAAGTCAATTTAGTCCATATACAAAAGAGTTTTCAAATGTTAAAATATTTTCTAAGTTATGACTTTTTCAAATTCTTTAGCACTCATTTTCCTTTTTAATTAATTAACCTATGTTTGACAGGTTAACTGTTTTTAACGGATCTTAATGAATACCTTTCCCCTTCCTTTTAGGATAAATTAGAACCCTTACCTAGAATCGCATAAGGTTAAGTAGACCTTAATATAGAGTTAATTTAGCCTAACTTTAGCAAAATAGGTGTCCTAATTCACCTTTAACATAATAAGGTGGCGACTATTTAAAATAGCATTAAAATTCACCAATATGGTGTACACCGCTTGAACCTCTAGTTAATGTGGGGTATAACACATATGCTTATCAATTTTATTTTTTGTATATTTTGTACTATTATTCACCAATCTAGCTTACTTGAGATTCAGGTTTTGTAGTTGTTGCTCTTTACTATGCTACTGGTGTTCAGAATAGTGAGGATAAGTTTAAGTTTAACCTAAAACATTGTTGATGTGTAGACAATTAGCTAGTAAACTATTGCTTGTTTTTACTACTTTATTTTTATTTGAATTTCGTATTAATCATATGATGTTTTATAAGAGTGAAATAAGCAGAAAAGTATTTTTGCCTTATGCTTGTGAAGTACCAACATAAACTGAAGAAGGGCACTTCCCTTCTCATTACCTAGATTCAACTGTTTTTCATCGATTTATATCTTCTTTATTCAAACCATATTTCTTTTCCTTTCCTAGTTCATATAATGATTTGACTTGTGCTTCATATGGTAACAATAAGTTATACTCTTTTATGATACATTGTAGATATAGTTTGACATTTGCATTGACTAGGATTAGAAAGTTACTTTATCTTGCAAAAAGAAGACGAGATTAGTAAGTTTGAATGGGCTAATATATTTGACTTTGATTGAAGTACATAGAAATAGTACTTCGAAGATGTAAAAGTGTATACATATATTGCTCAACAATCAACATTGTTATGCGTAAAAAACTTTTCTTTATTTCTTATTGAAGATAAAGATCAATACTTATACAAGAGATTTCTAAGGAGCCAAGTCTCCTAACATTACTAGAATACGCAAGGTTAAATGATACATAGATATATAATACTTCTAGTTATCTATCCTAGTTATGCCCCCTCATATTGAGCAGGATGTGGGAACACTATCAACTTGCTTCTCAGCTTCTGATAGCGTGCTTTGGGTAGAGATTTAGTGAGGACATCAGCTATCTGATCATAGAATATTATCTTTCCCTAATCAAGTAAAGAGTACTTGGACATAACAATCACCGGCATGGAATACTAAAGACGAAAAAAAGTTTACAAGATGAAAGATATGAATTTACAAATCTGTTTTACTAATTCAGCTTCGGTGAATGAAGCAAAAATTTTATAAAAGCCTATAAATCAAACACAACATTTATTGACATTTGAAATCAACATATAGTTTCACAAAATCAAATTAATATTTAAAGAAAACAGAAAAGATTATCGCAATAGTACAAATAAATATTTAACACTTGGAAGCTGAAGTTTTTTTTTGGGTTGGTCGCTGGGTGGATGGCAACACTCTTGGCTTTCTTTCTTAAGTTATAGAAGTAGGATATTAAGGAACTAAAACAACCATACTATTGGGGGAAAACAATTTTAAATTGAAAAGGTCTAGGAAAGCAAATCTTTTAACAGTTAGGAAGCACCACGATTGTTGATGTCACAAAATTGTCAATTTAGTGTACAATCATCATAAGAGTATTTTCGAAAAAACTCATTCTCTCAATGGGATAATCCTATCAAATTTTCTACAACACCTATACTACAACAATAAGAATGTTCTAGTAATTAGTCTGATTCAAAACAAAGCAAACAACGGCTTTGAAGAAATCGAAACCAACATCATATTCAGTAGTCAATCAAGTGAAAGCTAATCAGTTGACTCCTCTAGGTAAAATAAATATAGTGAAATAGAAAGAACTCTAATGGACAATAATTGGTTGTTCTATAGCTGATGAGAGTAAAACAAATGTGAGTTTTCAGAACTTTAGGTTACCCCGTACAAGAATAATTGCAAAAAAAACAAAAAACAAAAAAAATAACCAAATAGGACATAAATGATCTCAAAACAAGGAAAGAAAGTTATATAGCTACTGGATACTATAAGTAAAGTATAACGGTTATAGAAGGAAACATAACATGCCGAATTATATTTTTAAAGTCTACAAGAATTTCAACAAGGAGAGAAGAACAAGTTATATATTCACCATAATTTCTCAGAGAGGGGAGAAGAATATATCGCTCATGAGATGTGTATGTCAACCTTCTAATCAAGTGTTAAATAGAAAACAATCTTCACGATAAATTAACCAAATCATGCTTGCCAGAAAATATGAAAAATTCCCATCTAAGCTAGGAAACGTGTTAGGACATTCCATTTTCTTCATCTAAATAGAGATATTTTGGAAATGTATTTGACACTCCAAAATATCTTTAATCTTAACTTTCGGATTAAAGATCATAAATTAATACTTATCAAAGTTTATATATTTTCTTGTGGTGTTAAATTCAGCAAGCTGGCAAGTCAAAATATAGTAGTCTCCATAATTTTATCGTGTCCCAATAAATGAAAATAAAACATTGTAAACCATTTCACCTATACATCAATAGTTGAGATAACCATTAAAGAAACATAAACATGTTCTTACATTTTAATATAGTTATCTTCTTCTGACATCCTTCAACCCAACAAAGGAAAATAAAATTAAAATACAAGTTTCTACTACAAAATGCCCATCAAATACTACTTCATGGTTGGGTAGCTGTGTCTACAAACGCATTTTATTTCATTAGTTTATAGATATCTTCATATGATGTTGACAAATGCTAACTGAAATTATATGTTTCCCCATGGAGAAGATCAGACTTTGCCATATTTGACACTATATGTGTGCAATTTGACTCACTACAATCTACATGATTTCAAGCTTCTCAAACCATGATTCACTATGCAAGTAAAATGTTAGTCAAGAGGTCAACATCCTTTCATCTAAGATTGTCAGATTAACCTAATTTAGGCTTGCCTTGATACCCAAGGCTTCATTTATTTACTTAAAAGTAGGGGGTAAATATGCCATGTAATAATTACCCTTGAAAAGGAGAGCAATAAAAATCAATTTCACTAATATTAATCGTCGACACAACTAAATTTCTATAGAACACAAAGCCAAAAATGAAATAATCTTCAGTGCATTGATAGCGATAAAATAAATGACAAATAAAATCATTTCATCCGATCTATGTTTGCTTGGATGGCTTTTTATTGACTTATTAATGAATTTTTTAAGTTGAAAATAATTAATTAATTAGTTAAGAGAAAATAATCCAAGCAACATAGATAAGATGAAATGAGGGGGTGTATGTGGATGTGATTGAGTACTGAATCATTTTCTTGAGGTAATCGAAAATTATTTTTTCCATAAAGGTCTCATGGCACTAGTGCCTTCAATGACAATGATTAGTTGTTTATTCATAATGTATATTTTGCTAAAGATACTATAGATTGATGGTTGTTCGCCATCTATGATTTTATTTATTAAATAGTATATAAGTTCAGGGATAGGGTTTAAACATAAATTTGTGTAGACATTAATATTTTGTTGGATTTAAGATTGGCCTCTACAAGACTAGTTGAATCAATGTTCTTCAAACCCACATGTATGTTAGAGGTTATTAGAGGCTACTCCACCCTGAACCCTAGCCCATACCTATAAAAAGAGGGTACAGGGTTGAGTAGCCTCCAATAACCTCTAACAGACCTCTGGGTTTGAAGAACATGGATTGGGCTAGTCTTGTAGAGGCCCATCATATATCAAACAAACTATTGATGTTTCCCAATACATTATTAGTTTCAACACTATCCCTAAACTTGTATACTATTTAATAAAAGAATCATAGGCGGCGAACAACAATAAATCTATAGAATCTTCAGTAAAGCACACACATTCAAAAAATAGCTAATCGTTGTCGTTAAAGGCACTGGTTCCATGGGACCTTTCTTGAAAACAACAATGTCTGATTACCTCAAGAAAATGATTTGGTACTCAAGTCACATCCACATACAACCCTTCATTTAATCTCATCTATGTTTTCTTGAATCATTTTTTCTTTACTACAAAAAATCATTAATCACTCAAGATAAAACAATCTAACAATCATAGATAAGCTGAAATGAATTGATTAATAATTTATTTTATCATTGTCAATGCAGGGAAACTTATTGTCTTTTTGTTTTGGTGTTCCAGTGAAACTTATTTTCTTTTTGGTTTATTGTTCTATTGGAATTGTGTCGTGTTGGCGATTAATTTTAGTAAAAATTTTTTTTATTGCTTTCCTTTCCAAGGGTGATTATTAGATAGCACATCCCCCCCTACTTTTAAGTAACTAAATAAAGCCTTAGTTATTAAGGCAAGGCCGGTAAGGTTAACCTGACCATTTTAGAGGCAAGAATGTTAACATGTTGCCCAATATTTTTCTTCCATGTTGAATCAAGTTTTGAGAATCATGGAACCATGTAGATTGTAGTTAATTAAATTGCACACATGTAGTAGTAAAGACAACAAAATCTGATCTTCTCCATTGATAAACATATAATTTTAGTAAGCATTAGTTATCATCATATGAAGATATCTATAATTGATGAAAGAAAAGTGCTTGTAGAAGAGGCTTCCAAGCCATGAAGTAGTTTCTGATAGGCTTTTTGTACTAAAAACCTATATCTTCTCTTTATTTTCCTTTTTTGGGTTAACGGGTATCAGAAGAGAATACCTATTTTAAAGTGCAAAAACATGTTTATGATTCTTTAATGATGATTTCAACTATTGATCTGAAATGCTTTATAATGTTCTATTTGCATTTGTTGGGATGCAACAAATTTTATGGAGACTTCCATTTTTTGACTTGCCAGCTTGCTGAATTTGACACCTAATAGAATATGTAAACTTTGAGAAGCATTAATTTCTAATCTTATATTTGAAATTTAATATTAGAGCTATTTTCTAGTATCAAATACATTTCCAAAATTTATTTATTTGGATGAAGAAGATTGGATGTCTTATCACGTTTTTTAGTTTACATTGGAATTGTCAACGTGTTCTAGCTAGAATGATTTGGTTAATTTATCATAAAGGTTGTTATATAACCCTTGATTACAAGGTTAACATACACATCTCATGGGCGATGTATTCTTTTTCCCTCTTTGCGCAAATATGGTGAACAAAAAACTTATTCTTCTCCCCTCCCTAAAATTCTGGTAGACGTGAAAGATATAATTAGGCATGTTATGTTACATTCCATAACAATTATACTTTAATTATATTATCCAATAGCTTCATAACTTTCTTTCCTTGTTTTGAGATGTTTTATGTCATGTTTTGGTTTTTTTATTCTTTTTTTTTCTTTTATTGCAACTGTTCTTGTGAGGGGTTATCTTTGGTTCTTAACACTCACATAAATTTTTCTCTCATCAGCTACAGAGCAAACAATTAATGTCCATCCGACTCCAGTGTTCTTTGTGTTTCACTTTAGTGATTTTACCTACAAAAGTCAACTCATTAGCTTTCTCTTGAATGACTACTTAATATGTTGTTGGTTTAGCGTTCTTCAAAGCCATTTTTTAATATTTTTTTAATCAGTCTAGTTTCTAGAACATTTCTATTGTAGAAGTGTATGTGTTGTAGACATTTTCATAGACATATGCCATTGAGAGAATGTGATTTTTCTAAAATACTCTTATGATTTCCCATCCCTTTGTAAGAGGACCGTCTTGAACTAAATGATGGATAAAGTAGTTTTAGGAGGATATCAAGGGGTTCAAAGTTGCAATTAGTGAAGTGGGGTACCATTTTGGTTTCTCTTTCTCTTGTTTGGAGATAATGCTTTGGTGTTCTATGATGCAAATGAGATCAAACTAAAACTCCTTGGACAAGGATTGACTTGTTTCCAAGTGGCGTTAGGGCTTATAATTAACCTTAGAAAATGTAAGACCATCTCAACAAAAATAGTGTGTCTAACCCTAAGCCTCAAGGAGGGAATGGTTGTGGACCTTTCACATCAAGTCCTCCCCCTCTTACTCAGATTAGCTAGCAAGAGGAATACTACTGATTATCTATGAAAGAAGGCTTTTAAGAATGAAATATTGTCTACTTTCTCCATGTGTGGAAGAAAGCATGAGGGTAAATGTCTAGATGGTTCTAATGCATATTTTGGTTGTGGCATGATGGATCACAAGATAAAGGATTGTCCCTCAGTTGCTAAGAATGGTGGAGATAATTGTCGATGGGGTCCATATTACCCTTCCCCATGTTCTAGTGATAATCAGAAGCAAAAGTAATTCTATGCACTTCAGACTTGTCATGAGCCAGAGGGTTCTCTCGATGTGGTTACCGGTATGTTGAAAGTCTTTTATCTTGATGTTTATGCTTTGCTTGATCCTAGTGCTACCTTGTCGTTTGTGATGCCATATGTGGCTTTGAGGTTTGATATTCTTCATGATGTGTTTTTAGATCCTTTTTCTGACTCTACTCGTCTAGGTGATTCTATTATGGCTAAAGGATCTATAGAAAGTGTCCCGCCTCCTTCTCCCAAGCAGCCATTCATGTTGATATTGTAGAGCTTGATATGCTAGATTTTGATGTTATTCTTGGTATTGATTGGCTACATTCATGTTATGCTTTTATCAAGTGTCGAACCCGTGCAGTCAAGTATAAGTTTCCAAATAAACCTATCCTAGAATGGAAAGGGGGAAATTTTGTGCCTAAGAGTCAGTTTGTTTCATGTCTGCAAGCTAGAAAGCTGATTTCTAAGGGTTGCATATTCAATATGGTGTGGTTTAGCGATATGGATTCTGAAACAGCTACTTTTGAGTCGATCTATATCACGCCCCGAGGCTACCCCCAGGACGTGGACACGGAACCTTGGATCATGAGTGACCCCAAGCTAACCCTACTTGCATATCATAAGCATACTAAGATAAAGTGAAATAAGAAATATTGTGCGGAAGCTTAAACATGACATAAAGTGAAATGATGTGGAATACTCATTCAAGTCTGAATATATAAAACTGAGAGTTCAATAACAACTAAAAGATCAAACTGAGAACTTAAACTGAATCTAACTATGTCTGAATGAAAGCCTACTAGAGATGGTAGGACATGCCCCCAACTAACTCTAGTAAAACTAAAACTAAAACAATTATGAGTGAAGAAAAGACATGTAAATCATCCTCGAAGAATGAGGACTCACCACAGGTACTGCTGAACTAGAGATCAAGAACCGATCTATGCATGATCTGAATGCTGAAGGCCAAAACCTACATCACGAGAAGATGTAGCGCAGAATATGCGTCAGTACTTGAAAGATACTGAACAAGTAGGATAGGATAAAGCTGAACAATATATACATAATTGAACAAAGAAGTAAGAGCAATGACTTAATCTGATCATGATGTAAGTACTGAAATATACTTAACTAAATGAATGCAATGACCAAATACATGATATGTAGAGACTGAACTGATAAAATGATCAATGCACTAGAATCTGACTGTGGGAGCTACTATATAACCAACTTAAAACCACGAGAGCTATCCGTGGAGTCCGATGTATAGCCCCATCAAGAGGACACAATATACCTTGCCAAGGGTATAAAGGCATGACTGGCATGATTACTAAATATGTTGCCCACAAAGGGGACTTATCCTACGGGGGCACGTAGTTTTGGGACTATGATGGTGAGAAACCCTTAGTCTACTCGATACTAAGCCTACTCCCAACTGATTATGTAAGTAAAGGGTTTTTGGCCAAAATCATACTTAAACTATCCCCAAACTTAAACTACATCCTTAAAGTATCATTCTTAGCATAAAAAATCCTTCAAGTATTTAAAAGTGAACAATTTTCATCCTTCTACTTGAATTTATCAAAAAACTAACCGATCCCACAAAAATCAAGTCATCCCTTCCTAATGATTATTCTTAGATACGCCAAAATACTATCGTGAACTTTTTCAATAATTGAGTTTAGCATTATGTAAAATCGTTTCATTTGACGGTTTTTTCATTTGTTTTTTATGTAATTTGATATTAAATGTATTATTAGTTGAAATATATTTCTTCCCAATTGAATATGCTAGATAAAGCATTTGTTGGAGACTTCCGCTTCTAAAAATTCTAGAATGATACTCTAATGCGAGACATAATCAATATTTTGATTACTTCACTACCAAATTGATCCAAAAATTTATTGATCTAAATACATTTTGGCCATGAAAAAAGTAAAGATAATTCAGCTCCAACTTCTTTCCGTTACTAAATAAGAAAAGGAGCAGATCATGTACCCTCACACGTTCCAAACATTTTTTGTTTCTGTAAGCAATAGTGTCTAAGATTTTAAATATTGTTTTAGGATATTCTTATAGTACGTAATGAAATTATGCAGAAAAACTTTTGTTGGTAGTCACGTGAACTACTCATGTTTTGTAGGATCCCTTAGTTTTTTGACAATATCCAACAGAAGGATGAAAATTGTTCACTTTTAAATTCTTGAAGGATGTTTTATGCTTCGAATGATATTTTAAGGATGAAGTTTAAATTTGAGGTATAGTTGAAGGATGTTTTTGGCCAAAAACTCTAAGTAACACATTATAACTGAATTTTGTAATACTCAATAGCTCAAAATACTGTCATGCTAGCAGAAAATGCAACATTATTATACTGATAATAAAACATTCTTAATTGAGACATGTGTAGCTGAATAAACTGACCTAGCATGTGTAATTCATGAACTAAACAAATCTACACCACTAGGGTTCTGAGTTTCATGCAAGAAGCTGAGCAACAATTTCTCAAAACATGATAATATGATTAGGATTGATCTAATAGCTAAATCACAACAATAACCTGAAGTTCTAGAAACACTAAGTCTAATCATGATATAGAGAATCAAGAATCTGACTGAAATCTAGGGACCTTATGGGTGAAAGGAACCTACTAGTGAAATCCCACATACCTGGTGACGAACTTAACAACGAAATCTTTTGATTTTAGGGATAGAACTGGAGGAAACCTTACTGCCTTCTTGGAGAGGGTTGGTAGACTCTTTCTCCCTTTTCTCGTTCAACTTGGATGAATTATTGAGAATGAGTTGACTTGGGTAAATTCTAAAAAGTTACTAGGCTAAAACTGACTAAAATGACGTAGTTTAGGGGTTAAACGACGTAGTTTAGCTGACCAACGCATAACGAAAAGACAAAAATGACCCTGACTTAAAAGTTGTCGAGACTTGACCAATGGTCCATCTTGGTCAACCGTTATTTGGCTTCAGAGAGGGGGTTCTGGGGTCTCGATCCTCAGACTAGGACCATGGGCCATTGTCTGATCTACGGTTCATGGGTCCGGCCATGGGTCGACCCTTAGAATGAGTTTCTAGATTTTGTGGGGAGAGGTTGCAGTGGCCAACCACGGACCCCACCCATGGTTCATGGGTCACCCTATGGTCCGTGGGTGGTGCCCGTTGGTTGCACCTACAACTTCTGATTTTCTGCAATCTAGTGTTTCTAGCATACAGAGTGTTACATTATCTTCCCCTTGGAAACATTCGTCCTCGAATGAAGACTAAACTAGTTGATATGGAGGGAAAGAGCTGAAATCCCTACTACAACATACTGGAAACTAAAATCTGATTGAACTAAGTTGCAAGAAGATGAAAATACGTTAAAAATGCAAGTATAACTTAAGGAACAAAATACTGAGACTGAATTTATGCATGAGTAACTGAAAGACTGGTGAGGAACTATTACCTCAAGCTGGAATGGAATCGGAAGGAAAGAGATGAGGATACTTGGCCTTCATGGCTGCTTCTGCTTCCCAAGTAGCTCCCTTTACGGACTGACTCCTCCACTAAACCTTAACTGAAGCAACTTCTTTGTTTCTCAACCTTTGAACCTGAGGATCAATAATTTCAAATGGCACATTTTTATAAGTGAGGCTATCCTTCACAACTACGCTTTCCAATGGTACTACGGATGCTGGATCACCCACACACTTCTTCAAAAATGAAATGTGAAAGACCGGATGAACTGCTGCTAGTTCTGCTGGCAACTATAACTAATGAGCCACTATACCAACCCTTTTAACGATCTTGTAAGGGCCTACATATCTAGGACTGATCTTTCCTTTCTTGCCAAATCTCATCACCCCCTTCATAGGCGACACTTTCAGAAAAAACACAATCATCAATCTTGAATTCTAAGTCCCTTCTTCTTACATCTGCATAGGATTTCTGGCGACTCTGGGCTGTCTGAAGTCTATCTCTGAAGAGATGAACTTTTTCCATAGCATCATGAACCGAATCTGGTCCTATCAAGGTTGCTTCACCTACCTCAAACCAACCAACTGGAGATTTACATCTACGCCCATACAATTGCCTCATAAGGGGTCATCTGAATGCTGGAATAGTAACTATTATTGTAGGTGAACTCTATAAGAGGAAGGTGATCGTCCGAACAAACCTTGAAGTCAATCATGAAAGCTCCTTAACATGTCCTCTAAGGTTTGAATAGTACGCTCTTCCTGACCATCCACCTCTGGATGAAATGTTGTGTTGAGGTTAACCTGAGTACCAAGACCTTTCTGAAATGACTTCAACAAATAAGAGGTAAATTGAGGACCTCTATCTGAGATGATAGAAAAAGGAACCTCGTGCAACCTGACTATCTCATTAATGTAAAGCTTGGCATAACCCTCTACCAAATTGGTAGTCTTAACAGCTAAAAAGTGAGCAGATTTAGTAACTCTGTCTACTATAACCAAAATGGAGTCATGATGTCTGCGAGTACGAGGTAAACCTGTAATGAAGTTCATGTTTATCACTTCCCACTTCCATGTAGGGATGTTGATTTCTCATGTCATCCCTCCTGGTTTATGATGTTCTACCTTCACCTGCTGACAATTTAGGCACTTAGCCACAAAATCAGGTATATCCCTTTTTATGCCATTCCACGAAAAGACTTCTCGCAGATCACGGTACATCTTAGTGGCTCCTGGATGAATAGAATACCTCGAGTTATGGGTTTTTGTAAGGATCTGTTGTCTCAACTCACCCACCTTAAGAACACATAAATGACCCTGGTAGCGAAGCACCCCATCTCCCCCTTGGGAGAAAACCTCAACTTTCTACTGATGAACTGCACCCTTTAATTGAAGAAATATCGGATCACTGTCTTGTTTTTCTTTAACCTTTAGTACCAATGGAAATTCTGGCCCATTCTGAACTGCTACACCACAGTCTTATATGCTCAAAAGGCAAACTCCTAAGCGAGCAAGCTGGTGAACATCCTTCACTAATTCCTTCCTTTCTTTGTTAACATGCGCTACACTACCATAGATAGTCTGCTAAAAGCATCATATACTGCATTGGCCTTACAAGAATGGTAAAGCATATTCATTTCATAGTCCTTGAGGAACTCAAGCCATCTCCTCTGGCGAAGATTCAATTCCTTCTAGGTGAACACATACTGAAGGCTCTTATGGTCTATGAACACATCTACATGCACACCATAAAAGTAATGTCTCCAAATCTTTAGGGAAAATACCACTGCTCCAAACTCAAGGCCGTGAGTTGGATAGTTCGTCTCATGCACCTTAAGTTGTCTAGAAGCACAAGCTATAACCTACCTCGCATCATCAACACACAACCTAGGCTGACTTTGGATGCACCACAATATATCACATAAGCGTCTAAACCCTTTGGTAGAGTCAAAACAGGAGCTATAGTTAACCTATTTTTCAATTCTGAAAAGCTTTTCTCACAATCATCTGATCACTAAAACTATACCTTTTTCTGAGTCAACTTTGTCAATATAGAAACTATGGGTGAAATTCCTTCCACGAACCTTCTGTAATGACCAGCCAAACTCAAGAAACTTCTGATATATGTAGGAGAGGTCGATCATTGCTTTTATTTTCTCCACTCGAATCCCTTCAGTTGCTACTATATGCCCAAGAAAAGCAACAGGTTGCAACCAAAACTCACATTTGCTAAACTTAACGAATAACTGGAAATCTTTGAGAGTTTGTAGGACAACCCTCAATTAAGTCGCATGTTCTTCCTCATTCCTAGAGTAAATGAGGATATCATCAATAAAGATGATAACAAACAAGTCCAAATACTGCTTAAACACCCTGTTCAACAAATCCATGAAAGTTGCAGGAGCATTGGTTAGTCCAAAAGACATAGCTAGAATTTCATAATGACCATACCAAGTCCTAAAGGCTATTTTTGGAATGTCACTATCTCTGACTCTGAGTTGATGATAATCGGATCTGAGGACTATCTTTGAGTAATGACCAACACCCTGAAGTTTGTCAAACAATTCATCAATCCTGAGGATACGGTACTTATTCTTGATTGTGGCTTTGTTCAACTGCTGATAGTCAATGCACATCTTGAGAGACCCATCTTTCTTTTTCACAAACAACATTAGTGCACCCTACGGGGAAATACTAGATTTTCCAAATCCCTTATCGAGAAGGTCTTTCAAATGCTCTTTCAATCCCTTAAGCTTAGCTAGAGCCATTATGTAAGAAGAAATTAGAAATAGGCTGGGTATTTGGAAGTAGATCAATTCCGAAGTAGATTTCCCTTTCTAGAGGAACTCCATGAAGATCTTCTGGAAACACTTGTGGGAACTCATTTACTACTGGAACTAACTCAAGAGTTGGAGTTTCAGAGATTGAATCCTTAACTCAAACTAGATGATAGAGATAACCCTTAGAGATCATCTTTTTATCCTTAAGGTAAGAGATAAATCGACCCATAGGCACGGAACTACTACCCTTCCACTCTAAGATTGGTTCACTCGGAACCTTAAAACGAATGATCTTAGTTATACAATCCGCTGAGGCATAATAGGAATGTAACCAATCCATGCCTAGAGTGATATGAAAAATCTACCATTTCTAACACAACAAGATCTGCGGAGGGACTTTGTGAGAGACTGTGATAGGGAAATTTCTGTATACCCGTCTAGCTATAACTAGGTCACTGACAGGAGTACAGACTGAGAAGCGTTCTGAGAAAATTTTTGGACTAACATCAAAGTTTATTGCTATATAAGGAGTTACAAAGGAAATATTAGCCCCTTCGATCTAAAAAAACATAAACATCTAAATGAAAGACTCACAACGTACTAGTAACCACATCAGGAGAATCTTCTTGATCCTGGTGAGCCTGGAGAGCATACAACTTGTTTTGGCGCTGACTGCCAACTGTACCAGATGAAGTACCAGCATGAGTCGGGCGACCTACTGGTGCTGCTAAAGTTGTAGACTGAGCCCTACCACTGTTACCTCCTTGTCCCTGATTAGAAGAAGGGCAATCCCTCAATCTGTGACCAGTCTGACCATACCCAAAACATCTATATTTTCTTGCAAGACACTCGCCCAAATGGTTCTTACCACATTTTGGACAACTTAGGTAGGTCCTGGTAACTGAAACACTCCCTTTAGACTTAGATCCTGTCCTGTCGAAACCTGGAGGATGGAGCACTAGCTGATGAAGGTTTTGGAGTTAAAGATTTCTGCTGTAACTATGAGCAATTTCAACCACCCAATTTCTAATGAGAGTACTCATAGTTTCCCATCCTAGACTTGTTTTTATCCTTAGCATGTTCCCTAATCTTATCTCTTTCAACCTAACGAGCATAAGTCATGAACTTAGAGATGTTCATATCTTCCAGCCACATAGCATTTCGACACTTTGTTCTCACCAAATCAAACACCTCAAAATAGGAGCTTACTCATATGTGCCCTGGGTTCGACAACCATATGGAGAGCATACCTCGAGAGCTGGGTGAACCTAAGTTCATACTCATGGACCGACATAGAGCCTTGTCTTCAAATTCATGAATTCCTGAGGCTTTGTCTCTTTCAACTCCCTTGGAACGATCCTATCAAGAAAAGCTTTGGTAAAGAACTCCCAAGTCACAGGAGCTGCATTCTCACCCCTATTTTCCTTTCATTGCGTGAACCATATGTGAACTACACCCTTTAGCTGGTAGGACGCCAACTCTACCATATCATTTTAGTTACTTACATCACTCCAAAGATCTTCTTAGCCTCATCAATAAAGTTCTAGGGAACCTCACCAACTTGCAACCCTAGAAACACATGTGGGTTTATCCTAACAAAATCACGGACCCTAGTTGTCGCTTATCAACCACTAGCATTCGAAGGAAATGGAACCTGATGATTGTTCTGGTTAGCTACACTCTGGGCCAAAAGTTAAATGGAGTTCTGAAGCTCTACATTCGAACCCTTATGATATGGAGGAGTTGTATTAGTGTTGCGTGCATTAGCATTCCCTGGGTAAGCTCTACGAGGAGGCATGATATGAAATACATAATGTCGAGTTAGGAAGAAGATCATACTCACGCACATAAAAAATAACAAGAAAGTGAAGTTCTTCCGAAAACACTTTGTTGCCTCCCCCTCACAAGTGTGGCGCGCTTCACACTCATGAAAGGGACTCCACTTAGTGCAGCTTTTCAGACATCCTATGACTCTTAATCCTAGTGCTCTATACCAAGTTTATCACGCCCCGAGACTACCCCGGGACGTGGATACGGGACCTAGGACCACGAGTGACCCCAAGCTAACCCTGCTGGCATATCATAAGCATACTAAGATAAATTGATAAATGAAATATTGTGCGGAAACTTAAACATGACATAAAGTGAAATGATGGGGAAAACCCATTCTAAGGCTGAATATATAAAGCTGAGAGTTCAATAACAACTGAAAGATCAAACTGAAAACTAAAATTGAATCTAACTACGTCTAAATGAAAGTGTCTAACTAACTAGAGATGCTGGGACATGCCCCTAGCTAACTCTAGAAAATCTGAAACTAAAAGAGGAATGACTGAAGAAAAGACATGTAAATCATCCTCGAAGAATGAGGACTCACCACTGGTACTGCTGAACTGGAGATCGGGAACCGATCTATGCGTGATCTAAATGTTGAGGGCCTGAAGCTACATCACGAGAAGATGTAGTGCAGAGTATACGTAAGTACTTGAAAGGTACTGAGAATGCATGATAGGATAAAGTTGAACAATATATACATAACTGAACAAAGCAATAAGAGCAATGACATAATCTGAACATGATGTATATACTGAATACTGAACTAACTGAATACAATGACCAAGTACATAATATACTGAGATTGAATGCTAAACTATAATTGTTAACCTGGTCAATGCACTATAATCTAACTTTGGGAGCTACTGTTAACCGACATAAAATCACGAGAGCCATATGTGGAGTCCGATGTATCGCCTTATCGAGAGGACCCAATATACCTTACCAAGGGTATAAAGGCATAACTGGCATGATCACTAAATATGTTGCCCATAGAGGGGACTTATCCTACGGGGCACGTAGTTCTAGGACTATAAAAGTGATTGACCCTTAGTCCACTCGGTACTAATCCTACTCCCAACTGATTATGTAAGTAACACATTATAATTGAATTATGTAATACTGAATAGCTCAAAATACTGATATGCTAACTGAAAATCCAACATTAATATACTAATAATGAAACATTCTTAATTGAGGCATGTGTAGCTGAATAAACTGACCTAGCATGGGTAATTCATCAACTAAACGAATCTACACCACTTGGATTCTGACTTTCATGCAAGAAGTTGAGCAACAATTCCTTAAAACGTGATAATATGATTAGGATTGATCTAACAGCTAAATCACAACAGTAACTTGAATTTTTAGAAACCCTAGGTCTAAACATGATATAGAGAATCAAGAATCTAACTGAAATCTAGGGACCTAATGGGTGAAAGGAACCCACATGTGAAATGTCACATACCTGGTGACAAATTTCACGGAGAAATCTTTCAATTTCGGGGATGGAACCGGAGGAAACCTTGCTGCGTTCTTGGAGAGGGTTGGTCAACTCTTTCTCATTTTACTCTTTCAACTTGGATGAATTTTGGAGAATGAGTTGACTTGGGTAAATTCTAATTAAGTTACTAGGCTAAAACTTACTAAAACGACGTATTTTAGGGGTTAAACTACGTAGTTTAGGTGTCCAATGCATAAGGAAAAGACCAAAATGACCCTGACTTAAAAGCTGTCGGGGCCAACCGATGGACCGTGGATGGATCGATAGTCCGTCCTGGTCAACTGTCATTTGGCTTCATAGAGGAGGTTCTGGGGTATCAGTCCATAGACCAGGACCATGGCCTGTGGTCTGACCTACAATCTGTGGGTCTGGCCAGGGGTTGACCTTTAGAATGATTTTTTGGGTTTTCTGGGGAGGGGTTTCAGGTTGCCAACCACGGACCCACCCGCAATTCGTGGGTGACCCTATGTTCTATGTGTGGTGCCCGTTGATGGCACCTGCAACTTCTTAATTTGTGCAATATGGCCTATTTAGCATATGGGGTGTTAAAATCCCCATGGTTAACGAATTTCCAAAAGTTTTTCGTGATGATTTACCTGGTGTTCCTCTCGAGAGGAAAATAGACTTCGGTATTGACCTTCGCCCAGATACGGAACCTATCATTATTCCTCCTAACAAAATGGCTTCGACATAACTTAAGGAACTAAATGAGTAGTTAAAATATTTGTTGGATAATTCTTTCATCCAACCAAGTATCTCTCCAAGGGGTGCTCCAGTTTTTTTGTTAGAAAGAAAGATACTTCATTCTGTATGTGTATTGACTACCGACAATTGAAAAAGGTTACCATTAAGAACAAATATCCTCTCAGAGGATAGATGATTTGTTTGATCAACTTCAAGGAGCAAATTACTTTTCTATGATTGACCTTCGATCAAGTTATCACCAATTGAGGGTAAGGAAGATGACACTCCGAAGATGGATTTTTGAACTCGTTATGGTCATTATGAGTTTTTGGTGATGTCGTTTTGCTTGAAAAATGCCCCGACCGCATTTATGAATTTGGTGAATAGAGTGTTTAGACAATACCTTTATATGTTTGTCATTATGCTCATTGATGATATATTGATCAATTCAAGGAGTGAAGGTGAGGATACCGATCATTTGAGGATTGTGTTGCTAGTTTTCAAGGACCAACAATTTTTTGCGAGTTTTGGCTAAGGTCAGTAGCTTTTCTTGGTCATATTGTTTCTGGTAAGCATATTTAGGTAGATCCTAAGAAAATGGATGCAGTTAAGAGTTGGCCTAGACCTCTATTTCCTTAAGACATTAGAAGTTTCCTGTGTTTGACTGGTTATTATAGGAGTTTTGTTGAAGGATTTTCTTTGATTTCCTCTCTATTGATGGCGTTGACCCAAAAGAAAGTTAAGTTTATATTGCCCAAAGCTTGTGAAAAGAGTTTCCAAGAATTTAAGGATAGACTTGCTTCCACTCCGGAATTGACTTTACCAAAAGGAACTAATGGATTTGTTGTTCATTGTGTTGCCTCGAGAAATGGGTTAGGTTGTATCCTCATGCAAATTAGGAAAGTTAATGCCTATGTTTCAAGAAAAATTAAGATTCATGAGAAGAATTATCCTACCAATCACCTAGAACTAGTGGCAGTTGTGTTTGCTCTAAAGATTTGGAGGCATTACTTGTATGATGTCTATGTAGATGTCTTCACTAACCATAAGAGTTTGCAATATGTGTTTAAAAAGAAATATTTGAATCTTTACCAAAGAAGGTGGCTTGAGTTACTAAAGGACTACGATAGGTGTTCTCTCTCAACCTAGTAATGTAAATATGGTGGCAGATGCTCTTAGTCAGTTATCGATGGGTAGTGTTGCTCATATTGATGATGATAGAAAGGAGTTGGATCAAGATGTTCATATATTGGCCCGATTGGATGTTCGATTAGTTGACTCTACCAAATGTGGTTTTATGGTTCACACTGGATCAAAATCATCTTTTGTGGAAAATGTGAAACCCAAGCAAGGTCTTGATCTGACCTTGGTTGAATTGAAGGAAGTGGTGCTTAAAAAGTTCTTTGAGGCTTTCTCCCAAGGGAGAGATAGTGTGCTTAGATATCAAGGTCGTTTGTGTGTCCCTAATGTTGATGATTTGAGAGGGAAAATCTTATCAGAAGCCTATAGTTCTCGATATTCCATTCACTCGGGAGCCACCAAGATGTACCATGACTTGCAGGAGATCTATTGGTGGAATGAGATGAAAATGGATATTTCCGAATTTGTGGCTAAGTGTCCTAATTATCAACAAGTGAAGGTTGAACATCAAAAGTTGGAACGTCTATCTCAAAATATTAGCATTCCTACTTTGAAGTGGGAAGATTTGAACATGGACTTTATTGTTGGTTTACCAAGCCAATGTTGGAAACATGACACGATTTGGGTTATTGTAGATCGAATGATGAAATTAGCTCATTTCATTCCCGTGAAGGTTTCTTATTCGGTGTAGGACTATGCTAAGTTTTATTTGAGGGAAATGGTAAGGTTTCATGGAGTGCCCCTATCCATTATCCCCAATTGTGGTACCCAATTCCGTTCTAAGTTATGGAAATCTATCCAAAAGAATTTGGGTACTTGTGTTAAGCTTAGTACAACCTTTCATCCACAAACCAATAGGAAAGTGGAGTGTACTATCGAAACATTGGAGGATATGTTAAGAGCATGTGTAATTGATTCAAGGGTAATTGGGATAATCACTTGCCTTTGATTGAATTTGCGTATAATATTAGATATCACTCAAGCATTGGAATGGCTCCATTTGATGCTCTATATTGTAGGAGGTGTAGATATCAGATAGGTTGGTTTGAAGTGGGGCGAATCTCTTTGTTAGTCCCCGAGTCGGTGCATGAGGTTATGGAGAAAGTTTAGCTTATTACAAAAAAGTGTAAAATCTCTCAATGCCGGCAAAAATCCTATGCCGATGTTAGAAGGAGAGACCTTAAATTTGATGTTCATGATTGGGTCTACATGAAAATCTGACCCATGAAGGGTGTGATGAGGTTTGGGAAGAAGAGAAAGCTTAGTGCCCATTACGTGGGCCCATATCAAATTTTGAGGTGTATTGGCAATGTTGCTTACGGACTTGATTTGCCTAATGATTTGGCATCGGTGCATCTAGTTTTCCGTGTCTTCTTGTGAAAGAAATGTGTTGGAGATCTGAAATACATAGTTTCCTTAAAAGAGTTTGGAGTTAAGGATAATCTTTCTTATGAGGAAGTACTGGTTTAGGTTTTAGACCAGCAAGTTAATAATTCGAGAAACAAATAGGTTGATTCCGTAAAGGTTCTATGGAGGAATTAGTTAGTTGAGGGGTGCTACTTGGGAGGCCGAGGCTGATATCATGTCCCGTTATCCTCATCTCTTTCCTTCCGTCTCTATTCTAGATTGAGGTATTTAGTTTCTCATGGTTTACTCTTTTGTTGTCATGTGCTTTAAATGTTGCTATGATTTCCTCATTTATGCATGTTCATGAAAATATTAAATTTTGAGAAAATAAGTTAACTTGATTGATTTCTTCATGTTTCTGTGCATTTGAGTATGAGTTGCATATAGACTTCATGACATGATGTTTTGGACATGTTTTAGCTTGGATTTGATGTTTCCTACATGGATATGTGCATTTATATGATTGCATTCATGTTGGGTTGTTAGTTTAAATGCCTACCCTCTTTATGATTTCTTGAATCTCATTCGAGGACGAAAATTCCAAAGGGGGAGATATTGTAACACCTAGAATTCAAAGAGATGAGAAATTCCAGCTTTTCAGAATTTGGTGCAAGAACCAACTAATCCACCAACAAAACCACCGACAGCCAGTTGTCTGACATACAGTTCCTAGGTAGGCCCGTAGTTCGCCAGTCCCAATTTTCAAAAATTGTCAAGTTTCGATATTTTTTTCATGCAGTTCACCAGGATGGCTCGTTGTTCTATGCACGAGCCATATGTAGGTCTCATAGGTGAGTCCCAGGCTTAGAGAAATTTTAGAATCAACGTCAGGACCCACAGGGGGTATACGGCCCGTAGGAGACCAACGGACCATGCATGGGGGTCAGAGATTGGTGGTTTATCCATATTTTACTAAATTTGGTTTAGTTAGATAGGCTAAGAGAAAATGGATTCTGATATTCGTCAGAATTTTTCATTTGAAGGATTTGGGATTCGTTATCAACCTCCGTCAAATTTAATGGATGAGTATTGTTAGATTGATAAAGCCTCCTTAGAACATATGCCAACAAGCAAGTTTTATATTAATATTTTCAAATAGTATTAGATAATTATATATTTAAGTTGAATTTACTAGTAATAATCATTCAGGAAACCAAAAGAGGATCATTATAGAGCATAATTCTCTTTTTCGATGGTTTAGCAGATGGGCTTTTCGTAGTATTTTCTAAGGGTAAAAATCCACGTTAGCCTTTCAAACTTAAAACATACCACAATTCTCAACTTCAAACTCAAAGTTCGAAACAAATTTTCTAAACTCAATCATAAAAGATTCGGGATCGATATCGGAAGGAGAAAAATGGTAAATTCATGAAACTTTCCAAAAATGACCGACCGGGTCGTTACATTATCCACCACTGAAAACCATGTTCTTCATCAAACATAAAGTAAGATAAAGTACTTGAAGCTTCGAAAAGCTAAGGATATCTGGCACATATATTTGATTCCGTCTCCCAAGTCGCCTCACAAACTAAATGGTGCTTCCATTGCACCTTCAATAAAACGATCTCCCTTGTCATAAGCTTCCAGACCTGCCTATCCAAAATGGCTATAGGCTCCTCCTTGAAAGATAAGTCTGGACCCAACTCAACTTAATTCAGAGAAAGTACATGCGACTCATTCGACTCGTACTTCTGAAGCATTGAGATATGGAACACATGGTGCACAATTGACAAACTAGGTAGCAAGGCCAGTTTACACGGCACCTCTCCCACACGACTCAAAAAAGGGGCTAATATTTCCTTTGTAACTCCTTATATAGCAATAAACTTTGATGTTAGCCCAAAAATTTTCTCAGAACGCTTCTCAGTCTGTACTCCTGTCGGTGACCTAGTTATAGCTAGACGGGTATACAGAAATTTNAGATGTTTATGTTTTTTTAGATCCAACTCAAAGAGTCTAATGAATGTAGGTATAAGCTTCATCTTTTTTCCATACCTCATCACAACCTTCATGGGTGACACTCGAAGCCAAACATAATGTCACAACCCAAAGTACACCCTAGACGTTAAATGGTGTATACACTACAACAAAAATGGCCTTTAGTGGCAATAAATTCTTAATTGCCGCTAAAAATATACTTTTAGCGGCAATTAACAATTTTTGTATATGTCCCTAAAGCCTTTAGCGGCATTGGATCTAATGACACTTAACTATTATCCGTAAAGACTTTAACACTCTTTATTAATATGTTTATTTAATGCCTCTAAAAGTTTATTTTGTTGTAGTGATAGGACCCCAAGAGGCCCTACACAAGCCACTTAGCATACATAAACAAGATAATAGAATCTAACAAGTTTAAAAGATAGTTTATATCATAAAAGAGTTTGTCAAAAATGAAGCGGAAGTCTAACATAGTATCCAAGCCATCTATTACATCAAGGGTGATTGGACATAACCCATACATCACATACAATCTCTAAAAAATCAAAGCCAATAAGCAATAATGGCTCGGTCCTTGGAACATGGACTCACCAATCATCAATATCTACTAAGTGATCCCTAGCCACAAAGATGCGGAATAGGAGCATCGGACCCTACATAAGTTAAACAATGTGCAAGAGTATGTGTTAGTACAAATATGTACCAAGTATGATAGCAATGCATAAAAGTTATGAAATCATGCCAAANATCCCTAGCCACGAAGATGCGGAATAGGAGCGTTGGACCCTACATAAGTTAAACAATGTGCAAGAGTATGTGTTAGTACAAATATGTACCAAGTATGATAGCAATGCATAAAAGTTATGAAATCATGCCAAAAGTACATTTTCTTTCTATGCAAAGACCAAGTCAAAACATAAGATAAGAGGGTTAGAAAACATATACATAATCATGGTCAATACAAGTTAAATCATCTTTAAAACAGATGTGAGATACTTTAAAGGTAACCTTAATTAATCATTATTGTGGGAAGTAGCATTAGCTGGCATAGAGACCATGCGAGCTATAACATGGAATCTGTTGTACTCTCTCACACCGAAAATAGAGTGTCCTACTTGCCAAGGTAGGACCATGAACTTCTAGCTTACGTGGATCCACTAGCTAATGTCTATCTTAAGATCATCATCCTATAGGGAAGAGTTATGAGATAAGAAGATTGCTACTAGAAATCCACCTCTAGCTACGGAAGAGCTTCCATCTCAATCCTCTCGGTGCTAAGCATAAATCTCACGAAATAGTTATTAATCTTAACTAGTCTGATGATCCATGGAAAGGCATATTTAAATAATCAATACAGGCTAAAGTCATATTATCATCCATGGAAATGTACAATTAAGCAACCAATCCAAGCTAGAGACATCACATGATAGCTCCTTTGACCATGCATGAGAAAATCTTTCACCATCCATGATCTTTTCATAATAGCTTTTGAGGCCCATAGTCATTGACTTCATGCTAGAAATGCCCTACTACTAATGGAAATAGTTTTAAAATCGTGATCTATAATCATTGATAGCATATCCGTATACCATACTAATCAAGACTTAATTTAGGAAAATTGCCCGGAAAGAATTGAGGTCAAATCAAGATGTCATTCATATCATGTGGCCAAGCTTCATAGAACATATAGATATCTTCATCTATAAGCTTAATTGAGTCATAAATATACTTACATAAACATGAATTCATTTCAATAATTCATAAGTTTCATCATGTTTTCAAAGTCAATGCATTCAACTTCATTTATATCAATCTAATCAAAACGACATGCATATCTTCATCAATTCATCTTTCATGGTTTATAATCAAAATCATGGGTTATGCATGGGTTCATGGGGAAAAAACTTAAAAACATGCAATTACTTCAATTCATGCATAAAAAGTCATAAAAAAATCAATTGGATCAACATTGAAAGAAACCCATGTCATGGAAAAAAAACCCTAACTTCAATTAGAGATTTCTAACTTGTAAATTGGAGAATTTAGGAACCCTATAGAGGAAAGGACTCCATAGGTGAATACTAACATACCTTAATGTAAAAAGCTCACAAGAAATGGTGAATTAGAGACTTGATCTGTCAACCCTAGACCTTATCTTCTTCTTTAGAGAGAGAAATATTTGAGAGGAGGATCTTGATCAACTTTTTGAAATTTAAGAGAATGAATTGAGTTTTGGTGATTTGGAGGTTTAAATCATTATATAGGGCTTTGGGTATAAGGCAAAACGACATAGTATTGGGTTAAAACAATTGGGAAAACACCCAAAAGCCCCTGACATTAAACTGTCGAATTAACTCACTAGAAGGCCTAGACTAGCTGTCTAGATCACCATGGCCCGTCTAACGGACCGTGAAGAAATTCTGCTGACAGGGATTCACTATTTCGGGCATAACATTTTACTTCGAGCTTCAAATAAGGCAAGCTCGTGGCGTTTGAAAGATGACTCAGAGATCTTTAATTTTATATCATGGGCCACCTAATTCGTTTGATGCTAAGAGATATGATCGTTTAATGCTGACTCTAAACTCTACGTCTAAAAAGTGTCCTTCACGGACAACTTCATAGTCTGAGTGGGACTTCACGGTCGATTTAGACGCCCGTGACCCTTGAACAGTGACTATGGGAGAACCCCTTCTAATCTAGGCCATTTGACGACCCCTATAATGACCCTTCATCATCACCATGGGTCGTCTGGGCATCCGTCAAGGTGAAGCTTCCCCAGTCGGGTTCTAGAAACCTACCACGAGCCCATTAATGGACAGTAGTCCCCTTCACGACTCGTCTAGGGCTCTGTGGAGGGTCCAGTGGTCCACTTTTGGGCTTGTGACTTGCCTGCTTTACCCCTTTCTAATCTTTCTCGAATTCGAGGTGTTATAATATCTTTCCTATGTGAACATTCATCCTCGAATGGAACTCAAACTAGCATGAAAAGAATAGGAGACAAACTATCAACCTAATCATTAGTACAACTTAATCAAAATACACATAACCAAGGAGGAACCTCGACTCCAAGCTAAACCCTGTTCAAAGCATCATATTATAAGGTCTAAAGGCAACTCATACTCAAATGCACATAAACATGAAGCAATCAATAGAACTAAGTCATATATTTGAAAATCAAATTTTTCATGAGCATGCATGCATCAGGAAACATGAAGATGACTAAGACACACGAATCCTAAAGAGTGAGCCATGAGGGGCTAAGGCCTCAAGCTATGCCTAAAGATAGAAGGAAAAAGATAGGATACTTAAAACATCTCATCGCCTCCGACCTTTCACAAACCCAACAAGGAACTCTTACAAAATCAACATAGTAATACTCACCTTCCAACCATGAAGCATATTATCTCCCCTTTGGGAGCAAACCTCCCTAGTCCTTTCAAATCCGGCTCCCTCAACCAAAGCATAACACCAATATCTTAACAACCATGAAACCATTGATACAAGTAACACTACAGGTATTTCCACAAGGATTTCTAGGACTACTCCAAACACAATCACAAAACATGGAGTCTTACCATACCATAGACAATGAAACACTCAATATAAAGCAATGTATAACCACAAGCTAAAAGACCATAACTTACTAACTACCGCACCCGGGTAACCCTCATGATATTGTCAAGTTTGAAGAGCATAAAACCTAACTTGTTTCCGACCAACACTAGGACCGGAGGAAGGGTAGGGTTGCACCCGTCGATGATTCTCCCTTATTTCTAGAAACCAAAGGACAATCCCTTATTTTATGATCCATCTTTCCACAACCAAAACATGCATTTGAACCGTCCAGACACTCACCCTTATGTCTTCTCCCACACTCCTGACACTCGGGCCACATTTGCTCACTACACCTCTTACCTTGAGAACGTTTTCCTCCATCGGACTTTGAATTTGAGAAATCACCATTATCCTTTCTTTCCCTCTTTTAATCCTTAGTTTTCTCCTTAATTTTCTCCTCTTCTATTTGTTGTGCACGAACCAAGAACCGGGAGACATCCATCTCCTTAACAAGCATGGCGGTTAGGCATTCTTTGACAACCAAGTCAGAAACACCCGATACAAACTTACTCATCCTTGCCCTTGGATAGACAACCATAGTTGGCACATATTTAGACAATTGTAAGAATTTTAAAGCATACTCCTTCACAATCATATCCCCTTGATGAAGGTTAATGAACTCAAGTACTTTTTCCTCCCTCATCTCAAGGGGAAAGAACCTATTAACAACTTGTCATAACCTGAGTTCCCAAGTTATGATGGCACCTACTATAACCCACTATTAGGTAAACCAACCCGTACCCTGAACGACAAATGATTAGTATAAGGGTAGAACTAAATAGAAAATAACACCAATAATAAGAAAAGACTGGAATGGAAGCAAACCAAAAACTATATACAATGGACAAAAGTCACGAGTATAGATCTCACTCATATGAAAAAAACATAAGTCTAAAAGTGGACCACAGTAAGCCATCTCAAAGGAAAAAGACTAGACAATATATATATATATATGTATATATATATACATATATATATATGAAGGAGACAGGTTAATCTAGGATTCAAAGTTCTCACTCTCATCTCTAATATCCATAAGCTGCAAAAGATGGCATGAATGATCACCGCTAGTAGCTGGTACTAGGACCTGTATGACGAAGAGATGCAAAGTGTAGCATCACTACCAAAGCAAAGGTGCTCAATAGGCATTATAGGTTGACTGAGCAAGAAAGGTAAAAATAATCTAAAAAGATAAAATTTAGACACAACAAAAGTCAAAGAGGGTATGAAAAGAAACACACGAGCATACCAAAATAAAATCCCAATATAGCTAAACTAAACCTAACTAGACCCCATAAGTGAAGAAGGTACACTAAGTGTATGTTTTAAAAAAACCCGGATTGACCCCATAAGCCTACACAAATAGCTAAGACTACAAGAATGAAGAGTAATCTAAATCTGAATTGAAGTACATCAACCAGGCTCCCAACCCAAGTAAACATATAATCAAGAACCAGTCAACTCCCAGCCCAATTAAAAAGAGTAATAATCAACCCAGGCCACCCAACTAGACCTACTCCAAGGTGTCTAAGTCGTCCAACTAGCAAAAGTGATCAGGGGGCATCTCGACTACGTAGAGGATCTCACATATCAAGGCCACCCAACCGACTAGTCCACTCCTAAGCTACCCATCTATCCTAGACTAAGGTCTAATATGTTTTAAAAAACAAGTAATAGAACAAGTAAATGATACATCATGTAGCAACACACATATGACCCCAACTAACATAGTACTACCGTCGAGACAATATCTATAAATATTAAAACATGTTTTTTAAGGAGAAAAGTAGGAATAACTTGGCACCCGCCCCCTATTAACACTTATCATCATGAATTCACACATTCATGCTAAATCTAGTTAAAAGGAAGGCATAGCCTACTTGTAGGTCGGCCGCACTTGCTCCAAATCACAAGGCATAAGTTTTTCCTTTCTGAAAGGCCTCCAAACACTGCCACATTATAAAAAATTAAAATTACAATGATAATACAATCGTTTAGACACCAAAATCACATAAAACAAGAAAATATGAATTTTGGAGTCAAATGGGAATTATGGAACCCACGTCAAAATTTACATAATTGACTCCGTCAAGAGGTCCTAAACTATGCCTCGAACTTGTGTTCCTAAATTGAACACCACTCGAGGCATAGGAGATCCAACACAAATAAACAAGCAAAGAAATCCCAAATTAAATAATAAAAAGAGATGAGAATCACTTTCCACACAAAATTCATTTTGAACAGAGTGTATCATACATAAATTTCTTATTTCTTTAAAGTGTATCATACATCACATCTCAAAGACTTATACTATGACATAATCATGGTTTTAAGGTTATTGTAATCATAACATAAATGATCAACAGTAGAAATCCTGAGCAAAATTATGGAGGTGTAGTAGGTTATGGTGTATGAGATCGTTAATTACATGATGGTGTGAGTTAGCTAATAGAACTATTGTACATACAATAATAATAATAGAATTTGCTTCTTTTAAAGACATTTTATGTCACGTCCCAAAGTATACCCTAGGTGTAACATGACGTATAGAACCGTGAAATGGCCTACACAGGTCACTTAGCATACATCATTCAAGATAATAGAAATAAAGATTTCAAAGAATCATTTTCATAGCATAAGAGAGTTTGACAAAGTTGATGTCTAACATAGTCTCAAGAAGCCATCTAATACATCCAAAGAAGTCCTTGGAACGTAACCCATACACCACGTACAATGTCTGGAAATAGAAATAAAGAAAATCTATAAAAGTGTCTTGGTCCTCGGAACATGAGGACTCACAAATCTTTGAAGTAGATAAAGGAGATCAACTAGCCAAAAGTATGTGAGGTAAGAGTGTCAGACCCTACATTAGTGAAACAATGTAAGCACAAGTATGTATTAGCACATGGAATGTAATAAGTATGATAGCAATGCATAAACTATATGAAATAATGTGAAAATGTTGTTACATGACATGCAATGACCAAGCTAAATCAGAAGATAAGAGGTTAGAAAATACCAACCATAATCATGGTCAATTCGAGCTTAACATATATAAAGCACTTGATGAGATACTTTGAAACAAACCTAGTTCATTATTGTGGGATGTTTACCATTAACCGACATTGACCATGTGAGCTAAGACATGGAATCCAGTTTTTTTCCCACACCAAAAATAGATGTCCTACTTCCCAAGGTAAGGACCATAAACTTCTATCTTAAGTGGATCCACTAGCTAAGACACATAATAGGGGCACGTATTTAGGGACAAAGAGATTGCTACTAAAGACCCTACCTCTACTAATGGGAGAGCCTCCATCTCCATATCCTATATGTGCTAAGTAAAATCCCACAACATAGTCATTAATCATATTCATTTCATCACCCATGGAAAGGCACAGTTAAGCTACAAATCCAAGCTACAGTAATTTAGAATAGCTCTTTAAATCATGATTCAACTTAGTTGAGAAAATCATTCAGCCTTATGAAACCTTATGTGAGAAAATATTACACAATTTCATAGATACTTCAATCTAAAAGCATCCTCAAGTGATATACACCAATTTCATGAAAACATGCATATCTTCATAGATTTATATTTCACAGTTCATAAATTTAATCATGTGTTCATAGTCAAAGATCATTGATCATGCATGTGTGCATATGAATTCAACTCAAAAACATGTAATTACTTCAATTCATATAATAGAAGATAGAAAATAGCTACTTGAAACATAATTGAGAAGAACCCATAGAAATCGAATAAAACCCTAACTTTGAATTAAGAATTGAACTTGTAAAATTGGGATCTTTGAGGACCCAATGGAGGAAATGACTTCATGGGTGAATACAACCATACATTAATGATCAAAGCCCAGAAGCAATGGTGAATTTAAGATCCTTAGTTGAAACACTAGCTTTTTCTTCCTTGGCTTGAGAGGAGGGGACGAATATGGTAGGGGATTTGGGATTTAATAGAATGATTTAGAACGAGTATTTTTAGGACATAAAATACTAATATACGAATTATAACAGGGGTCAAAACGACATAGCTTAGGTATTAAACACTTAGGGAAAAGACCCAAAAACACCTAAAGACGAACTGACGGACTGCTCTACATGTGTGACCCACGGACCGTACTTGCTATGGTCTATACTGGCCAACCATAGACCAAGTATTGGATCCTAGTTTCAATCCATCTTTTGACAAGAGTGGTCTACAACTTGTAGAACCTTCTATGGTCCGTAGATTCTAATCATAGAACTCCACTTTGACCTTAAAATTTCACTAAGTCTTGGACCTTCATGTGAGACCTAACTACGACTCGTAAAGCTTTTGGTAGACCCTCTTGGTCGACTGTAGAATATATTCTGAAACTTGATTTTTCCAAAAATTAAACCCACTTTCTACAGATGCCTTCTACGGTCTGTAAAAGCTTTTACGGCTTGTAAACTGGACCCGTAGAACACTATAGTATCCACAAAAATGTTATCTTTTCCTTTTTTTTCCAAAATCCAAGGTATTACAATATCTCCTCCTTGGTAACATTCATCCTCTAGTGGGACTTAAGCTAAAATAAAAAGGGGTAGGGGAAATAGATCTACCAACCCAACATGAATGCAATCTTATAAATGCACTTAACCAAGTAGGAAAATCAACTCCAAGCTAAAACATACTAAAGCATACAAACATGCATATGGAACACATGAGAATGTCTAAGACATATAAATCTGAAAGAATGAAACATGAGGAGGAACTAAATACCTCAAGCTAGAGTAGGATTAGAAGGAAAGAGATAAGGATGTTAGGATAGCATATCAGCCTTGGTTTGTTCCTCCAAGAAACCTTTACGAATGCAACTTCGTTTTTTCTCAACCATAGAACTTGCCGGTCCAAAATCTCAACTGGAACTTCTTCATACGAAAGAATTTCCTTTGCACCAAGACTTTATAAAGGTACTATAGAGGTCGGATCTCTGATACAATTCTTTAATAAGGATAAATGGAATACTGGATGCACCGACGATAATTCGGAGGCCAAGTCTAATTCATATGCCACCTCTCCTATCCACCTCAAAACTTGATAAGGACCAACATAACAAGGACTAAGCTTCTCTTTCTTACAAAACCTCATGACACTTCATATGCAAAATTTTCAAGTAAACCTAATCATCAACATCAAATTCATGATCTCTTCTTTTAACATCAGCATAGGAATTTTGTCGACTTTGAGCCATTTTTCAACCTTTCTATAATAAGCCGAACCTTTTTCATAGCGTAATGAACTAACTAGGGCCCTGTCCAAGAAACCTCGCCAACTTTAAATTAGCCTATAGGAAATGTACTCCTCCTACCGCAAAGAACCTCAAATGGAGCCATACCAACATTAAATGATAGTTATTATTATATGCAAACTCAATTAAAGGCGAATGATCATCCTAATTACCCTTGAAGTCAATCACACAAGCTCTCATCATATCTTCCAATGTTTGGATAGTACGCTTCAGTTGCCCATCGATTTGAAGATGAAAGGTCCTACTAAGCTTGACATGGGCACCATGACCATTTTAGAAAGACTTCTAAAATTTGGAATTAAACTGGATACTACGATCAGAGATAATCGATATAGACACTCCATGCAAGCTAACCATTTTCTTTAGATACAACGTATCATAATCTTCCGCAGAATGAGAAACCTTGATGAGGATGAAATGAGCAGACTTCATCATATGATCCACAATAACCCAAATTGAGTTATGTTGCCGCCGGGTGCGGGATAAACCAAAAATAAAGTCCATATTCAAATCGTTCCACTTCAAAGTAGAAATACTAATATCTTGGGACTAAACTCCTGACTTTTGATGCTTAAATTTCACTTGTTGAAAATTAGGACACTTAGCCACAAATTCTAAAATATATTTCTTCATCCCATTCCACAAATAGACCTCCCACAAGTCACGATACATCTTGATGGATCCCGAGTGAAAAGAATAACGAGAACTATGGGCTTCCGATAAAAAAAATTCCTTCAAATAATCAACAGTAGGAACACACAAAGGACCTTGATATTGAAGCACACCATCTCCCCCTTTGGAGAAAGCCTCAATAGACATTTTAAGCATTGCTTCCTCTAACTCAACCAAAATTGGATAAGGACTTTGTTTCGCTTTCACATCCAACAAAAGACGATGCCAAACCATTTTGAACAACATCACCACCCTCATCGGAATATACCAAATGAACACCTAGCCAAACTAGTCTATGAACATCATGAACTAATTCAATCTCATCATCTTCAACATGTGCATTACTACTCATCGACAACTGATTTAAGGCATCGGCCACCACATTGGCCTTACCCGGGTGATAACTGACACTCTTGTCATAGTCATTCAATAGTTATAGCCATCTTCGGTAATGAAGATTTAGATCCTTTTGCTTGAACATGTATTGCAAACATGTGTGGTCAGTAAAGATATCAACATGGACAGCATAAAAGTAATGCATCAAAATTTTGAAGGCAAACACAACTATCACTAGTTCTAAATCATTGGTAGAATAGTTCTTTTCATGAATCATAAGTTGCCTTGAGGCATAGGAAATGACTTTCCCATTTTTCATAAAAACACACCCTAATCCAATCCTTGAAGCATCAAAATAAACAACGAACACATCGGACCCTTTCGGTAAAGTCAATACCAGAGGAGAGGTAACCCTATTTTTCAATTCTTGAAAACTCTTGTCACATGCTTCCGAGCATAAGAACTTAACCTTATTTTGGGCTAATGTTGTCAATAGAGAGGCAGTCGAAGAAACCCATTCCATAAACCTTCTATTATATCTAGCCTCACCCAATAAATATTGAATATCCAAAAGGGATAAAGGTCCACGCCAATTCTTAACTGCATCCGCCTTCTGATGATCTACCTCAATACCCTTACCAGAAACAATGTGACTATGAAAAGCCATGGATCTCAACCAAAACTTGCATTTACTATACTTTGCAAATAGTTTTCGGTCCTTGCGAACTTGCAACATAATTCTCAAATGATCGACATGCTCATCTTCACTCATTGAGTAAATCAAGATGTTACCAATAAACACAATGACAAAAATATCAACATATTATCTAAATACTCTATTCATCAAGTTCATGAATGCGACCAGAGCATTAGTCAACCCAAATGACATTACCAAAAACTCTTAATGACCATACCGAGTATGGAAAGTCATCTTCGGAATGTCACATTCCTTGACCCTCAATTGGTGATAACTTGACCGGAGGTCAATCTTAGAGAAGTAACTCGCGTCTTGGAGTTGATCAAACAAATTATCGATCATTGGAAGAGGACACTTATTCTTAATGGTAACTTTGTTCAGTTGCCGCTAATCAATACATATGGAAAGAGAACCATTCTTCTTACGAACAAGCAAGCTAGAGCACTCAATACAGAGATACTCGGTCGAATGAAACCCTTATCCAAGAAATTTTTCAATTGCTCATTTCATTCCTTAAATTTTGCCAAAGCCATACAGTAAGGAGGAATAGAGATAGGTTATGTATCTGGGAGAAGGTCAATATCGAAGTCTATTTCCTTTTCGGGAGGAAGACCTGGTAGATTATCAAGTAACACTTCTAGAAACTCATTTACAATGGGGACTGACTCAAAAATATGGGTTTCAGAATTTTTATCCCTAACCCAAACAAGATGATATATACAACCTTTAGACATCAATTTTCTAGCTTTAAGACAATAAACAAACTGACCCTTAGGCATAGAATTTCCCCTTTTCCACTCTAGGACGGGCTCATTTGGAAACTGAAACTTAAGCACTAGGGTTCTACAATCAACATAAGCATAACAAGAATGGAGCCAATCCATATTATGAATAACATTGATATCTAACATATCAAGCTCTACAAGATCAACATAAGTGAATCTACGGATAAGGTGATGGGATACTTTCTTTAGACTCTCTTAACCACAATAGATTCACCAATAGGAGTAGAGACTGAAAAAAGGTTCTAACAACACATCCACAGAAATATCAAATCTCATAACCACATATGGCGTCATAAAATACAAAGTAGCACGAGGATCAAGAAAAGCATAAACATCAAAATGAAAGACTTTCAACATATCTGTAACCAAATCAAGAAAACCCTCTTGATCATGATGAGTTTCCAGTGCATAGAATGGATTTTGCTTTGTAGATCTCGAACCTTAACCACTAGGCGGAGATTTCCTACCCTCTCTTCCCTTACTAGCAAGTGATGGAGAATCCCTCATCTTGTGACCACTCTTACCATAACTAAAGAAACCATCTGCATTTGCTAAGCATTTACTAGCATGCTTCCTTCCACACCTAGCACAGGTAGACAAAGAAGATCAACTATTATTTCTTCTTTGAGGCTTAGAGTTAGACACCTTATATTTTTTGCACTTCGGAGCCAGAGCATTAGAGGAACCTTTATCGGAAAACCTTTGTCAGAATCTAGAATGACCATGTCCATTAAACCTTGAATGTGAAGTCACCATCACCACTCTTTTCCCTCTTGGACTTCATATACTCTTCGTTAAGCTTCTCCTCTTTAATTTTTTCGGAATGTGTCATCAAACTGGAAATATCCATTTCCTTAATGATCATGGCAGTACGACATTCCTTAACCATCATTTTGGACACACCTAAAATAAACTTACTCATCCTTTCCCTAGAATCGGCAACCATGGTAGGGGCATATTTTGATAAATGTCTGAATTTCAAAGCATGCTCCTTCATACTCATACTTCCTTGCCAAACGTTAATGAACTCAACTGCTTTTTCCTACCTCATCTCATGGGGAAAGAACCTATCAAGGAAAGCAACTTTAAACATTTCCCAATGAAGAAGACCTGCATCAATGGTCCTTTCTTCCTTCCGTTGGTTGAATCAAACTTGAGAAACACCCTTAAGTTGATAAGAGATCAATTTCGCCTTTTCCACTGGTGTCACATCCAGGATCGTCAAAACGTTATACATATCATTAATGAACTCTTGAGAATGTTCCTCAACCTTGGAACCATGAAACTCTGGGGGATTTATTTCAGTAATGTCACTCACTCTAGTTGCTACGGTACCCACTTTGGGTTCACAAAAATCATAACATCTCTATTATCTTGAGTCATCATAGCTTGAACCAACACTTGGAAAGTAGCTCGGAACTCCACATTAGTCACTTGTCAGCCAAAGGGTCTGCTGGAATTTAAGGAGCTTCTTGTTCAACTTTTTCACCCGCATTCCTTTTAACATATTCTCTTCGACGGGCCATATCCTGAAAAACATTCGATAAGGATTGGGAGAGAGACATATAGAGTTACACTCTATTGCACGACTTTAGAATTATGAAAGAAGTGGAATTTTCTAAAACGTATTATAGCCTCTTATCCATAAGCTATGGTGAATTGAAGATCCTTAGTTGAAACCCTAGCTTTTTCTTCCTTAGCATGAGAGAGTTAGAGGAGATGAATATGGTAGGGTATTTGGGATTTATGAGAATGATTTAGAATGGGTAGTTTTAGAAATTAAAATGCATATAAAGAGCTTAGAAAATGGGTCAAAACAACATAGATTAGTCATTAAATACTTGGGGAAGATACACAAAAACCCCTGAAAATTAGCTGTCGTACTAGTCTACAGGTGTGACAAATGGACCGCAGAACATTCTACGGTCCGTAGACCCCAACCGTAGAACTCTACTTTGACGATAAGATTTCACTAAGTATGGGACCATTCTAAAAGACCTAACTACGACTTGTAAAGATTTTTACGGACCATTCTATAGTCGACCGTAGGATGAGATACTGAAACTTGATTTTTCAAAAAGTTCAACCCACTTTCCATGGAAGCCTTCTACCGTCCGTAGAAATGTTTTAGCCCGTACACCGGACCCGTAAAACACAACAGTAAAATAAAATTCTATCTTTTCCTTTTACCAATAATATTTTACTTCTTTACTACAATCATTTTTAGATAACGTTAGCATAAAAGATAAAAACTAATTATGAAGAAATACAAAATTAAAGAGTTTTAGATTATTTTAAATAAATTACAATATATGTATATTGAATCTTAATAGACTCTTTATTGTAAAATTAGTCACATGTACAGATTAAAGTTGAATGATTGTTAACAAAGACAATGACATAAATGATTGGGAGATTTTGAGCCTATTATTTTACAATGGCCTCCCTTGCAAAGATTATCACATTTTATATCATCACTGGAGCCTGGAACACATCTACCAATGTGGTTGCCAGTGCAACATTTCAAACCATCTCCTTGGACCGAACCTGGAATTTAAATTTGATCGTAGATATTTTTATATCATGCTTCAAAATTTTCTAACATAAGGTGTCAGGTACATAATATAATATGGAGAAAATAAATATATAAGTACATGATTTGATTCTGTCCCAAAATTGGGAAATATTTATATGCATTATCTTATAACTTTAAATAATCACTTTATCCGTTTGTTTTTTTGTAAAATGTATCAATTTATACTAATAATAAAAGTAAAAAAAATTATAAACAAAAAAAATTGACTTGTTGATGCTACATGTGTTAATGGTTTGGTTTGGACCTATTTTCACTAAGGAGAACAAAACTTACTAAGTAGGTTTTTCAAATATTGGAACCAAGAAAAATCAATTAAGCCAATTTTTAGTTCTTTGACTTTGTCAGTTAATATGGGTTTTGTCAATCTTTTTGAAATATATGATATTATATTTTCATTTTATTTTGAACTGGAAACAAATTCTTGGATTTATAAAAGTAATAGTTATAAATCGAACAAGAAAGTGAACACATATATATTGGATGTCTATAAAGCCAAACACCAAGAATCAATATTGTAAAAGATTAACTCATAGTGCAATTTTTTTAAATGGGTAATTTTACAGTCAGTTAAGTTTGACCTATTCAATTTTATAAATTTTTTTGAAAAACTAATAACATGTTAACAATTTTGAAAATCAAAACTAAAATAAATCAAAGAAATGTCTATGTTTTCTCCAATTTATGGCAATTGTGTTTTAGTTGTTATATTTTTCATAAACACCCCAACTTAAGTTATCATTGGTCAATTGTAGATAAATGGGGTAAAAATGAAATACCTGAGAGAAGGAACACAATGAAAAGCATACCATAAAGAATTTTTGAGACGCTAGACTTTGTCATTTTGTTCAATATTAATTTTGAGGTTATGAAATATGTTTCTGATTAACAATTCTTTCTATTAATTTATAGAGGACGGTTCAGAATATTTATGGAAATTTATTGTTATTTCCATTATATATTTATTTGTGTCTATGAGAATTTTATGGTATATCATTAACTTTTATAGATCATTGCACAGTTTTTTCTTACATATCTCTAGTCTAGTTTAGATAAAATTTATTTTAGACTGTTAATATTGTTAAAATATTAATACATATATGTAGTAATTTAAAATTTATTAAATATATATTAATAAAATGATTCGAGTTATATTCAATTCATGTATATATTAATCCAAATAAATATTATGTATTAAAATAATTTGGTTAATTGTATAAGTCCAATAAATATGGATTTAATTTAAGTCTAAATTAATTGATTTGGGTTTCAATATATGAGCTAAGTTTGCTAATCCCAACGTCATCTCATCCTAAGGGTCTTGTTTAACCCCACGTGTCAAATGATGTGGCATGACAAGTGAAACAAAGAAGTCAATAGGATCATGGCACGAGTCAAAATGACAAGCCCACTGTCACGACTCGGATTCCTAGCCATGATGGCACCGACTAAATTCCACCTGTAGGTACACCGACTGATGAGTTTTACATTTCGACACATTTAGGGCTTTATTTTCATAGTTTTATTGTCCTAAATGCCTAATTTATGCTCTAAGCTGATGTTTTAAATGCTAATGTGCAGATCAAAAGGGCAAAAGAGCAAGGCAAGGACATCAATGGACAAAATAAAGGAGAAAAGTGAACCTAAAAACCGCCGAAGACACTTGGCAATTTGCCGAGTAGTCCCTTCGCTCGCCTAAAGGTACAATGCGCCAATCCTTGAAGAAGAGGAATTGGGCATGGTAGAATACCTATCGGTGAACCAGCGAATGGATCAGTGAAGGAGGCTTAGATCACCTAATATTATAGAATGGTCGGCTAGGATACAACCAAAACGGTGATTGTTAAGGACAAATAGCTCGACGCCGACCTAGTCGGTGATCCCGACCTCCATCGCACAAGCTTACAGTGTTCGAATGGTGATAATGCAGCATAAAAAGGCGAAGGACAGGAGCATTTAGTGTGTCACCGACTAGTTCGGTGACACTCGACTTATACTGCCCAACAACAAAGAAGCCAAATTCTATGAAAGTATAAATGGATTTTCAAAAAATTATTAGAGCATCTTATCATTGGTAAAACTCATAGTTGGAAGAAAAAAATCGTTCTTGCTTAGTTTATGTAATACCTAGCTATTAGAAAGAGCTAAAATTAGAAAGAACCATTTTTGGGAAGAATCAAAATCTGAAATTTGGCAAGTTATGTAAACTATGAGTTTTTGGGTCAACTTCAAATGACCATAACTCCTAGTACAGGATGAGTTAGGTGAGCTATAAGATATCAAATGAAATTTCTTTGAATTATCTTTCCAGTGCCACCACGTTTGCTAGTTTTTGAGATCATATGAGGGAAATATGCCCGTTTGAGTCGGGCTGTATGGATAAGAAAAGTCAAGCGGATTTTATAGGGGTATTTTGGTCTTTTAATTATCCAATTAAATTATTTCATTTTTAGTAGTTTATTTGAGGTCTAAACTGATTTGGTTCAATTTACGCTTCACAAAATTACTCTAGGGCTTTGAGAGAAGAGAAAATAAGAGAAAAGAGGAGGAAAGGTCAAGATTTTGTCAAGTTCATAAGATTTCATTGTGGAATTTGCCAAGGGATGATTCCTAAAGAGGTATGTGAGAATTTCATAGCATTGGATTCATTCACCCACGCGACAATCATGTTTGTTTTAGAAAAATTCATTCTAGAAAGTTGAAAATCGATGATCTTCATTTGTTTTCTTGAAATTGGCTTTCGTTCTTGAGTTAGGATGGGATTGTTGAGTTCTTGAGGAAATTGTGTCAATTTTTAGAGTCATTATGAGTAGATACTTGTGTACATGTACTGGGTATCTTAATCTAACGAGAAATTGAGAAAAAAGAATCAAATTTAGGTGAATTGGGGTTAGAAAATGAAGAAGGAAAAAGTCAGGGGAATCTCGCACCTTGCTTCGCGTCGCAGACCTACCCCCTATGCACATAATTTTTCTACGCATCACAGCGAGGTCGCGGACACCTCTTTGCCTCAAAATTTATTTCGCAATCAAATATTAAAATGCATCTCCACATCGCTAATGTAACACCCTAGAAATCAAACTTAGGACTTTCAGCAGAAATCCAATAGAAACAGGTAAACCACGACAGGGTTCACAGACCGTGAAAAGAACCACGGTTGTCGACCTGTCCGTGTTTCACATCCAACCCAGAAATTGTGGACCGTATGACTCTTCATGGGTCGTGGACCATTACACAGGTCTTACTGGTGCTCGTGGTAGGATACAGAACCTCTCAAACCCTAACATCAGACCTCCACGGGCTTTGGCCTTGATGACAGGCCGTGGGAGGGTCCGTGGACCTGAACCAACAGACCCCCAACCCAAGTGAAGGACCACGGGGACCTTCACGGTCTATGGTCCTCCACACGCACCGTGGGTGGGCTCGTGAACCGGACCCCAGAACCAGTAGCTACTGGCCAAGGGCCACGATCCACTTGACGGTCCGTGGTCCCTGTGACAATCTGTCAAAGGGCCCGTGGTCGGCTTTCGACAAATTTTAAGTGGGGTCGTTTTGGTCTTTTCCCCTATGCGTTTGACACCTAAACTATGTCGTTTAACCCCTAAAATACGTAGTTTTTGTCAGTTTAAGCCTGGTGACTTAATCATAACTTACTGTAATGACCGAGAGCACCCCCTAGTCATTACCGGTGTATTCGACCTCGAAGAGGTCTTATACAAGCCCTTAGAATTCCATCATAACATGTATCATAGAATAAAATTACAGAAAATTTAAACCTTTTACTTTGGAAGTTCAACTTCACTTCATATATGAAAATAAGAATCTAACTTCGTCACAATGTACCATCTAGACATAGAAGTATCGAAAATAGGACTTAGTCCTTACATCAATAAGACGTCCTGAAATAGGAAAGTCAAAATAAGTTCTTTCAACATAAGCAAATAACTAAACATAGAAGCTTGATCATAGGGTCTTGTCCTCGGACTTGAGGACTCACCAACTCGGGGAAGCAACTCCAAGTGTCTTGAGAAGTAAGCTTGAATCCTCAACGGCCCGAACCTAAATGTTTGGGGAAAAGGGAGAAAATATGGGTTAGTACAACACGCGTCCTAAGTATGGCTACTATGCATAAAAACCATTGAAGCATGCATAAAAGGACATTTAATCAAAACATGCTTTTTACCAAGTAAATCCAATATGCACACAAAGTAAGCATCATAATCCAAACCAACATAATATTATCCCAACATGTAGACAACCCAAACAATACTAGTGCAATACAAAGAATAGAACCCCATAACCCTATTAAAAGCCAAGTATCACATTAAGTAACCTACTTCATGCATACATTCTTAAGACTATATCTCATCATAACTTGCCATATTCATTATGATCTTATATAACATAGCTTCAACATAAATAAGTCATAATCTTCATAATCATAAGAGAACACTACTACAACCATCCCTTAGGATCCCACAAGTACAATGTGCAAGAGAAGTCCCATACCCTCCCTTACACTATGTAGAAACCCTTAAGAAAGCCCTAGTAAGAGTTCACACCGTTCATACCTTCATTTACTTTTACATTAGGGAAATATTGCAATAACCGACATAGACCATGAGAGCTACATGGAATCTGGTGTTCTACTCCCATACCGAAAAGATAGGGTTAACACTTGCCTAAGGTGTAACCATTCGTACATAGCTATCTAGGTGGATCCACTAAGCTAGAGACCAATGTGGGCACATAGTTAAGGGCCAAAGAGATTGCTTCTAGAAACCCGAACTTACTTACCGTGGGGGTTTCCATCTCATGAGACAACACATACCGTGTGTAATTCGGACTTGCTAAATGTGAGGAAACCCATGTGGGAAGCTGGACTTACTTAACGTGAGACCCCCATCTCATTTACACGCCCTTTGGGTGCTAAGAATCTAATTCCCTTTTGTAGTCATCTTTAGTCATCACATAAGTTCACATTTGCCTTTACTAGANTCAACATAAATAAGTCATAATATTCATAATCATAAGAGAACACTACTACAACCATCCCTTAGGATCCCACAAGTGCAATGTGCAAGAGAAGTCCCATACCCTCCCTTACACTATGTAGAAACCCTTAAGAAAGCCCTAGTAAGAGTTCACATCGTTCATACCTTCATTTACTTTTACACTAGGGAAATATTGCAATAACAGACATAGACCATCAGAGCTACATGGAATCTGGTGTTCTACTCCCATACCGAAAATAGAGGGTCAACACTTGCCTAAGGTGTAACCATTCGTACATAGCTATCTAGGTGGATCCACTAAGCTAGAGACAAATGTGGGCACATAGTTAAGGGCCAAAGAGATTGCTTCTAGAAACCCTAACTTACTTACCATGGGGGTTTCTATCTCATGAGACAACACATACCGTGTGTAATTCGGACTTGCTAAATGTGAGGAAACCCATGTGGGAAGCTGGACTTACTTAATGTGAGACCCCCATCTCATTTACACGCCCTTTGGGTGCTAAGAATCTAATTCCCTTTTGTAGTCATCTTTAGTCATCACATAAGTTCACATTTGCCTTTACTAGACTCTTATCTAGACACCTTACCATAATAGTTCATATGTGTTCATAAGTGAATAGCAATCCTTTCACTTTAGAAACACTTAGCAAGTGAGTAAACCTTTCACTTTATATTACACTATAATCATGAGAACTACCCTTCAATCATATAGCAATCGTACCATAACATAAATACATACTTCATAGCTAATTCAAGTATAGAGGGTTAAGGATGAGGAAACTAGGTCATCAACACCACAACAACACATTATGTATAGCATCATTAAAATCTAAGTAATTTACCTTTCATACTTGAGTTCAAAGAAGAACCGACCTTCATACCTTCTTGCCCTTCGTGGGACATCCACACTTCAACTACCAATCAATTCATAACCAATACATAATACAATGTAATTCATGAAGTAATAACATAATCAACATCAATATAAGCATTTGACATATTCCCTTCATAGCCTTCAAGGCTTCATTCAAAGACTCAACCCTAATTTCATAGAAATTATACATAACCTGGGGTAGAATCATCATACAAACATGAATTACATAATATAACATTCAATTCATAGCCTTCAATCAATATCCAACACAAACTAGGGTTAGAATTAGGAAAAGAAGGAGAAACATGGGTCTCATGGGGAATTCTTCAAGAAACCACATATACAACATAAATTCATCCATAATTGTTCATATAGCATTAATCAAAGTCAGTTTATAACATCAAATTTCACTTTAGAAAGAAGACCCACGTTTTTGGATTGAAACCTAGAAATTGGAGATTTTGAAATTCATCTTGAAGGGGCCTCTTGGGGAAGGGATCCCAAGAGTGATAAGCAACCATACCTTATTGATGAATTAACCACGAAAATACGAGTTGAAACCTTGGAGATTTGGTATCCTTCTTGAAGCTCCAATCTTCTTCAATGGAGTTCTTTAGGAAAGAGAGAGAGAGTAGAGAGAAGGAGGAATTTAGGTTTTGATCTTTTGGGTTTTGTGTTTGAGTGATAAAAGTGAGGTAAATTCACTTAAAATCATTATATGCACATCCCCTAAAGTACACTAAATACCCCTCACTTAGTTCGACTCTTTAATGAAGTAAAAATTGATTTCTGAATTTCTGTATTTTTGTCGTGGAACAAGTCCGCGACGCGGAGCTGTTCCCTGAAGATATTTGGAATTAAATTTTGAGACAGTAGAGTCCGCGACACGACCGCGTCACGAACTAACTCTTTGCTCCTTGGGGGCGCTAGTCTGCGACGCGAACTTCTTCCCTCCAAGTGCAATTTTCAAGCTGCCTTGGCAGCTTGCTTGGTCAAAGTTGGGTTCCTCCTCGGGTCCCCTTAAGGTGTCCTCGGGGCATCATATTTGAACGTTTTGACCCTATGAACATATATTTACCTAATTTAAACTTATTTACACGATTATACCATCATACGACACTGCCAAACCTGCCCAAAACTTAAGGACACACTAGAAAACATTCTTCTCTAGTTTTCGGACGTCGCGATCGTTTCTTGACGTTTAGACTTTTACTCTTCCAAACCAAGTCAATAGCATTAATTTAGGTTTAGAACCATCATTTTAATTATTTTTAAGTCATTATTCATAAGGTAAGGCTCTAACTTAAACAATAGAATTTCCGGAGTGTTACAATATCCCCCTCTTAGGAACATTCGTCCCCAAATGTCACTTGACTTCTTTCTAGGGAGACAATGACTCAAACTAGTAGCACAACAACCCATCACATCAACAACATCAAATCATCATATCATATAGGAATTTAATCCACAACATCACTATGCTCAAAACTATTTACTTCACATAAGTATAGGAGGAACTACCTTCTCCATATTCAATGGGCATCAACATATATATTAAGCAATCAACAAGACATTTCTTTAACAAGACAATATAAAGCATGCTCATTACAACTCTCATGAATACAACATCACACAACACCTATGGGTGCAATTTCAACCATGAGAAACAAAATTCATGAAAACTCAAAATACAACTTAAGCATGAATTTTCACAAAAAAAAATGCACATACAAGGAAATCATGTCATAATCATCAACACACATGATTTTCAATTCATACCAAATTAACAACTTTGGCTAGGACTAGGAGGAAAAGGATGAGGGTAGCGGGACTTTATGTCGGCCTCGGCCTCCCATGTTGCACCCTCAACTAGGTGGTTTCTCCGTAGGACTTTTACGGAGGCAATCTCTTTATTCCTCAACTACTTAACTTGACGATCTAAGATTTGGACCGGAGCCTCTTCATAAGAAAGGTTCTCATTCACCCCTAAACCTTCTAGAGGGAGAATGGACACCGGGTCACCTATAAAATTCTTCAACATAGAAATATGGGACACCGGATGAACTGGGCCCAATTCGATGGGCAATTTCAACTCATAAGCGACCTTTCCGACACGCTTTTAGATCTCATAAGGCCCAACATATCGGGGGATAAGTTTCCCCTTGTTACCAAACCTCATTAACCCTTTCATGGGTGAGATCTTCAAGAAGACCCAATCACCTACTTCAAATTCAAGATATCTGCGTAAGACTTTTGCCGACTATAAGCCGTTTTCAACCTATCCCTTCTAAGTCGAACCTTTTTCGTAGGCTCATAAACTACCTCGGGACCAAGATGAGCAAATTCGCCCACTTTAAACCATCCAATCGGAGATCAACACCTTCTACCATAGAGTGCTTCAAAGGGTACCATAGCAATACTCGAGTGGTAGCTATTGTTGTAGGAAAATTCTATCAAATGTAGGTGGTTATCCCTATTTCCTTTTAAGTCAATGACAGACGCTCTCAACATGTCCTCTAGGGTTTGGATGGTGCATTCTGCATGACCATCCATTTGAGGGTGAAATACGGTAGTAAATTTCACTTGAGTACCAAGCCCACTTTGGAAAGACCTCCAAAAATGGGAAGTAAATTGGGTAATTCTATCCGAAATAATCGACAATGGGGCTCCATGAAACTTCACAATCTCCTTAATGTACAACTTAGCATAATCTTACAATGACCCAAATGGAGTCATGTTAACTACGGGTTTGAGGCAAACCTACCATGAAGTCCATATTGACCTCTTCCCACTTCCAAGTGGGGGTATCAATAACTTGAGTTAGACTCCCCGGTCCTTGGTGCTCGTGTTTGACTTGTTGGCAATTTGTGCATCTAGCCACAAAATTTGCTATGTCTCTTTTCATTCCGTTGAACTAATAACTCTCACGTAAGTCACAATACATTTTGGTGGCTCCCGGATGGATGGAGTATCGGGACCCATGGGCCTCCTCTAAGATTGTCTCTCTTAGGCCATGCACATCCGGCACACATAACCTCTTTTGGTGCCTAAGCACCCCATCTTCTTCTTGAAAGACAGTATCTATTGGTGATAACCCCACCTCAAATCAATTTTTTAGTCATCACATAACGTGAGACCCCCATCTGATATACATGCCATGTCAGTGCTAAGCATCTAATTACCTTTTGTAGTCATCTTTAGTCATCACATAAGTTCACATTAGCCTTTACTAGACTCTTATGTAGACATCTTACCATAATAGGTCGTATGTGTTCATAAGTGAGTAACAATTCTTTCACTTTAGAAACACTTAACAAGTGAGTAAACCTTTCACTTTACATTACACTATAATCATAAGAACTACCTTTCAATTATATAGCAATCGTACCATAACATACATATATACTTCACAGCTAATTCAAGTGTAGAGGGTTAAGGAAGAGGAAACTAGGTCATCAACACCACAACAACACATTAGGTATAACATCATTACAATCTAAGTAACCTACCTTTCATACTTGAGTTCAAAGAAGAACCAACCTTCACACCTTCTTGCCCTTCGTGGGACATCCATACTTCAATTACTAAAAAATTCATAACCAATACATAATGCAAGGTAATTCATGAAGTAATAACATAATAAACATCAATATAAGCAATTGATATATTCCATTAGTAGCCTTCAAGGCTTCATACAAAGACTCAACCCTAATTTCATAGAAATTATACATAACCTAGGGTAGAATCATCATACAAATATGAATTACATAATATCACATTCAATTCATAGCCTTCAATCAATATCCAACACAAACTAGGGTTAGAAAGGAAAAGAAGGAGAAACATGGGTCTCATGGGGAATTCTTCAAGAAACCACATATACAACATAAATTCATCCATAATTGTTCATGTAGAATCAATCAAAGTCAGTTTATAACATCAAATTTCACTTTAGAAAGAAGACCCACGTTTTTGGATTGAAACCTAGAAATTGGAGATTTTGAAATTCATCTTGAAGGGGCCTCTTGGGGAAAAGGATCCCAAGAGTGATAAGCAACCATACCTTATTGATGAATTAACTACGAAAATACAAGTTGAAACCTTGGAGAGTTGGACCTCTTCTTGAAGCTCCAATCTTCTTCAATGGAGTTCTTTAGGAAAGAGAGAGAGTAGAGAGAAGGAGGAACTTTAGGTTTTGATCTTTTGGGTTTTGTGTTTGAGTGATAAAAGTGAGGTAAATTCACTTAAAATCATTATATGCACATCCCCTAAAGTACACTAAATACCCCTCACTTAGTTCGACTCTTTAATGAAGTAAAAATTGATTTCTAAATTCTGCATTTTCGTCGTGGAACAAGACCGCAACGCGGAGCTGTTCCCTGAAGATATTTGGAATTAAACTTCAAGACAGTAGAGTCTGCGACACGACCGCGTCGTGAACTAAATCTTTGCTCCTTGGGGGAGTTAGTATGCGACGCGCACTTCTTTCCTCGAAGTGCAATTTTCAAGCTGTCTTGGCAGCTTGCTTGGTCAAAGTTGGGGTCCTCCTCGGGGTCCCTTAGCGTGTCCCCGGGGCGTCGTATTTGAACGTTNACCTTGGAGAGTTGGACCTCTTCTTGAAGCTCCAATCTTCTTCAATGGAGTTCTTTAGGAAAGAGAGAGAGTAGAGAGAAGGAGGAACTTTAGGTTTTGATCTTTGGGGTTTTGCGTTTGAGTGATAAAAGTGAAGTAAATTCACTTAAAATCATTATATACACGTCCCCTAAAGTATACTAAATACCCCTCACTTAGTTGGACTCTTTAATGAAGTAAAAATTGATTTCAAAATTCTGCATTTTCGTCGTGGAACAAGTCCGCAACGCAGAGCTGTTCTCTGAAGATATTTGGAATTAAACTTCAAGACAGTAGAGTCTGCGACACGACCGTGTCATGAACTAAATCTTTGCTCCTTGGGGGAGTTAGTATGCGACGCGCACTTCTTTCCTCGAAGTGCAATTTTCAAGTTGTCTTGGCAGCTTGCTTGGTCAAAGTTGGGGTCCTCCTCGGGGTCCCTTAGTGTGTCCCCGGGGCGTCCTATTTGAACGTTTTGACCCTATGAACATATATTTGCATAACTTAAACCTTTTTACAAGATTATACCAACATTCGAATTGGAGGTACTACCTTTTCAATATTCAATGAGCATCAACATATATATTAAGCAATCAACAAGACATTTCTTTAACAAGACAACATCAAGTATGTTCATTACAACTCTCATGAAGACAACATCACACAACACCAATGGGTGCAATTTTAACCATGAGTAACAAAATTCATGAAAACTCAAAATACAACCTAAGCATGAATTTTCACAAAAAAATGCACATACAAGGAAATTATGTCATAATCATCAACTCACATGATTTTCAAGTCATACCAAATTAAGAGAGACTACTAACCTCAACTTTGGCTAGGAGTAGAAGGAAAAAGATGAGGGTAGCGGGACTTCATGTCGGCCTCGGCCTCCCATGTTGCACCCTCAACTAGGTGGTTTCTCCATAAGACTTTTACAAAGGCAGCCTCTTTATTCCCCAAACCTCATCACCCCTTTCATGGGTGAGATCTTCAAGTAGACCAAATCACCTACTTCGAATTCCAGATATCGGAATAAGACTTTTGCCGACTATGAGCCGTTTTCAACCTATCCCTTCTAAGTCAAACTTTTTTCGTAGCCTCATAGACTCTCTCAGGACCAAGAAGAGCAAGTTAGCCCACTTCAAACCACCCAATCGGAGATCGACACCTTCGACCATAAAGTGCTTCAAAGGGTACCCTAGCAATACTCGAGTGGTAGGTATTGTGGTAGGAAAATTCTATCAAAGGTAGGTGGTCATCCAAATTACCTTTGAATTCAATGACACACGCTCTCAACATGTCCTCTAGGGTTTGGATGGTGCGTTCCGAGCAACCATCCGTTTGAGGGTGAAATACAGTACTAAGTTTCACTTGAGTACCAAGCCCACTTTGGAAAGACCTCCGAAAATGGGAAGTAAATTAGGCAACTCTATCGGAAATAAGCGACAACAAGGCCCCATGCAACTTCACAATATCCTTAATGTACAGCTTAGCATAATCTTCCGCCGAATAAGAAACCTTGACGGGAAGGAAATGGGTTGATTTAGTCAATCTATCCATAATGACCCAAATGGAGTCATGTTGCCTACGGGTTCGAGGTAAACCTACCACGAAGTCCATATTGACCTCTTCCCATTTCCAAGTGGGGGTATCAATATCTTGAGTTAGACCTCCCGGTCCTTGGTGCTCGACTTTAACTTGTTGCAATTTGAACATCTGTCCACAAAATTTGCTATGTCTGTTTTCATTATGTTCCACCATTAAATCTCACGTAAGTCACGATACATTTTGGTGGCTCCTAGATGGATGGAGTATCGGGACCCATGGACCTCCTCTAAGATTGTCTCTCTTAGGTCATCCACATCCGGCACACAACCTCCTTTGGTGCCTAAGCACCCTATGTTCTCCTTGAAACAAAGCTTTTATTGCTTTGTTGAGAACCGACTCTTTTAGTTCCATCAAAATAGGGTCAAGATGTTGCTTAGACTTCACGCAAACAACAATCGATGACTCGAAATTATGACGGACCATGACACCTCCTTTTGGGGAATCTTCAAGTGTGACACCCAACCGGGCTAGCCTATGTACATCACGGGCTAACTCTTTTTTCTCTTCTTCCACATGTGACACACTACCCATAGATACATGACTCAAAGAATCCGCAACCACATTTGCTTTTCTGGGGTGGTAAAGGACACTCAAATCATACTCTTTTAAGAGTTCCAACTATCTCCTTTGTCGAAGATTCAATTTTTTTTGGCTAAAATCATATAGAAGACTCTTGTGGTCGGTAAAAACATCCACATGTACCCATAGAGATAGTTTCTCCAAATCATTAAAGCAAAGACTACGGCCACTAACTCAAGGTCATGAGTTGAATAATTCTTCTCATGCACCTTAAGTTGTCTCGAGGCATAAGCTATAACCTTACCATGCTGTATGAGGACACAACCCAAACCCACTCGGGAAGCATCACAATACACTACAAACCTTTCGGTGCCCTCCGGTAAGGTCGAAACCGAAGCAGAGGTGAGCTTATCTTTCAACAATTGGAATCTTTTTTCACAAGATTCCAACCAATCGAACTTGGACTTCTTTTGAGTTAAGGCCGTTAATGGAGATGCAATAGATGAAAATCCCTCAACAAACCTCCGGTAGTAGCCGGACAAACCCAAAAAGCTTCGGATATCCGAAGGACTCAAAGGTCTAGGCCAACTTTTGACTACATCGGTTTTCTTTGGATCAACTTATATACCCTCACTAGAAACAATGTGACCAAGGAAAGAAACCGATCTTGGCCAAAACTCGCACTTGCTAAACTTGGCATAGAGTTGGTGATCTTTGAGGACTTGCAATACTATCCTCAAATAATTCATGTGATCATCCTCACTTTTAGAGTATGTCAAGATGTCATCAATAAAGAAAATAACAAATGAGTCTAGATAATTTCTAAACACACGATTCATAAGGTCGATGAAAGTTGTCGGGGCATTTGTAAGACCAAAGGACATCACTAACAGCTCAAAATGACCATATCTTGTTCGTAAGGTTGTTTTCGGAATATCAACACCTCTCACCCTAAGTTGGTGATCACCCCACCTCAAATCAATTTTTTAAAAGTAACTCGCTCCTTGAAGTTGATCAAATAAGTCATCAATCTTAGGGAGTGGATACTTGTTCTTAATGGTCAGCTTATTTAATTATCAGTAATCAATACACATATGAAGAGATCCATCCTTCTTCTTCACAAATAACACCGGTGCACCCCAAGGAGATGTACTAGGTTGGATGAAACCCTTATCCAACAAATCTTTGAGTTGAGCTTTTAATTCTTTCAACTCCGCCGGGGCCATCCGGTAAGGAGAGATTGAAATGGGTTGTGTATCTGGCAATAAATCTATGCCGAAATCTATTTCCCATTTGGGAGGAATTTTGTGTAACTCATCGGGAAAGACTTCTGGAAAATCCTTCACTACGGGGACCAACTCCAAAGGAGAAATCTCAGACTCAAGATCAATGACCCTCACAATATGATAGAGACAACCCTTAGAAATCAACTTATAATCTTTTAGACATGAAATGATCCTTTCCCTAGGAGCGGAATTTCCTCCCTTCCATTCTAAAATGTGTTCATTAGGAAATTGAAACTTCACAATTCGGGTCCTACAATCTATGGACGCAAAACAAGCATGAAGCCAATCCATCCCAAATATAACATCAAAGTCTAACATATCAAGTTCCCCCAAATCAACTAAAGTTATTCTATTGGGCAATGATATGGGACAACCCCTATAAACTTTTTTTAGCAACTATGGAATCACCCACCATGGTAGAAACCAAAAAGGGTTTATCTAAGACATCGGGAATCATATCAAATTTAATTGCCACTAAAGGGGTTACAAAAGACAAATTGGCACCAGGATCCAACAATGCATAAACATTAATTGAAAATAATTGTAGCATACCGGTCACAACGTCCGGAGAGCTCTCTTGATCACCTCGGGATTGGAGGGCATAAAAGCGATTTTCCTTAGGAGCATCGGGATTTGAACCACTTGCTTGTGCTTGAGCATTTTCCCTTCCTTGAGTGTTTAGCATAGGGTAGTCCCTCCTCATGTGGCCACTCTTACCACAACCATAAAAAATACCCGTGCCAACTAGGCACTTGCCTTCATGTTTTCGACCACACTTTTACAAATAAGACTCTCAACATAAGGACCAACACCTCTTACTTCTTGAGGCTTGGGGGTAGACAATTTACCTTTGTTGGCCCTTGGAGTGTTAGGAGGACCTTGGTTGGAAAACCTCTTTTTGAACTTTGGCTTATCTTAGATTTTAGACCTAACCTTAGAAGAATTTCCATCATCGGCCTTTGACCTCTTCAATTCTCTACTAATTTGCTTAAGCTTTTGCTCCTCAATTTTCTCTGCATTAACCATAAGGCGAGAAATATCCATGCTTGGGATTAACATAGCCGACCTACATTCATTCACCACAAGATCGGATACCCCCATAACTAATTTGTCCGTTGAAGCTCTAGAGTCCGACACCAAAGTAAGAGCATGCTTGGACAATTGAGTTAACTTGAGGCCATACTCCTTCACATTCATACCCCCTTGACGGAGGTTGATGAATTCTTGCATTTTTCTCTTCCTTAGTTCCAAGAGGAAAAACCTATCAAGAAAAGTTGTCTTGAATGTAGCCCAACTTATCGGACCCTCTCTAATAGGTCTCCCCTCCTTCCATTATTCATACCACACTTGTGCCACATCTTTATATTGATATGCGGCCAACTCTGCCTTTTCTTGAGAAGACACACCCATAGCCTCTAGAACCTTAAACAATTCATCAACGAACCCTAGTGGATCTTCTTCAACTTTGGAGCCAAAGAAAGTAGGGGGATTCATCCTTGTGAAATCCCTTATCCTAGAAGCGGTGGTGCTAGCATTAGGGTTCACTTGAACCCTTGCATCCCTATAAACTTGAGTGGCCAATACTTGTGTCAAATTATGAATAGCCAACCTTATCTCGACATTAGACATATCCCCTTCTTCAATAGGAACTAGAGGATTTTGAGGAGCTTGAGGGGGAACCACCTCATTCACATTCTCCTCCCCGGCCCTCCTTGTGTTGTTCCTTCTTGTATTCATTGCCTATAAGAACAAGAGAAGGATTAGAAGAAAAGGACTAAATAGAGTTAAGACTCTTACGCACAACTATGGAATAACAAAAGAGTGAAAGTTCCTAAGCATCTCATAGCCTCTAATTCATAAGTGTGGCGCGCTTCACACCCATGAACAAGACTCTACTTGACGTGGTTTCTTATGACATGAATCCTACTTTATTCTCAACCTTATGCTCTAATACTAAGTTTGTAACGACCCTAGAGCAGCCCTTAGTCGTCACCAGCGTATTCAACCTTGAAGAGGTCTTATACAAGCCCTTAGCATTTATCATAACATGTACCATAGAATAAAATCATGAAAAATTTAAAACTTTTACTTTGGAAGTTCAACTTCACTACATATATGAAAAACAGAATCTAACTTCGTCACAATGTACCATCTAGACATAGAAGTGTCAAACATGAGACTTAGCCCTTACATCAATAAGAAGTCTTGAAATAGGAAAGTACAACAATGTCTTTCAACGTAAGCAAAGAACTAAACATAAAAGCTAGATCATAGGGTCTTGTCATCGGACTTGAGGACTCACGAACTTGGGGAAGGAACTCTAAATGTCTTAAGAAGTAAGTATGAATCCTCAACAGCCCGAACCTAAACGTTTGGGGAAAAGGGAGAAAATATGGGTTAGTACAACACACGTACTAACTATGGCTACTATGCCTAAAAACCATTGTAACATGCATAAAAGGACACTTAGTCAAAACATGCTTTTTACCTAGTAAATCCAATATGCACACAAAGTAAGAATCATAGTCCAAACCAACATAATATCATCCCAACATGTAGACAACCTAAGAAATACTAGTGCAATGCAAAGAATAGAACCCCATAACCCTATTCAAAGCCAAGTATCACACTAAGTAACCTACTTCATGCATACATTCTTAAGACCATATCTCATCATAACTTACCATATTCGTAATGATCATACATAACATAGCCTCAACATACATAAGTCAGTATAATCATAATCATAAAAAAAACACTACTACAACCATCCTTTATTATCCCACAAGTGCAATGTGCAAGAGAAGTCCCATACCCTCGCTTACACTAAGAAGAAACCCTTAATAAAGCCCTAGTAAGAGTTCACACCGTTCATACCTTCATTTACTTTTACATTAGGGAAATATTGCAATAACCGACATAGACCATGAGAGCTACATGGAATCTGGTGTTCTACTCCCATACCGAAAACATAGGGTTAACACTTGCCTAAGGTGTAACCATTCGTACATAGCTATCTAGGTGGATCCACTAAGCTAGAGACCAATGTGGGCACATAGTTAAGGGCCAAAGAGATTGCTTCTAGAAACCCGAACTTACTTACCGTGGGGGTTTTCATCTCATGAGAGAACACATACCGTGGGTAATTCAGACTTGCTAAATATTAGGAAACCCATATGGGGAGCCGGACTTACTTAACGTGAGACCCCCATCTGATTTACATGCCATGTTGGTGCTAAGCATCTAATTACCTTTTGTAGTCATCTTTAGTCATCACATAAGTTCACATTAGCCTTTACTAGACTCTTATGTAGACATCTTACCATAATAGGTCATATGTGTTCATAAGTGAGTAACAATTCTTTCACTTTAGAAACACTTAACAAGTGAGTAAACCTTTCACTTTACATTACACTATAATCATAAGAACTACCTTTCAATTATATAGCAATCGTACCATAACATACATATATACTTCATAACTAATTCAAGTGTAGAGGGTTAAGGAAGAGGAAACTAGGTCATCAACACCACAAAAACACATTAGGAATAACATCATTACAATCTAAGTAATCTACCTTTCATACTTGAGTTAAAAGAAGAACCAACCTTCACACCTTCTTGCCCTTCGTGGGACATCCATACTTCAATTACTAAAAAATTCATAACCAATACATAATGCAAGGTAATTCATGAAGTAATAACATAATAAACATCAATATAAGCAATTGAAATATTCCATTAGTAGCCTTCAAGGCTTCATTCAAAGACTCAACCCGAATTTCATAGAAATTATACATAACCTAGGGTAGAATCATCATACAAACATGAATTACATAATATCACATTCAATTCATAGCCTTCAATCAATATCCAACACAAACTAGGGTTAGAAAGGAAAAGAAGGAGAAACATGGGTCTCATGGGGAATTCTTCAAGAAACCACATATACAACATAAATTCATCCATAATTGTTCATGTAGAATCAATCAAAGTCAGTTTATCACATCAAATTTCACTTTAGAAAGAAGACCCACGTTTTTGGATTGAAACCTAGAAATTGGAGATTTTGAAATTCATCTTGAAGGGGCCTCTTGGGGAAAGGGATCCCAAGAGTGATAAGCAACCATACCATATTGATGAATTAACTACGAAAATACCAGTTGAAACCTTGGAGAGTTGGACCTCTTCTTGAAGCTCCAATCTTCTTCAATGGAGTTCTTTAGGAAAGAGAAAGAGTAGAGAGAAGGAGGAACTTTAGGTTTTGATCTTTGGGGTTTTGTGTTTGAGTGATAAAAGTGAAGTAAATTCACTTAAAATCATTTTATACACGTCCCCTAAAGTATACTAAATACCCCTCACTTAGTTGGACTCTTTAATGAAGTAAAAATCGATTTCTAAATTCTGCATTTTCGTCGTGGAACAAGTCGGCAACGCGGAGCTGTTCCCTGGAGATATTTGGAATTAAACTTCAAGATAGTATAGTCCGCGACACGACCGCGTCGTGAACTAAATCTTTGCTCCTTGGGGGAGTTAGTATGCGACGCGCACTTCTTCCCTCGAAGTGCAATTTTCAAGTTGTCTTGGCAACTTGCTTGGTCAAAGTTGGGGTCCTCCTCGGGGTCACTTAGTGTGTCCCCGGGGCGTCGTATTCGAACGTTTTGACCCTATGAACATATATTTACATAATTTAAACCTTTTTACAAGATTATACCAACATTCGAATAGGAGGAACTACATTTTCCATATTCAATGAGCATCAACATATATATTAAGCAATCAGCAAGACATTTCTTTAACAAGACAACATCAAGCATGCTCATTACAACTCTCATGAAGACAACATCACACAACACCAATGGGTGCAATTTTAACCATGAGAAACAAAATTCATGAAAACTCAAAATACAACCTAAGCATGAATTTTCACAAAAAAATGCACATACAAGGAAATTATGTCATAATCATCAACTCACATGATTTTCAAGTCATACCAAATGAAGAGAGACTACTAACCTCAACTTAGGCTAGGATTAGAAGGAAAAAAATGACGGTAGCGGGACTTCATGTCGGCCTCGGCCTCCCATGTTGCACCCTCAACTAGGTGGTTTCTCCATAGGACTTTTACGAAGGCAACCTCTTTATTCCCCAAACCTAATCACCCCTTTCATGGGTGAGATCTTCAAGTAGACCGAATCACCTACTTCGAATTCCAGATATCGGAATAAGACTTTTTCCGACTATGAGCCGTTTTCAACCTATCCCTTCTAAGTCAAACTTTTTTCGTAGCCTCATAGACTATCTCGGGACCAAGAAGAGCAAGTTAGCCCACTTCAAACCACCCAATCGGAGATCGACACCTTTGACCATAAGGTGCTTCAAAGGGTACCCTAGCAATACTCGAGTGGTAGGTACTGTGGTAGGAAAATTCTATCAAAGGTAGGTGGTCATCCTAATTATCTTTGAATTCAATGACACACCCTCTCAACATATCCTCTAGGGTTTGGATGGTGCGTTCCGCGCGACCATCCGTTTGAGGGTGCAATACGGTACTAAGTTTCACTTAAGTACCAAGCCCACTTTGGAAAGATCTCAAAAAATGGGAAGTAAATTAGGCAACTCTTTTCGAAATAATCGACAACGAGGCCCCACGCTACTTCACAATATCCTAAATGTACAACTTAGCATAATCTTCTGCCGAATAAGAAACCTTGACGGGAAGAAAATGGGTTGATTTAGTCAATCTATCCACAATGACCCAAATGGAGTCATGTTGCCTACGGGTTCGAGGCAAACCTACCACGAAATCCATATTGACCTCTTCCCACTTCCAAGTGGGGGTATCAATATCTTGAGTTAGACCCCCCGGTCCTTGGTGCTCGACTTTAACTTGTTGCAATTTGAACATATGGCCACAAAATTTGCTATGTCTGTTTTCATTATGTTCCACCATTAAATCTCACGTAAGTCACGATACATTTTTGTGGCTCATAGATGGATGGAGTATCGGGACCCATGGACCTCCTCTAAGATTGTCTCTCTTAGGCCATCCACATCCGGCACACATAACCTCCTTTGGTGCCTAAGCACCATATGTTCTCCTTGAAACAAAGCTTTTATTGCTTTGTTGAGAACCGACTCTTTTAGTTCCATCAAAATAGGGTCGAGATGTTGCTTAGACTTCACGCAAACAACAATCGATGACTCGAAATTATGACGGACCATGACACCTCCTTTTGGGGAATCTTCAAGTCGGACACCCAACTGGGCTAGCCTATGTACATCACGGGCTAACTCCTTTTTCTCTTCTTCCACATGTGACACACTACCCATAGATACACGACTCAAAGCATCTGCAACCACATTTGCTTTTCCGGGGTGGTAAAGGAAACTCATATCATACTCTTTTAAGAGTTCCAACCACCTCCTTTGTCGAAGATTCAATTTTTTTTGGCTAAAAACATATTGAAGACTCTTGTGGTCGGTAAACACATCCTCATGTACCCACAGAGATAGTGTCTCCAAATCATTAAAGCAAAGACTACGGCCGCTAACTCAAGGTCATAAGTTGGATAATTCTTCTCATGCACCTTAAGTTGCCTCGAGGCATAAGCTATAACCTTACCATGCTGCATGAGGACACAACCCAAACCCACTCGGGAAGCGTCACAATACACTACAAACCTTTCGGTGCCCTCCGGTAAGGTCAAAACCGGAGCAGAGGTGAGCTTATCTTTCAACAATTGGAAGCTTTTTTCAAAAGATTCCAACCAATCGAACTTGGACTTCTTTTGAGTTAAGGCCATTAATGGAGATGCAATAGATGAAAATCCCTCAACAGACCTCCGGTAATAGCCGGACAAACCTAAAAAGCTTCGGATATCCGAAGGACTCAAAGGTCTAGGCCAACTTTTGACTACATCGGTTTTCTTTGGATCAACTTATATACCCTCACTAGAAACAATGTGACCAAGGAAAGAAACCGATCTTGGCCAAAACTCGCACTTGCTAAACTTGGCATAGAGTTGGTGATCTTTGAGGACTTGCAATACTATCCTCAAATAATTCATGTGATCATCCTCACTTTTAGAGTATGTCAAGATGTCATCAATAAAGACAATAACAAATGAGTCTAGATAATTTCTAAACACACGATTCATAAGGTCGATGAAAGTTGTCGGGGCATTTGTAAGACCAAAGGACATCACTAAGAGCTCAAAATGACCATATCTTGTTCGTAAGGCTGTTTTTGGAACATCGACACCTCTCACCCTAAGTTGGTGATAACTCGATCTCAAATCAATTTTTGAAAAGTAACTCGCTCCTTGAAGTTGATCAAATAAGTCATCAATCCTAGGGAGTGGATACTTGTTTTAAATGGTCAACTTATTTAATTATGGGTAATCAATATACATACGAAGAGATCCATCCTTCTTCTTCACAACTAACACCGGTGCATCCCAAAGAGATATACCAGGTTGGATGAAACCCTTATCCAACAAATCTTTGAGTTGAGCTTTGAATTCCTTCAACTCCGCCGGGGCCATCCGATAAGGAAAGATTGAAATGGGTTGTGTATTTGGCAATAAATCTATGCTGAAATATATTTCCCGTTCTGGAGGAATTTCGGGTATGTCATCTGGAAAGTATTCTGGAAAATCCTTCACTATGCGGACCGACTCCAATGGAGGAATATCGGACTCAAGATCCTTAACCCTCACAATATGATAAAGACAACCTTTAGAAATCAACTTACAAGCTTTTTGACATGAAATGATCCTTCACCTAGTAACGAAATTTCCTCCCTTCCATTCTAAAATGGGTTCATTAGGAAATTGAAACTTCACAATTAGGGTCCTACAATCTATGGACGCAAAACAAGCATAAAGCCAATCCATACCCAATATAACATCAAAGTCTAACATATCAAGTTCCACCAAATCAACTAAAGTGATTCTATTGGGAAATGATATGCGACAACCCCTATAAACTCTTTTAGCAACCATGGAATCATCCACTAGGGTAGAAACCGAAAAGGGTTTATATAAGACATCGGGAAACATAACAAACTTAATAGCCACTAAAGGGGTTACAAAAGACTAATTGGCACAGGGATCCAACAATCCAAAAACATTAATTTAAAATACTTGTAGCATACTGGTCACAACATCCGTAGAGCTCTCTTGATCACCTCGGGATTGGAGGGCATATAAGTGATTCTTCTTAGGAGCATCGATATTTGGGGAACTTGCTTGTGCTTGAGCATTTTCCCTTCCTTGAGCCTTTAGCATAGGGTAGTCCCTCCTCATGTGGCCGCTCTTACCACATCCATAGAAATTTCCCTTGCCTACTAGGCACTTGCCTTCATGTTTTCGACCACACTTTGTACAGATAGGCTTCTTAACATAACGACAACCACCTCTTGCTTCTTGAGGCTTGGGGGTAGACACTTTACCTTTGTTGACCCTTGGAGTGTTAGGAGGATCTTGGTTGGAAAACCTCTTTTTGAACTTTGGCTTATCTTGGATTTTAAACCTAACCTTAGAAGAATGTCCATCATCGACCCTTGACCTCTTCAATTCTCTACCAACTTGCTTAAGCTTTTACTCCTCAATTTGGTCGGCATGAACCATAAGGCGAGAAATGTCCATGCTTGGGATTAACATAGCCGACCTACATTCATTCACCACAAGATTGAATACCCCCATAACAAATTTGTCCATTGAAGCTCTAGAGTCTAACACCAAAGTAGGACCATGCTTGGACAATTGAGTGAACTTGAGGCCATATTCCTTCACACTCATACCCCCTTGACGGAGGTTGATGAATTCTTGAATTTTCCTCTCCCTTAGTTCCAAGGGAAAAACCTATCAAAAAGAGTCGTCTTGAATGTAGCCCAACTTATTGGGCCCTCTCTAATAGGTCTCCCCTCCTTCCATTGTTCATACCACACTTGTGCCACATATTTGAGTTGATAGGCATCTAACTCCGCCTTTTCTTGAGAAGACACACCCATTGCCTCTAGAACTTTAAACACTTCATAAACGAACCCTTGTGGATCTTCTTCCACTTTGGAGCCAAGGAAAGTAGAGGGATTCATCCTTGCGAAATCCCTTATCCTAGAAGCGGTAGTGCTAGCATTGGGGTTCACTTGAACCTTTGCATCCCTAGCAACTTGAGTGCCAACACTTGAGTCAAATTATGAATAGCCGACCTTCTCTTGACATTAGACATAACCCCTTCTTCAATAGAAACTTGAGGATTTTGAGGAGCTTGAGGGGGAACCGCCTCATTCACATTCTCCTCACCGGCCCTCCTTGAATTATTCCTTCTTGTATTCATTTCCTATAAGCACAAGAGAAGGATTAGAAGAAAAGGACTAAATATAGTTAAGACTCTTAGGTATGAATATGGAATAACAAAAGAGTGAAAGTTCCTAAGAATCTCGTAGCCTCACATTCATAAGTGTGGCGCGCTTCACACCCATAAACGAGACTCTACTCGACGTGGAATCTTGTGACATGAATCCTATATTATTCTCAACCTTATGCTCTGATACTTAATTTATAACGACCCTAGAGCACCCCCTAGTCGTTACCGGCGTATTCGATCTCGAAGAGGTCTTATACAAGCCCTTAGCATTCATCATAACATGTATCATAGAATAAAATCACGGAAAATATAAAACTTTTACTTTGGAAGTTCAACTTCACTACATATATGAAAAACGGAATCTAACTTCGTCACAATGTACCATCTAGACATAGAAGTATCGAAAAGGGGACTTAGCCCTTACATCAATAAGAAGTCTTGGAATAGGAAACTACAACAATGTCTTTCAACATAAGCAAAGAACTAAACATAGAAGCTACATCATAGGGTCTTGTCCTCAGACTTGAGGACTCTGGGGAAGCAACTGAAAGAGTCTTACGAAGTAAGCGTGAATCCTCAACGGCCCGAACCTAAATGTTTGGGAAAAGGTAGAAAATATGGGTTAGTACAACACACGTACTAACAATGGCTACTATGCATAAAAACCATTGTAACATGCATAAAAGGACAATTAGTCAAAACATGTTTTTTACCAAGTAAATCCAATATGCACACAAAGTAAGCATCATAGTCCAAACCAACATAATATCATCCCAATATGTAGACAACCCAAGCAATACTAGTGCAATGCAAAGAATAGAACCCCATAACCCTATTCAAAGCTAAGTATCACATTAAGTAACCTACTTCATGCATACATACTTAAGACCATATCTCATCATAACTTACCATATTCATAATGATCATACATAACATAACTTCAACATGCATAAGTCATAATCATCATAATCATAAGAGAACACTATTACAACCATCCCTTTGGATCCCACAAGTGCAATGTGCAAGAGAAGTCCCATACCCTCCCTTACACTATGTATAAACCCTTAAGAAAGCCCTAGTAAGACTTCACACCATTCATACCTTCATTTATTTTTACATTAGGGAAATATTGCAATAACAGACATATACCATGAGAACTAGAATCTGGTGTTCTACTCCCACACCGAAAAGAGAGGGTTAACACTTGCCTAAGGTGTAACCATTCGTACATAGTTATCTAGGTGGATCCACTAAGCTAGAGGCCTATGTGGGCACATAGTTAAGGGTCAAAGATATTGCTTCTAGAAACACTAACTTACTAAACGTGGGGGTCTCCATCTCTTGAGATAAAACATATCGTGGGTAATCCGGACTTGCTAAACGTGAGGAAACCCATGTGGGGAGCCGGACTTACTAAACATGAGACCCCCATCTCATTTACATTCCCTTTCGGTGCTAAGCATCTAATTCCCTTTTGTAGTCATCTTTAGTCATCACGTAGGTTCACATTAGACTTTACTAGACTCTTATGTAGATATCTTACCATAATATCTCATATGTGTTCATAAGTGAGTAACAATCCTTTCACTTTAGAAACAATTAACAAGTGAGTAAACCTTTCACTTTACATTACACTATAATCATAAGAATTACCTTTCAATTATATAGCAATCGTACCATAACATACATACATACTTCATAGCTAATTCAAGTGTAGAGGGTTAAGGATGAGGAAACTAGGTCATCAACACCAAAACAATACATTAGGTATAGCATCATTACAATCTAAGTAATTTACCTTTCATACTTGAGTTCAAAGAAGAACCAACATTCATACCTTCTTGCCCTTAGTGGGAAATCCATACTTCAATTACCAAACAATTCATAACCAATACATAAGACAAGGTAATTCATGAAGTTATAACAAAATCAAGAATATACCGTGAGTTTACGGTATTTCTAATACATTTCACTTACAAGTTGTGTGTGTCTAGGGCCTTTTTATATTGGTTTTTATGTGTTTTTATCATGTTTTGCAGGAAAGGTGTTCAGGCGTGGAAGTTTAGAGACAGCTGAAGGAAATGCAGAAAAAGGGCATTCACGGAGGTGATCTACAGACCGTAGGCCCATTCACGGTCCGTAGGTTATGACCGTAGATCAGCAGGCATTGTATTGAGGACAAATCAGGGAAATCTGACCAAGTGTGGAACCGCGGTGCCCATTGACGGTCCGTAGATTGATCTACGGACCGTACTGTTGATCCGTAGAGTTATATTGTGAGGGTTCCAGTACCTGATTTTTGAAGATTCTAAGTATGGAGCTACGAAGGGGATTGATGGACCGTAGATGGATCTACGGTCCGTACTGCTGGTCCGTAGTTTGCTTTAGAGAAGCTGACTTTTGGAAGCTAAAATATTTTCGAAGTCCCGATTGATGGAAGGGACTTACGGACCGTAGATCCATCGACGGTCCATAAGTCAGTCTCGTGGATTGAAGATGCGTACCTGAACAAAACTTTCCTTAATTTGTTTCCTTTTTTATTTAGGATTTGTTTTCTATAAATAGGACATGTAAACCTCATTTTTGGGGGTTAGACATTATTATTCTAGTTTTACTTTGTAACTTTGGAGATTAATTTGCAAGTTTAGTAATTACTGATTTCCCAAGTTCGTTTTGAAGATTTTGGATTTGAAGTTCAAGTTACATTTCTGGGTTTATCATTCTCTTTACGTAAGTTCATGATTTCTTCATCTACAATTATGAATTGTGTTCTTGCCAATATGAGTAACTAAACCCACAACTAGGGTTGTGGGAACCATGATCGATTAACAATATATGAATAGTAAATAAGCAATTCTTGACTAGTATTTTGCATGCATTGATAATTCTTTCGTTTAGAAGTCTTTTTAACGGTGGCCAATGTTAGAACTCGCCTTGTTACTACTTGCCGGACCAAAGGGGTAATTAATAAGAAAAGAATTATTAACATAGATTTAGTGTGATACTATCTAATAGGCTAGTGTCGATTAGTACGAAGTAATAACTAAACCAAACATCGATTATGATGTCTAATATGAGGTAAAGGTAAGGGTTAGTAAATTTTACACACTTAGCCGGACCAAGGTGCGGGGTGAAATTCTCTAGATGCCTGACCAAGGATTTAAAGATACCTAACTTATCACTTTGCATGTAATACACTAGAAAAGGATTGCTATTACTAGGATTATTGCGTTATGAGATTGTGGGGAACACGTATACCCTAGTTATTTCTCTTATCTTGATAACAACCAAAGTTGAGTTTAATTATTGATTACTTATTAAGTTCTTACTATTTGTTTCACACAAGCACAACCCCCCTTTTNNGTAATAACTAAACCAAACATCGATTATGATGTCTAATATGAGGTAAAGGTAAGGATTAGTAAATTTTACACGCGTAGCCGGACCAAGGTGCGGGGTGAAATTCTCTAGATGCTGGACCAAGGATTTAGAGATACCTAACTTATCACTTTGCATGTAATACACTAGAAAAGGATTGCTATTACTAGGATTATTGCGTTATGAGATTGTGGGGAACACGTATACCCTAGTTATTTCTCTTATCTTGATAACAACCAAAGTTGAGTTTAATTATTGATTACTTATTAAGTTCTTACTATTTGTTTCACGCAAGCACAACCCCCCTTTTATTACCTGTTTCTGGAAATAATTTGACCAATTGAATCTAATTGTTAGTTAAAGTAAAGTTTAAACCATTTTCCTCGTTGGATCGATCCCAACCTACAAGTTGGGTTCTTTACTTGATAATGATCGCTTATACTTCTGTAAGGAGGTGTAATTTGAGCGTATCAAATTTTGGCGCCGCTGCCGGGGAATCTGGCTTTTAGATTTATTTTTAACTACATTATTGAACGTTAGTCAAATATTTCCTATATTTACTTTTTTCTTTGTTTTTATCTCTCTCAGGTTCCGACTCTAGTGTATGCCAAAGTACACGAAGCCAAGGCGAACCACTTACTCCGTACGATCCAGAGTTGAATAGAATTTGCGAAGAATGAACAATCAAGGACTTCCAGTTAATCCTATCGGAGGAAATCTAGATGAAGCAGTTGAGTTACAGCAGCCAAGAGTAGTTGGTGGGGAAAACCGGGGTCTAGCTGAAAATCAATTGGGAGATACAGTGAGAGTGCATAGTCCACCAGGCCCACAACAACATGACAGCTATCGGGGCAACATCGAAATAGCAGATTCCGATGGACCCATTATCCTACCTCCTCTACCTCCAGGGCACACATTTGTAGTAACTAGTAGTTTGATGCAGATGCTTACAACAAGAGGCTTATTTTCAGGATCGCCATCAGAGGATCCACATGCTCACTTGGCCAAGCTAAGGGTGGTTTGCAAAAGTTGTGTAGGTAGACTAGACTTGGATATGAATGTCATTGGATTACGAGTGTTTCCTCTGTCACTGACAGGCTATGCAGCAGTATGGTTCACTGAGCTTCCGTATAACTCAATATTCACATGGGACCAACTGGCAGAAGTATTTAAAGCAAAGTACTATCCAGTGTCTAAGAAGCTCAATCACAAAGATAGGGTCAACAATTTTGTGGCATTACCTGGAGAGTCTGTGAGTAGCTCGTGGGTCAGATTCATTGCTTTCGTAAAAGTGTCCCAAACCACCGTATTGATAATGAGTCACTGAAGGAATATTTCTATCGAGGACAGGATGATAACAATAAAGCAGTACTTGACACTATTGTTGGAGGCTCATATGGTGATTGTACATATGCACAGATTGTTAAGAAATTGGAGAGGATCTATCACAACAATAAAACGTGGAGCACTACGAGGTCAGATACTGGGTGAAACACTTTTGTCGTTCATAATGCTACTGTTAACTCTGCAGATGATATTCGTGAGGAGATGGCTCAGATGAGGACAGAGTTGGGGTTGGTATTGAAGCATGTGAGTGGAGGAGCAGAAAAGGTAAATGCTGTAAACTACTTAACTAGAATTCCACCACCAGTTGAGGAGTGTCACTATGAAGAGGACACTAATGCAGTGAATGATCAGACGGGGGGTTTCCGACCAAATGCCCAAGGATCCAACACGGAAAATTGGCGCCAAGGTCAAAACTATGGAAATTACAACTGAGAGGGTCAATATGTCCGAGACGAGAACTTCAATCGAGACAACAACTACAACAGGAACAACTATGGCAAGAGAAACGATCGGGTTGGACCATATGTTCCCCATCAAAATTGGGAATTTGGTGCTAGGGAAGCTGGAGGCAACATGACGCGTATCGAAGATATGCTGCAGAAGATGATGAGAAGGTTTGATGCGACTGATGAGAATGTGAAGGAGATGAGAAATGACTTATCTGGTATTGGTTAAAAGGTTGATGCCCATGCAGTGTCAATAAAGCATCTAGAGCAGTAGATGACGCAGTTGTCTACTACAGTGAACCCGCGTCAACCTGACACTTTTCCTAGCAACACCATTTAGAATCCAAAGAATGATGGTCATTGTATGAAAATTACTACTCGAGGGGGTAAGCAAACCATAGATCCACCTATGCCGTCTGTGGTGGATACCGAGATTAGAAAAGAAGATGATGTGGTGGAAGTTAGAGAGGAGTCGGAGGTTGTGACAGAACAAGAAGTGGAGATACCTCAGAAAGTGGTTCCCATACCTAGACCTCCACCACCTTTCCCACAGAGGTTAGTGAAGAAGACTGAAGATGGTAAATATCACAGGTTTATCACTATGTTGAAGCAGCTTTCTATCAATGTCCCTTTGATAGAAGCCTTGGAGCAAATGCCTGGATATGCAAAGTTCATGAAAGATATGGTGACAAAGAAAAGGTCTGTGAGTTTTGAAGATGATGATAGATTACAGCATTGTAATACTATTGCTACAAGATCTTTGGTGCAGAAGAAGGAAGACCCTGGTGCTTTCACGACCCCATGTACTATAGGGTTATTACACTTTGCTAAGGCATTGTGTGATCTTGGTGCTAGCATCAACCTCATGCCTTTATCTATTTACAAGAAGTTGGGTCTGGGGGATCCAAAACCCACTGCAATGCGGTTACTAATGGCTGATCGGACAGTGAAGAGGCCCATAGGTGTGCTCCATGATGTGCTAGTGAAAGTAGAGTCTTTCATCTTTCCGGTGGATTTTGTGATTCTTGACTGTGAGGTTGATTTTAAGGTTCCCATCATCCTTGGGAGACCATTTCTTGCCACAGGGCATGCGTTGGTTGATATGGAAAAGGGACAGATGAAGTTCAGACTGAACAATGAAGAAACAACTTTCAACATCTGTAGATCCATGAAGCAGAATGGTGAGCTGCAAACAGTATCTACTATAACTTACAGAGTTGAGAGTGGGTTGGAAGTGCAAATTGAAGAGCAATTAGGTGTTGAGGCACTAGCAGCAGTCATGATAAATTTTGGTAGTGCTGGTATTGAAGAGTATGATGAGTTGGTAGCCGCACTTGATAAGTGTGAATACCGGTCCAAACCAAAGAAGTATGAGTTAGACATGAAGAATCGCGATTCCCTACCCACAAGACCATCTATTGTGGAGGCACCGAAATTGGAGCTTAAGACTCTACCACCGCACTTGAGGTATGTATATTTAGGTAAAGAGAATACTTTGTCGGTCATCATTGCAGCAGATTTGAATGCAAGGCAAGTAGAGTGCTTGGTGACTGTATTAAAGAGGTTCAAGCGAGCGATTGAGTGGACTATTGCAGATATTATTGGGATCCCCCCCGGTATCTGTTCTCACAAAATCCAACTCATGCCAAATCATAAGCTCAGTGTTGAGCACCAAAGAAGATTAAATCCACATATGCAAGAGGTAGTCAAAAAAGAGATCATCAAATGATAGTAATTGGGTACGTCCTGTGTAGTGTGTACCTAAAAAAGGTGGTATGATTGTGGTTCCAAATGAAAGAAATGAGCTTGTTCTTATGAGGCCTGTCACTGGATGGACAGTTTGCATGGATTACCGAAAGTTGAATGCGTGGACAGAGAAAGACCACTTTCCTATGCCATTCATGGACCAGATGTTAAATAGACTTGCAGGCAAGGGTTGGTATTATTTTTTTGATGGGTATTCAGGCTACAATCAAATTTCTATAGCTCCAGAAGACCAAGAGAAGACCACCTTCACTTGTCCATATGGGACTTTTGCTTTCAAACGGATGCCATTTGGATTGTGCAATGCTCCAGTGACCTTCTAGAGATGTATGATGTCGATATTTTCTGATATGGTGGAGGACACTATTGAGGTGTTCATGGATGATTTTTCAGTTGTAGGTGATTCGTTTGATCATTGTCTAGAACATCTGGCCGAGGTGCTCAAAAGATGTGAAGACTGCAACTTGGTGCTGAATTAGGAGAAATGTCATTTCATGTTAAAAGAAGGTATAGTGTTGGGTCATCGAATTTCAGAGAAAGGTATTGAAATTGATAGAGCTAAAGTTAAGGTAATAGAAAAGCTTCCACCACCCATCTCTGTAAAAGGTGTTAGAAGTTTTCTTGGGCATGCAGGTTTTTATAGGAGATTCATCAAAGATTTCTCAAAAATTGCACATCCCTTGTGCAAACTACTCGAGAAAGAGAGTAAGTTCTATTTTGATGATACTTGTCTTAGAGCATTTGGAGAGTTAAAGGAAAAGTTGGTTACAACACCTATCATTATTTCACCGGATTGGGGACAACCGTTTGAGGTAATGTGCAATGCGAGTGGAGTGGCGCTTGGTGTAGTATTGGGTCAAAGGCGTGAGAAAATTTTTCACCCTATTTACTATGCTAGCAAAGCTCTAAATGTGGCCCAAAAGAATTATACTGTGACCGAACAAGAACTTCTTGCGGTGGTTTTTGCATTCGAAAAATTTCATTCCTACTTGCTTGGTACTAAGGTAATCGTGCATACTGACCATTCTGCATTGAGGTATTTGATGGCGAAAAAGGATCCAAAACCACGATTGATTATATGGATATTGTTGCTGCAAGAGTTCGATTTTGTGGTAAAAGATAGAAAGGGAACCGAAAATCAATTTGCCGACCACTTGCCCAGATTAGAGGAAGAGGCCATGCTAAAGCTTGGAGATAGGGCTGCAATTAATGATGCTTTTCCAGATGAACAGGTATTGGCTGCTTCTAATGATTTGATTCCTTGGTTCGCAGACATTGCTAATTATTTGGCAAGCGATATTGTGCCACCGGATTTGTCTTTTCACCAAAGGAAAAAGTTTATGCATCATGTGAAGAAATTCTTTTGGGATGAACCTTATTTGTATCGTAGTTGTGCTGATGGGATTATTCATCGCTGTCTGCCTGAGGTTGAGATGTTGAGTGTACTTAAAGCATGCCATTCATCGCCCGATGGTGGGCATCATAGTGGTATTCTGACTGCACATAAGATTTTGGAGTGCGGATACAATTGGCCTACCATCCACCAAGATGCTCATGATTTCGCCAAGTCTTGTGATCGTTGCCAAAGAGATAGAGGGATTTCGAAGAGGCAAGAGCTCCCTATGAATCCTATACTGGTGATCGAATTGTTTGATGTATGGGGCATTGATTTTATGGGTCCATTTGTGAGTTCATATGGGATGAAGTATATTCTTGTTGCGGTTGATTATGTATCGAAGTGGGTGGAAGCAGTAGCGCTCTCCAACAACAAAGGTAAAAGTGTCACCGCATTCTTGAAAAAAAATATCTTCTCCAGATTTGGTACACTGAGGGCTATTATTAGCGATGGAGGCTCTCACTTTTATAATAAGTTGTTCAAGGCACTACTTGAGAAATATGGTATCCATCACAATGTAGCCACTCCTTATCATCCACAGACTAGCGGTCAAGTTGAAGTGTCCAACAGAGAAATAAAGTAGATATTGGCAAAGACTGTGAACGCCAATCGAACGGATTGGTCAAGGAAGCTTGATGATGCTCTATGGGCATATCGCACTGCATACAAGACCCCCATATGTATGTCTCCTTACCAATTTGTATATGGGATGTCTTGTCATTTACTAGTAGAGCTAGAGCACAAGGCTATGTGGGCAATGAAGAAGTTAAATTTGGATTGGGGCACTGCATCTAATCAAAGGATGAATGACTTGAACGTGCTTGATGAGTTTCGCCTAAAAGCTTATGAAAGTTCAGCCTTATACAAAGAGAAGGTGAAGAGGTATCATGATCAAAGAATTGAAAAGCGAGAATTTGTGGTTGGTGATCGTGTGCTGCTATTCAACTCTAGGTTGCAACTATTTCCAGGCAAACTCAAGTCCAAGTGGACCGGGCCATTTTTGCTCACAAAAGTTCTCTCACATGGAGCGGTTGAGCTTGAAAATAAGGATGGAACAAGGTTTGTGGTGAACGGGTAAAGGATCAAGACCTATCTGGGAAATGCTGAAATTGTGCAAGAAGTGATTGAGGTCTGCAATCTTGATGAAGTCTGAGTAATCAAGACACCTGCGTCGTGCCGCGACGTTAAATCAAGTGCTGCTTGGGAGGCAACCCAAGATGTACAATCTGTCCAACGATAGGGTTCTGTTTTCCATTTATTAGTTTAGCTTTCTTTGATTACTTGCGTCTTTGTATCAATATAGGTACACCACGCAATGAAGCTGCAGAAAATGGTCTGGTGCAGAGGTCTACAGATCCCATCGACGGCCCGTCGATTGATCCACGGACCGTCAATGGTATCTGTAGATCCCAGGTAAGTCCCTAAATTTGTCCAAGTATAATAGTGATCTACGGTCCCTATCTATGGACCGTAGATCGACTCACGGATCGTAGACGGGGTCTCGTGAGTCCAAACCCTAAAATTGTCTGACCCGACCCGGACCCCATTACTTAAAAGCCCCCATGTTTCAAACCATTTCCCTTCCCTCCACTACTCCAAAAACCGTTTCACCCACTCTTCAAACTCCCCAAATCACTCCATAACTAGCACATAATATCCTCCCTTCCATAAATTCCCAAAATCCCTTCCATACTAAAAACAACCCATCCCATAATCTAACAAAAAGGGTCCGGTGTTTGGTCAGTAATGAAGAGGTGACTCCTTGGTCTTGCTAAGCACAGTATCATCACGCAATCACCCCACTCCTTGTTGCTTGTAAGCTAATAGACTTTCCCTTCACTTTGAATTTCGATTCAAAGATTGAATATAAAGAGTCGGGAGTTGGGTCTTGACCTTGGGTAATTGTTAGATGAAAGTGCATGATAAACTTGAATATTACAATGCCCTTGGAATGATAGATAGTGATTGTATAGCATTAGTGTATGTGATCGTAAATACTATATGCTAGTTTCGACTTAGGGTTCCACATCTAGTCTAAATTGTTGGGTATAATAATCGGTCGAAATCTTAAGAATGACGAACTAGAATAATTTAAATTTGTAAATGCATGATGAGGTTGTGTTAATGTTGAAATAAAAGGCCAAAAATGTATGATACCTGGCACTGATGGCTTCCATGATACCCCGTCTACGGACCGTAGATGGGGTTCATAATTGGATGCACCTGAAACCACGGAGGTGGACTACGGTCCGTAGGTCCATCTACGGACCATTCTGCACTTCCGTGGTTTCCATCTGCGACCTATATGTCAAGTCCCCTGATCCACGGAAGAGATCCACAGGCCGTAGATCAGTCTACGGACCATAGGTCTCCTCCGTGGATGACCACTGAAGCATCTGTCAAAAAATTTTTCGTGGACTTAGTTTAGGGTCGTTACGAATTCTAAAAGTTTCTTTTGCTGCATATAGTTAGTTTTGGCACTAATATCGTTCCTGCAGGTACGATGGCACTTAAGAAGATGGTCACCTACTCAATACGGGGCAAGTCTAAATCTGTTGCCCCTAGTTTCCGGTTGATTGATGAGGACACAGACAACGACTCTGACCCAGCATATGTGCCTCTCAACCCTAGGGCTTCTCGCGCTGCACCCAGAAGCACCCCTCGGAAGGTGCTCCCCGACGTAGTCACTGTCTCCCAGTCTGATGAAGAGAACACACTGATCGGGTCACCAACTGGGGCTGCTTCCAGTTCAGAGGGACCTATGTCCGGGTCCGAGTCTACCCATGCCTCAGGCTCCCAGTCTGCCCACTCTTCACAATCAGAGTCTGTCCATGCTACAGGGTCCAATGCCAAATCATCCACAGGGTCTGGAGAAAATGACCAAGGAGCCTTGTCTGACAAGGCAACTAGCTCAAAGTCCATACCTGTACCATGGAATGATGAGCCCACTCCTGTAGCCGGCGAGCTGAGTAGGTGGTGCGTAGAGGGTCAATGGCAGATCTATCGAGATGCTAAGATGGTCAATGACAAACAAAAGATGGCCCGACTAATTAGAGAGGAGCGTAGAGTCCTCACGGGGAGCTTGCACACTGTTCCAAATATTCACAGGTTGTTCAACCTTCACAAGTGTGACTGGATAGCTCGAGACCCAGGGACGTATAGCGAGGAGATTGTACGGGAGTTCTATGCTTCCTATGCGGCCACTCTCCGCGGTTCCATTACCAAGCGGTCAAAGCCACTAGCTCAGGCTCCGCTCACTTCCACCTTGGTTCGAGGGTGTCCGGTGGACATATCACCCGCCACCATTAGTCGTTTTCTCTATGGTCCTACCACGGGCCACTCTTGGTCCCCTAACACTTCAGAGTTTGATTACCGCTGGGACATCGTGCGGAGTGGCGCTTTTCAGAGGAATGTTGAGCAGCGATAGGCTGTTATACTATGGCTGGCCAGGTACATTGCTGNGCTGAGTAGGTGGTGCGTAGAGGGTCAATGGCAGATCTATCGGGATGCTAAGATGGTCAATGACAAACAAAAGATGGCCCGACTAATTGGAGAGAAGCGTAGAGTCCTCACGGGGAGCTTGCACACTGTTCCAAATATTCATAGGTTGTTCAACCTTCACAAGTGTGACTGGATAGCTCGAGACCCAGGGACGTATAGCAAGGAGATTGTACGGGAGTTCTATGCTTCCTATGCGGCCACTCTCCGAGGTTCCATTACCAAGCGGTCAAAGCCACTAGCTCAGGCTTCGCTCCCTTCCACCTTGGTTCGAGGGTGTCCGGTGGGCATATCACCCGCCACCATTAGTCGTTTTCTCTATGGTCCTACCACGGGCAACTCTTGGTCCCCTAACTCTTCAGAGTTTGATTACCGCTGGGACATCGTGCGGAATGGCGCTTTTCAGAGGAATGTTGAGCAGCGATAGGCTGTTATACTATGGCTGGCCAGGTACATTGCTGCAGATGGCGAGCGGGCGAAATGGGTCGCTGCTCCACGATTGGGCATTCGAAAGGCCACGTTAACTTTTATGGCCAAGTTCTTCTGGCTGTTGGTGCGTAACAGAGTGTCGCCTACAAAAGTTGACAATCAAGTCACTTGGGACAGAGCGGTGATGGTACCAGCATTGGTGGCAGGAGTAGAGATCGACTTTGCCCGCATGCTGCTGGCAGAGATTCACGAGAGAGCTTTCAGGACCTCCACCACTTACCCCTTCCCATGTCTGATTTTTCATTTGTGCGGGGACTCTGGGGTGCCAATCTAGCATTGCGACAAGTTAGTCCACCCTACAGGGGCATTGGACATCAGCCTTATTGGGGATGACGCAAATGTGGTAGCACCTCGAAGAGAACCTCAGGTTGAGGTACCTCTTTTGGGTGCCGATCTTGCAGACACAGTGGGGCAGGCACAGGGTGATGACCGTAGCATCCCTGATCACACCGACACTAATCCGGGCTCCTCCTTTCAGGCAGTTAGTATGGCTCTTAGCTCTTCCCGGTCCACACTGCAGTTAGGAGCTAATGTGGTCCCTTTGGCCAGAGTCCAGAAATTAGAAGCTCAGATGGCCACCCTACTGCATCACATCCAGTCGTGGATGCAAAAGTCCATCACCGAGTCAGAGGCCAGAATGGAGCGCAGGATGGAGGGGATGATGGACCGTAAGGTCCTGGCTGTTAATAAGCAGCTTGACGCCTTTCAGTTGCGAGTCCTCGAGCGATCAGCTCCGGCCACAGACTTATTTGCTTTGCAGGCTGACATAGCCAGCCTTTGGACTGACGTTGATGTCATTCTTGCTGCACCTTCAGTTGTGCCTCAGGCTGCCCCTACTGCGCTGGCTGATGATACAGTGCTAGATGCTCTATTCAGTGGCATCGCCGAGGACGGGCCTGCACCGACACATGCCAAGGGCAAGAGGCACCGCTCTCATCGCACGGAGGAAGAGAAAGCTCAGAAAACAGTGTTGGCAGGAGAAGGAGGCTAGGAGGGCTTTGATTACAGACGAAGGGTTGCGCCAGCAGAGGATGCGTGAGACAGCTGCAGGGGCATCGAGCTCTACCCCAATTGCAGAGGTTCAGCCTATTTTGAGGAGCGTTGTGAGCACCACTGATGGTGCGGAGCGGTTGATAGAGAGCACTACTGAGGGTGCTAGGATTGCTGAGGTGGGCACTACTAAGGGTGCCCCCACTGATGTTCCAGAGGGCTCCGGGAAACCGAACCCCCCTGCTTGTTGATGATTCGCCGGCGCTTTGCGCCACAGGTTTGCTTCACCCAAATCCATTTTCTTTTGCTGTCTATGTATGCGTTGTGGACAATTGCATCTATTTTTGTTAGGGGTGGGGTAAATGGATTGTGAGTGATAGGGTAAAGTCTGAGTAACCCATCTCATGAATCCTCTCTTCGGTTTTTCTTGCCTGTGTTCTTTTCCCCCAAGACACTGTTTAATTTTTGTTGAACCGGCATGTCTTATGATTGTATGTGTAGAAGCATGATACAGAATGAAGCATGATGGCTTATAAAAAAATGATACCCGTCAGATTCTGGGTTGTATGCTAGAAGTAGGCTACGATTAGTTGATTGTGTTGGCTCTGAGTATGACATAGTAACAATCGACTTTATGACATGACTAGACCTGAAACTTGAACTGGGTAATCTGATAATGAAACTATGTGCCAAGAGTGGGTGAGAATCATTGATTGTTCAAACGGTTTTTGTGCAAAACTAGAACTTGCCCGGTTAGTCCTGCTAAGACAATTCAATCTAGAGGATAGGAAGTGATCATAGGCCATTGTTCTGAAAAATCCACAAATTGCCTAGAAGGATTAAACTAATGAAATAAATATTCCCTTTGATCTAACTTTGAGCCTAAAAATAAACCATTTCTTTCTAAAACCCCGAACTCACTTTTCCATAATCTACTATGTTGGCCCCGGTCCCTCCTTGGACATGTGCACTTTGACTTAGGCCAAAAGCCTAAGTTGAGGGTGGCTAATGTAAAAAGTAACTTCAATCTTGGCCCTGACCTGACATCGGGTATTGTGCACCTCAACTAACGAAAAATCCATAAGTTGAGGGTGACTATGAAAGAGGAAACTGAAAGAAAAATGGGTATGAAAAGAGTGGAAAAAAAAAGGGGAAAACGTGAGGAAAATATGTGACTTGTTAAAAGCGAAAGGAACAATAAAATAAAAGAAAAATGAGCTACAAAGTCTAAAGTCACATCCGTGGTTGAAGAAAATTAAGGGAAAGAAGGTAAAGCAATAATATGACATAAATAGGGCAAAACGAGGTTAAAAGCCTAGTGTAATGACAAGGAGGGCAAAAAGTCACTAAGCAGTACCCAAATGTACCACACCTGACCCTGAGCCTACGTTACAAGCCCATAAAGTCCTATAGTGATCCAAGAGTCTAGTTTGGAGAGTCTAAGCAGTGAAAATAAGGGCAAGCTTATGGCAGTAAGCACTAACTATATTTGAAATTACTTCTGAGCGTGAGTTTTGAATAAATCCTTGTACCATGAATGAAATTAATTTTTTGCGAAAAGAGGATTTCGTTTGAAGTAAGGGCACTAGTTACATCGTTGGAAAGTTGGTACCTGGGTGACAGTGAGAAGGTGTATGTTGTGTGTCAATTGGTTGGTCTGTGGCATGATGTGATCCACATGAGTTGGCTTGTCGAGTCTAAGAGAACGAATGTGCACCCGAACAATGAGGAGGTAGAGAGCCATGTGATTGCTTGAGTTTAGAAGTGCTTGCTTCTATACAAGTGTCATTTAGAGTTGTAGTGCGTCGCTTGAGGACAAACAACGAATTTAAGTTGAGGGTGTTGATATACCGTGAGTTTACGGTATTTCTAATACATTTCACTTACAAGTTGTGTGTGTCTAGGGCCTTTTTATATTGGTTTTTATGTGTTTTTATCATGTTTTGCAGGAAAGGTGTTCATCGCGGAAGTTTAGAGACAGCTGAAGGAAATGCAGAAAAAGGGCATCCACGGAGGTGATCTACGGACCGTAGGTCAATTCACGGTCCGTAGGTTATGACTGTAGATCAGCAGGCATGGTATTGAAGACAAATAAGGGAAATCTAACCAAGTGTGGAACTACGGTGCCCATTGACAGTCCGTAGATTGATCTACGGACTGTCGTGTTGATCCGTAGAGTGATACTGCGAGGGTTCCAGTACCTGATTTTTCAAGATTCTAAGTATGGAGCTATGGAGGGGATTGACGGACCGTAGATGGATCTACGGTCCGTACTGCTCGTCCGTCGTTTGCTTTAGAGAAGCTGACTTTTGGAAGCTGAAATATTTTCGAAGTCCCGATTGATGGAAGGGACTTACGGACCGTAGATCCATCGACGGTCCATAAGTCAGTCTCGTGGATTGAAGATGCGTACCTGAACAAAACTTTCCTTAATTTGTTTCCTTTTTTATTTAGGATTTGTTTTCTATAAATAGGACATGTAAACCTCATTTTTGGGGGTTAGACATTATTATTCTAGTTTTACTTTGTAACTTTGGAGATTAATTTGCAAGTTTAGTAATTACTGATTTCCCAAGTTCGTTTTGAAGATTTTGGATTTGAAGTTCAAGTTACATTTCTGGGTTTATCATTCTCTTTACGTAAGTTCATGATTTCTTCATCTACAATTATGAGTTGTGTTCTTGCCAATATGAGTAACTAAACCCACAACTAGGGTTGTGGGAACCATGATCGATTAACAAAGTATGAATAGTAAATAAGCAATTCTTGACTAGTATTTTGCATGCATTGATAATTCTTTCGTTTAGAAGTCTTTTTAACGGTGGCCAATGTTAGAACTCGCCTTGTTACTACTTGCCGGACCAAGGGGGTAATTAATAAGAAAAGAATTATTAACATAGATTTAGTGTGATACTATCTAATAGGCTAGTGTCGATTGGTGCGAAGTAATAACTAAGCCAAACATCGATTATGATGTCTAATATGAGGTAAATGTAAGGGTTAGTAAATTATACACACGTAGCTGGACCAAGGTGCGGGGTGAAATTCTCTAGATGCCGGACCAAGGATTTAGAGATACCTAACTTATCACTTTGCATGTAATACACTAGAAAATGATTGCTACTACTAGGATTACTGTGTTATGAGATTGTGGGGAACACGTATACCCTAGTTATTTCTCTTATCTTGATAACAACCAAAGTTGAGTTTGATTATTGATTACTTATTAAGTTCTTACTATTTGTTTCACACAAGCACAACCCCCCTTTTATTACCTATTTCTGGAAATAATTTGACTAATTGAATATAATTGTTAGTTAAAGTAAAGTCTAAACCATTTTCCTCGTGGGATCGATCCCAACCAACAAGTTGGGTTCTTTACTTGATAACGATTGCTTATACTTCTGTAAGGAGGTGTAATTTGAGCGTATCAATCAACATCAATATAAGCAATTGACATATTCCCTTCATAGCCTTCTAGGCTTCATTCAAAGACTCAACCCTAATGTCATAGAAATTATACATAACCTAAGGTAGAATCATCATACAAACATGAATTACATAATAGCACATTCAATTCATAGCCTTCAATCAATATCCAACACAAACTAGGGTTACAATTAGGAAAACAAAGAGAAACATGGGTCTCATGTGGAATTCTTCAAGAAACCACATATACAACATAAATTCATCCATAATTGTTCATATAGCATCAATCAAAGACAGTTTATAAAATCAAATTTCACTCTAAAAAGAAGACCCACGTTTTTGGATTGAAATCTAGAAATTGGAGATTTTGAAATTCATCTTGACGGGGCCTCTTAGGGAAAGGGATCCCAAGAGTGATAAGAAACCATACCTTATTGACGAATTAACCACGAAAATACGAATTGATACCTTGGAGAGTTGGTCTTCTTCTTGAAGCTCCAAACTTCTTCAATGGAGTTCTTTAGGAAAGACAGAGAGAGTAGAGAGAAGGAGGAACTTTAGGTTTTGATCTTCGGGGTTTTGTGTTTGAGAGATAAAAGTGAAGTAAATTGACTTAAAAATAATTATATACACGTCCCCTAAAGTACACTAAATACCCCTCACTTAGTTGGACTCTTTAATGAAGTAAAAATTGATTTCTGAATTTTTGCATTTTCGTCGCGGAACGGAGCTGTTCCCTGAAGATATTCGGAATTAAATTTCGAGACAATAGAGTCCAAAACATGACCACGTCACGAACTAACTCTTTGCTCCTTGGGGGAGCTAGTCCGCGACGCACACTTCTTCCCTCCAAGTGTAATTTGCAAGCTGCCTTGGCAACTTGTTTGGCCAAGGTTGGGGTCCTCCTTGGGGGACCCTTAGGGTCTCGGGACGTTGTTTTAAAATGTTTTGACCCAATGAACTTATATTTACCTAATTTAAACCTTTTTACAATATTATACCATCATACAACACTCCCAAACTTTCCCAAAACCTAAGGACACACTAGAACACATTCTTCTCTAGTTTCCGGACGTCGTGGTCATTTTTTGACGTTTAGGCTTTTACTCTTCCAAACCAAGTCAATTGCATTAATTAGGTTCATAAACATCATTTTAACTATTTTTAAGTCATTATTAATAAGGTGAGGCTCTAACTTAAGTCGTAGAATTTTCGGGGTGTTACACTTACCCTAATCGAACATTCACCAAAAACTAAAGTAAAAGAAGAGGATTCCGGTGTTAGCATCCTCAAGAACAACAAGAAGGTTTTCTTCAGTTCCACCCTTGAAATTGAAAGATTATTTTATAAAATTCGTCCCCAGGAATGTGGGATTTCACTAGTAGATTCCCTTCATCCACTAAGTCCCTAAAATTCAGTAAGATTCTTGATTCCCTAAATATTACTTAGACCTAGGGTTTCTAGAACTTCAAATTAATGTTGTGATTTAGCTATTTGATTAATATTAATCAGAATATTATGGTTTCTTAACTATGTTGCTTAATTCTTGCATGAAATTCAGAACCGTAGATTTGTAGATTTATTTAGTCCATGAATTATACTTGCTAGGCCATTATATACAGATATGCATGCATCAGTTTACAAAAGTTTCATTATCAGTACTTAATGTTGCATTTTTAGTTACCATGTCAAAATCTTGAGCTATCCAGTTATTTCAGTTATATTGTATTTTATACATTCTATTGGGAGTAAACTTAATACTGAGTTGGACTGTGATCAGTTACCCTCATAGTCCCAGAACTACGTACCCCCGTAGGTTAAGTCCCCTTTGTGGGCATTATACTTAGTGATCACGCCAGTTATTCCTCTATAACCTTGGCAAGATATATTGGGTCCTCTCGATGGGGCATATACATCGGACTCCACTTTTAGCTCATGTGGTTTTATGTCGGTAAATAGTAGTTCCCATATCCAGATTCTAGTGTATTGACCAGGTTACCAGTTACATTTTCAGTATTCAATTTCAGCATGTTATGTACCTGGTCATTGAATTCAATTTCGTTATGTTCAGTATATCTTAGTATCTTTATCATGCTCAGATTATATCTTTGCTCAGTATGCTTATTTTAATTGCATGTTTGTTTAGCTTTATTATATCATGCATGCTCAGTACCTTTTAGGTATAGACAAATACTTTGCACTACATCTTCTTGTGATGTAGGTTCAAATCCTCAACATTCAGATCACGCATAAATCAGTTCTCGATGTCCAGTTAAGTATTATCAGTGTTGATTCCTCATTCTTTGAGGATGATAGACATGATTCTTGATATTTCAGACTTTCATTTTAGTTTCAGTTTTACTAGAGTAAGGTGAGGGCATGTCCCAGCATCTCTAGTCATTTAGAGGCTTATTTCAGACATAGACAAATTTAGCTTTAGTATTTGCATTTTATTTCAATATCTTTAACTCTTCTACATATTTATATATTCAGACTTAGATTGGGTATTCCCACTCATTTCAGTTTATCTCATGTTTAAGCTTCCGCACAGTATTTCTTATTTTAGTTTATCTTAGTATGCTTATATATATGCCAGCTTAGGGTTAGCTTAGGGTTACTCAAGATCCTAAGTCCCGTGTTTATGTCAAGAAGGGAGCTTCGGGGCGTGACAAACATGGTATCAGAGCATTAGGTTTAAGTGTCTTTGGATGTCTTAAAAGCTACACTAAGTAGAGTCCTTTTCATGGGTGTGAAGTGCACCACATCTAATGAGGGGGAGGCTATGAAGTGTTTTAGAAAGGCTTCACTTTCTTTGCTACTGTTATCATGCATGATGTATGATCCAACTTCTCATTCTAATTGTCGTTATGTGTTATTAGATCATGCCTACTCATAGAGCTTATGCAAGGAATGCCAATGCCCGAAACGCCAACGCAGTTCCTTAGTCCCAGACCATGAGGTTTCGAATGCAGAATTTCGGAATGTTATTCAGTTTTTGGGTCAGAGTGTAGCAAACTAGAACAATCAGCAGGTTCCAGTTCCTACAAATGCTAGTGGTGGGTCAGTTGCAGCAAGTGTTCGAGATTTTGTTCGAATGAATCCACCTGAGTTTCTAGGGTCGAAAGTTGGTGAGGATCCCCAAAACTTTATTGATGAGGTTAAGAAGATCTTTAGAGTGATGCAAATGACTGGAAATGATAGGGGTAGAGTTAGCCTCCGACTAGCTTAAGGATGTAGCACACATTTGGTTCACGCAGTGGAAGGAAAACAGGGGTGAGAATGTAGCTCCTGCGACAAGGGAGTGTTTTACTGGGGATTCTCTGGACAGGTTCTTTCGAAGAGAGTTGAGAGAGTCTAAGGCTCAAAAATTTATGAATTTGAGACAAGGTAACATCTATGTCCAAGAGTACAGACTGAAGTTCACCCAACTTTCCAGGTATGGTTGCCGATTCAAGGGCACAGATGAACAAGTTTATGTTTAGTGTATCCGATTTGGTAAAGACAGAGTGTAGAAATGTTATGTTGCTAGAAGATATGAATATCTCTAGGCTCATTACTCATGCTCAGTAGGTTGAGGGAGATAAGCTTAGGGAATAGGATAAGGATAACAAGAAGGCTGGAACAAGCAACTATGATTACTCTCTGCAGAAATTGGGTGGTGGAAATCGCTCGTAGTTTCAACAGAAATCTTCAGCTTCAGCACCTTCATCAGATAGTGCTCAATCCCCTAGGTTTCGACAGGATAAAAAAGGTAGGGCATCAGGCTCTAAGTCTCAGGGGAGTGTTTCAGGTACTATAACCTACCTAACTTGTCCTAAGTGTGCTAAGAACAATCCGGGCGAGTGTTTGGCAGGAAAGGAAGGATGTTTCGGGTATGGTCAGACTGGTCACAGGTTGAGAGATTGTCATTCTTCTAAATAGTGTCAAGGAGGTAATAATAGTAGGGATCAGTCTACAGCTCCAACAACACAAGTAGCTCACCCGACTCAGCAGGGTAATTCAACTGGTACGGTGGCGGTCAGCGCCAGAATAGGTTGTATGCTCACCAGGCTCGCCAGGACCAAGAAGATTCTCTTGATTTGGTCATAGGTACGTTACGAGTCTTTCACTTAGATTTTTATGCTTTGTAAGATCCAGAGGCTACTCTTTCCGTTGTTACTCCATATATAGAAGTAAACTTCTATGTCAGTCCAGAAACTCTCTCAAAACCATTCTCAGTCCCTACTCCAATTGGTGACCCAGTTATAGCTAGATTGGTATACAGAAATTGCCCTGTTACAGTCTCTTAAAAAGTCACCTCAGCAGATCTTGTAATGTTAGAAATGGTAGACTTTGATATTATTCTAGGCATGGACTAGTAAAACTCATGTTATGCCTCAGCCGATTGAAGAACTAGGATCGTTCATTTTAGTTTCCAAGGGAACTAGTCTTAGAATGGAAAGGTTGTAGCTCAGTGCCTATGGGTCGATTCATTTCTTACCTTAAGGCCAAAAAGATGATCTATAAGAGGTATCTCTATCATCTAGTTCGGGTTAAGGATACAAGCTCTGAAACCCCAAATATTGAGTCAGTCCCAGTAGTTAATGAGTTTCCAGAAGTGTTTCCAGAAGATCTTCCCGGAGTTCCTCCTAAAAGGTAAATCAAATTTAGAATTGATCTCCTTCCAGCTACTCAGCTTATTTCCATTTCTCCTTATAGAATTGATCCAACTGAGCTTAAGTAATTGAAAGAACAGTTGTAAGACCTTCTAGATAAGGGCTTCATCAGACCCAGTAATTCCCCATAGGGTGCGCCAGTGTTGTTTGTGAAAAAGAAAGATAGTTCTCTCAGAATGTGCATTGACTATCTGCAGTTGAACAAAGTTACAATCAAGAATAAGTACCCTATCACCAGGGTTGATGACTTGTTTGACAAACTTTAGGGTGCTAGTCATTTTTCGAAGATAGACCTCAGATCTGGTTACCATCAGCTCAGAGTCAGAGATAGTGACGTTCTGAAAATAGCCTTCAGAACTCGATATGCTCATTATAAATTTGTATTCATGTCATTTGGGATAACCAATGCTACTGCAACTTTCATGTATTTGATGAACAGGGTGTTCAAGCAGTGTTTGGACTTGTTCGTTATCATTTTTATTGATGATATCCTCATTTATTCTAAGAATGAGGAAGAACATGCGACTCATTTGAGGGTGGTCATGAAACTCTCAAAACTCTCCAGTTATTCGCTAAGTTTAGCAAATATGATTTTTGGTTTCAATCAGTAGCTTTCCTTGGGCATATTGTGTCTAGCGAAGGGATCCGAGTAAATTCTCAGATTTTAGAGGTAGTGAAGCAATGGCCCAGACCTACCTCTCTTACAGATATTAGAAGTTTCTTTGGTTTGGCGAGTTATTACAGAAGGTTCGTGGAAGGATTTTCATCCATAGCTTCTCCACTGACTAAGTTGACTCAAAAAAAGGTTAAGTTTCAATGGTCAGATGAGCGTGAGAAGAGCTTCGCAGAACTAAAAACTAGGTTGACTATAACTTCTATTTTGACTCTACCATAGGGTTCAGACAGTTCTGTGATCTATTGTGATGCCTCCAGAATCGACTTGGGTTGTGTGTTGATGCAGCGAGGTAAGGTTATAGCTTATGATTCTAGACAACTTAAGGTGCATGAGAAGAACTATCTGACTCATGACCTCGAGCTTCCAACCATGGTATTTGCCCTAAGATTTGGAGACATTACCTGTATGGTGATCACGTAGATGTGTTCACAGATCATAAAAGCCTTCAGTATGTGTTCACCCAGAAAGATTTGAATCTTCACCAGAGGAGGTGGTTTAAGTTCCTCAAAGACAATGATATGAATATGCTTTACCATCCTGGTAATGCCAATGTAGTAGTTGATGGTCTTAGTAGACTATCTATGGGTAGTGTAGCGCATGTTAAGGAAGAAAGAAGGGAACTAGCAAAAGATGTTCACCGGCTTGCTTTCTTAGGAGTTTTCCTTATGAAAATATTAGATGTTAGTGTGACTGTTCAGAACAGCTCAGAATCTTCATTAGTAACGGAGGTTAAGGAGAAACAAGACAGTGATTCAATATTACTTCAATTGAAGGGTGCAATTCATCCACAAAAAGTTGAGGTTTTCTCCCAAGGGGGAGATGATATGCTTCACTACTAGGGTTGTTTATGTGTTCCTAAGGTGGTTGAGTTGAGGCAGCATATCCTTACAAATGCCCATAACTCCAGGTATTCTATTCATCCAGGTTTCAACAAGATGTACCGTGATTTGTGGGAAGTCTTTCAGTGGAACAGCATAAAGAGGGATATAGCAGATTATATGGCTAAGTGCCCCAATTGTTAGCAGGTGAAGGTAGAACATCAGAAACCAAGAGGTATGACTCAAGAGATCAACATTCCTACATTGAAGTGGGGAGTGATCAACATGGACTTCATTATAGGTTTACATCGTACTCGCAAACAGCATGACTCCATTTGGGTTATAGTAGGCAGTGTTACTAAGTCCACTCATTTCATGGTTGTTAAGACTTCCGATTCGGCATAGGACTATGCCAAGCTTTACATTAAGGAAATAGTCAAGTTGCATGGGGTTCCTTTGTCTATCATCTCAGATAGTGGTCCTCAATTTACCTCTCATTTCTGGAAGTCATTTCAAAAAGGTCTTGGTACTCAGGTTAACCTCAGCACAGTATTTCAACCACAGACAGATGGTCAAGCAGAGCGTACCATACAGACCTTAGAGGAGATGTTGAAAGCTTGTGTGATCAACTTCAAGGGCAGTTGGGATGATCACTGATGAGTCCACGATTTGGCCTCATTTAAGGCTTTATTTTAATAGATTTAGTGTCCTCAAATGCATTTTCGGCTAATAACTGATGTAAATCCTTGAATTTCAGGTATTTGGATTGAGGAATAAATCATGGACACAAATGAGCAAACAGAAACACGGCAGCTGAAAAGACGAAGAAAAGAAGGCATGAGGATCGCCTAATCCATTAGGCGAATCGCCGAATGGCTTATGTCTCTCCTAATGTTTTAGTGTGCCAAGCCCTGAAGGAGAAAATCAAGTCGGCGATAGAAAAGAGTAATCGGCGAGCCACCGAACGGTTCCGTGATTCAGTTCCAAATCACCCAAAGTTACAGAACTTGAAGATGCTAAAGGCCAAAGCAAAAAGGCAATGAAATTGACCAAAGGGCGGATCGCCAAGTGGATCGGCAATCCAGACTTATTGTGCCAAATGGTCCTTTGCAACACATTTTTGACAACTATAAATACGTTTCAAAATTCTTAGTTTAGTATGTTGTTTAAAATCTAACATTCAGTTATCAAGTTGAGAGCTTAGAACTGAGTTTTTGGAGACAATATTTCCTTAGCTTTGAAGATTTGAAGATTTCCATTTCTGAGAAATTGTAAGTGCGTATTGAAGATTCTTCATCTTAGACCTTTGTAAAGACAATATCAATTCTACCAAGTTGATGGAAACAAAACTTGGTAACGATTTTTACCTTTTTTGATGTCTAGCTAAAACCCCAATTTTTGGGGTGTGATTTTGGGTTTATATAATTGTTGGGTATTGTTAATTGATAGTTTAATTGTTGCTTAAAGGTGTTTTCATTCAGTAATTGTGGTTGAATTTAATGGGTTGTAATTGCAAATACAATCTTAACTTCGTGTTTTTGGCTAGCTCGAGGGAGAGGTTTTCAAACCAAAATTATTGAATCGATGGTCTGTTGGTATTAGGTTTTCATGGGTTTAGCTCAAAAGAGAACCCTAAACCTTTTCCACACATTCAGCTGGAGAGAGTGAATGGACCAAAGCGAAGGTTGTGCTTAATTGCTGCTTATTAGTGTTCGAGAGAAACCAAATTGATCCGGGATAAATTGTTCGGGAGAAAGTTTATCCCCACTTAACTCTAGCTTAATCACTTATTTAAAGTTGTTTACTATTAATTGCAATTACCCGGTTGTCTATCTTAGCTCATAATCCTATCACATCCTAAGAATCCCATCGCCATAGTTGTTACTTTCGTATTATTTGTTGTTTTAGCTGATAATTAAAACCAAAATCCCTCTGATATTTGACACTTGTGTCACCTATAATTTAAACCATCCTTTTGTTCATAAATGTTTTTAGCTATGATTGACTAGAACATATTCTTACTTGCCTATTGATTCTCAATTACGAACCACTCCCTTGGAACTCGACCCCAACTTACTTAGTTAGGTTATATTACTACTCACGATCGTTGGCAGTTAGTATTAGATAAAGTGTCCTTATACATGAAATTACAATGGCGCCGCTGCCGAGGAGTGGTGTTATTTGAGAATTTTTAGTTAAGTTGGATTTTGTTCTTGTTAGTCATAGTGACACTTACTTAATTTTAGTTTTGTGTTAGCTTGTTTGTGTGTTAAAACAAGAAGTATGAGTGTGAATGGCAGCAATGGCAGCCAATTAGGCCATCAAGATGACATCAGAAACCTCAACGATGTCAATGAGCCTCATGGTAATGACCCCCATCTCATGGAAGGTATTGGTGCCATTCACTTGCCTTCGGCCGAAGGGATTGCGGTGTTCCACATCATGAGTATGACGTTGCAACTCTCTCAACTAAAAGGGATTTTCAGTGGTTTGGCTCATGAGGATCCCCATGAGAACATTAGAAACTTCGTGGATGTATGCGGACAATTCTTCTTCAAGAATATCTCCCAAAAATCGGTCCAGTTGAGGTTGTTCCCATTCTCTTTGATGGGAGAAGCGTGCAAGTGGCTGGCTGAATTTCCACATAAATCAATCACTTTGTGGGAGGATTTGGTTACCGCATTTCAAGTGTGATTTTTCCCTCGCTCGAAGATGATGACTCTTCGAGATAGCATTCAGAGCTTCAAGCATCTAGAAGGCAAGACAATTCATGAAACTTGGTTGCGATTCAAAAAGTTGGTGCTTCAATGCCTAACCCATGACTTGCCTGATAACGTGTTGTTGCAGTATATTTACCAGAGTCTTGACTAAGTAAATAAGGGTGTTGCTGACCAAATATCTTTGGGAGGTTTGATGCAGCAAGCTTATGTGATAGCAGCTCAGCTCTTGGATGGCATGACTACTATAAACAGGGTGTAGTATACCCGTGAAGACCGGGTCTCCCCTCTCACGTTTAAACTAACCAAAGAACAGATGGAGAAAGACCAATAGAGGGACTAGAACATGGCCAAGATCATGACACAACTTGACATTTTGTCTAAAAATGTCGTCGGAGCTGGTGCTCGAAGTGTAAATATCATGGGTGCGGGTGTGCTAATCCGAATGAGTCTAAGTTTGAGGCGTTGTATAATGAAAAGGTGAATTTCCTATACAACCAAGGTGGTGGTTATCGTTTGAACTACCCGAGGCAGGGTGGTAACCAATGTTAGAAAAGGGATGAAGGTTGGAAAGATCGAGATCGTGGATGGAGGGACCGTAATCCAAATTGGAAGGATCAGGCGAAGGATAGGTATATGCCTCCCCATGAGCGCAAAAAGCCAAAGGATTCGGAAGGTGGTCCGTCTGAGGATATTCTTTCTCGTATCCTCAACAAAGTTAAGGGGTCGGACAAGATTTTAAAGGAAATGAAAGAAGATGTGTCAACCCTTAGTCAAACTGTCACCTCTCATTCAGTGTCGATCAAGCAGTTGGAGATCCAAATGGGTCATATCTCATCTAAACTCGAGACAAAAAGGGGGTTGCCTAGTGAAACTATGGTCAACCCGAAGAATGAGGTTTGAAGGTGGACTTGCATCGTGCCACGCCGTTAACTAAGGCGTTGCTTGGGAGGCAACCCAAGTTTTATTTTCTTTCTTTTTAAACTAGGAATAATGGTGTGTTGACTGTGCATGTCAAAGTGTGGAAAGTGTTTGAAAAGTGTAGGTTACTGAGCTAAAGGTCTAGTCGGCGCATCACCGAAGAGGTCGGTGACCCCGACCTAGACCGTTGTTGGACTCAAGACAATTTTACATTCGAGTCTACTAAAGGTTTAAACTTTCAACTTTTTCACTTTCCCTCACTTTTGAACTTCCCAAAATAGTAGCATTTCTAGTAGTATTTTAGTTGTTGATTTGTGCTCAGATTTGGATTACATTGCCGCCTAGCATTTCAGTTTTATCTCAATCAAAATTAAAGGTTGGTTTTTCGAACCCCTAGTTTACTTTTGGCATTTGGTACTCTTATGCAAATGATTTTATCTTGTTGAACTATGTTGGGCCTCTCTGATAGGATTAGGGTATTTGCATGTCTGTGTTAATTTGATAATCTTGCCCGTATTGTATACATTGTTGAAATCCTGTGGTTTTTTGCCTTAAATTAGCTAAATTTTGTGGGGTCATGCTTGCATGTTGTTGGGTCTAGTCGGGTGAATTCTAGGTAACCCGTTATTGTGCCAAATAACGTAATTTGCTCAATAATAGAGCGGGTGCCATCATTCTTAAGGGCAAAAGACGTCAAATGGCCAAATTTGGCAAAACTGGGAGAAGTGTGAGTATCCCGGGGTGATGGGTGTTATGGGTATTGCTTTAATTTGAATAGTGCATGCTTTTATTTTGTTTTTAGGGGTTGCGGGGTCGAATTCAAGAAGTTTGATTGAAATTAGGCACGTTGGGTCGTTTGGCGAGCTCGGTCAAGCTTGCCAAACTTCTCGGCGGTTTGCCGAAAGTCCTTATCTCACCTTTAATTTCATGCTTTACTTGTTCTTGACTCTGTAACTTTCGGCGAGATGTTTGAGGTCGCCGAAGGCACTCGGCGACTTGCCGAAATTCTTGTTGTTCACCCTTTGTTAACACCCCTGAACCCTTTTTACACTGTAAATTTTGGCAGGCCAACCCTTGCTTACCGAAAGTTGTTGGCGATTCGCCAATAGGTCTTTCCCATCGTCGACTTGTCAAAATTTTAAAGCCAATCCTTTCGACGAGCCCGATCTAGCTCGCCAAAGCGATTCGACGACTCGCCGACTCGCCGACTGGTTTGGCAATTTTGTCTGCATATATTTTTCTGTACCTTTGATTGAAATGTTTCTAACTTTTACCCGATGTTTTGCAAATATGGTCAGGACTAACATAGACATGCCACCCCGAAAAGTGTACAGGGTATCACAATCAACGAAGGGGGATCAAATCCTCCAAAAAGAGGAAGGCAAGAGCCTCCAACTGGAGGTCAGAGCAGAAACAAGAGGCCCATATTTGATAGTGTGACTACTGGCTCCCAGGCTGCTTTNCTAACATAGACATGCTACCTCGAAAAGTGTACAGGGTATCACAATCAACGAAGGGGGATCAAATCCTCCGAAAAGAGGAAGGCAAGAGCCTCCAACTGGAGGTCAGAGCAGAAACAAGAGGCCCATATTTGATAGTGTGACTACTGGCTCCCAGGCTGCTTTAGCTGAGCCAGAGGACAACTAGCCTTTGCAGTCCCGGCGGGATGAAATCTAGGCTAGAACTCACCATGACTCAGCCAGAGTCCCTCCTACTCATACACAAGCATACTCAGTGCCAGCTCCAACACCTCCTGTGGCTCCTGTCCCACCAGTCGTCCCTCCTCCCAGGCATCTAAATATATTGAAAGGTGATAGTTTGTGAACCATCCTCGAAGAGAAGTTTCTATCTACAAATGGACTAGAGGGTAGATACTTCAGTGTGCAGGAGATACTACAGTGGAACATATTTCAAATTTTCACCGGGCCTCGAGACGACTATGTTCCTTCATGGGTCCAAGAATTCTATGATGCATATGTTTCCTTGGTGCCAACGAGTCAGAAGAAGGCCGGCAAGTTTAGACTAGTTAAGTTGGTCATGGTTTGAGGTGTAGAAGTATGGTGCAGCAGCGATATCATGAATGTTGTTCTTGAGAGGGCCACAAGGTATGAGCATGATTATGAGGGCTTGGTGACAGCCCAATCCCTGGATGACTTGAAGGGGTGGCTTGCCCCCCTTCTCTCTGACGTTACTCTAAAGTGGATGCATGCGGGAGTCCAGATCGAGAAGAAGGATTTGAATGTAGCTGCCCGGTATTGGTTTGGATTCATCAGCTGCTCCATCATGCCTTCACAGAATGAATTCATCCTCCGGCATGCGAAGGCAACTTTTCTAGGGTCTATCTTAGGAAAGAGGCGGCTCAACTTAGGACTTATCATTTAGCAAGTAATGGCCATGAGGGCCAAGCAGGGGCAGACTTCCTTGCCATTCCCAGTCTTGATCACAGAGTTATGCCAGCGTGCTAGAGTGCCCGGGAATGCTGCTAGAGATTTTGATGTTACCCCGTCCTCCTCTACTGGCATCCAGCGTATTGAGGCCGAGTATACTTGAGAGGAGGCTGACAAGAGGAGGGCAACTCCGGTGGACACATCCCCGGATGTGGATATAGATTAGATACCTACAGAGGCATTTTTTCCTACTCTGGGCCTTCAGGTACTTCTACCCCTTTTACCTCTTCACAGGTTTTGGGTACCTCTACCTCGTCCCAGCCAGCCAAGATTACTCAGGTGGTGATCCTAAAGATGGGGCATCTGTCCCATTCAGCTAATATGAGGGTGACCCAGTTAGAGAGATCCATCCCATCGATGATTGAGAGTTCTATTTTGGCTGTACTGACCCCCACCGGGCTTCTGTTGATGATCTGGCTACTAGAGTCACAGCTTGTAAGAGAAGGCAGGGGGAGACTTCTAAGATGACGGCTTTGAAAGCTGAGGTAACAGATTTGAGGAAGGACGTAAACTATTTAAAGTCTATTGACTTCACTTCTTTGATGGAGGCTGCAGATGATTTGGAAGCTCCTGGGACTTCAGGGATTCCTCTAGTTACTATCAGAGACATGTGTAGGTATCATGCAATAGTTGATGACTCGGATGCAGAAACCGATGAGGAGATGATCGAGGTTAGAGAGGAGAGCATATGTGGAGACTTGTCGAATCTTGAGTAGACGATTATGCATTTGGTGATCCAGACATCACCAACCGAGACATCCTTGGCAGCTCCTAGTGGGTCTGGTATTGCTATTCCTTCTGAGGTGATTCCGGGTATTGAGGCCCGAGACCAGAGCACTACTCCGGGAACTGATGCTCAACTACAGATTGATGCACCGAGCACTCATGTCCAGAGAGATGGAGCGACTATGTAGATAGGATCCTTTCTTTACCTCCCTCTATGTCTTACTTTATTTTGACTTTTAGATATTTTTTATTGCATTTGAGGACAAATGATTTTTTTTGTGGTGGGGTGAGGCCCACGTTTTGTTACCTTTTATGACTCTCTTGTTTAGTATATATTTGGGTTTTGAGCTATAATTGTGTTTTACAGTGTTTTTGCAGATGATTGAGCTTGTGGCTCCTTCTTTTTAATTGTAAATGATTTTTGGACCCTTTAAAAAAAATTGTGCCACCTCTTATGTGTGTAAAATGTGGTTGTTCTCTTGCAAAATTGAGTAACGGTTTTTAGCAATATGACTGACTTGAATAGTACTCATAATCGAACAAAAATGAATGTGCGGCTATGATGAGGCCAAATGAAGTTGCATAGAAAATATGTGAACTCTTTGCATCTCATTGTGACTATCCAAGTATCGAATTGAGTCTCTTATGAGGAGCATTGCACACTAGCGAAAGTATGGAGTCTTGTTTGACATTGTGGTCTATGCCTTATGTGATGAGCTTACTGTGAACCATGTGTGATGACACCTAGAATTTGCCCCGTTGGTTCAGTTGACTAAGTGATGCAATCTCTTGATATGATCTTAGGCAACTTTGAAAAGTTTGAAACATTTGATAGTATACCTCTTTTGTGGCCTACCTTGTGAGTGTGTGAACCCCATTTGAACACTCTTTGAGCCTTAGCCTTTTCTTGGAATAAACGTGACAAAAATGTGACCTTTCTTGACCCATTACCCATAATTCCCATGATTTGTGGTTTGTGTGAATTGCCAACTTAGGCCAAAAGCCTAAGTTGGGGTGTGGTGAAAAGAGAAGGTAAATTAACAAGTGCAATAAAGTCCCCTTTTGACCCATGGTTTTGAGAAAGATGGAACCCCTCCACATATAAAAAAAAAAGAGAAAAATAAGAAAATAATGAAAAAGTTGTGAAATAAAGTTGTGAAAGTGCAAAGAAAATAGGGTGTCCAAGAAATCCATGGAAAGTGAAGAATGGGTGAATTTTGAGCTTGAATAAGAATGATAAAGAAGAGGAAATGAAGTGTTGTGAACACCACATTTCATGAGGATAGAAGTCACTAAGCCTAAATTATCATACCATTGCACTCAGCCCCGTTACAAGCCTTTAAAAGACCTTTTTTATCTTGAGTGAGCTTAAGCAAGTCTTGATTGGAAAATACAGACAAACCTATGGGTGAAATCAGGCATTGTGTTCATCTTTGTGAGTGTGAGCATTGCATTTGATTCCGAAGCTTTAAATTATGAACCATTGTGTGTGAATATGGAATCATTCTTTCTATGAGGATATTTGAGTACCTTTGTTGAGCTTGAAGTTGCATTTGAAGCAAGTATTGTGAGCTTGAGATTCTTTGATAATGGTGAGTCACAATTTGAGTCTTTGAGTACACAATTGATCTTTGCATGAGTAAGTTGAGTCTTCTTGTGTGCATTCATGATTGAGTCTTGTGTAGCACTGTTTGAGACATCCTTTTTGAACTGCTGAACTTGAGTTTTACTTGAGAACAAGCAAAGGTTTAATTTGGGGTGTTAATGAGTCCACGATTTGGACTCATTTAAGGCTTTATTTTAATACATTTAGTGTCTTCAAATGCATATTTTGTGCTGATAACTGATGTAAATCCTTGAATTTCAGGTATTTGGATTGAGGAACAAGCATGGACACTAATGACCAAAAAGGAACAAGACAGCTGAAAAGGTAAAAAAAAAGGCTTGAGGATCGCCTAATCCATTGGGTGAATCGCCGGATGGCTGATGTATCGCGTAATGTTCCAGTGTGCCAAGCCCTGAAGGAGAAAATCAAGTTGGCGATAGAAAGGAGTAATCAGCGAGTCACCAAACGGTTCCGCGATGCAGTGCCCTATCTCCCAAAGTTACAAAACTTGAAGATACTGAAGGCCAAAGCAATAAGGCGATGAAATTGACCAAAGGGCGGATCGCCTAGTGGATCGGCGATCCCAACTTACTTCGCCGAATGGTCCTTCGCAGCACATTTTTGACAACTATAAATACGTTTTTAAATTCTTAGTTTAGTATGCAGTTTAGAATATAACATTTAGTTTTCAAGTTGAGAGCTAAGAACTAACTATTTGGAGACAATATTTCCTTAGCTTTGAAGATTTCTATTTATGAGAAATAAGAAGTGGGTGTTAAAGATTCTTCATCTTAGACCTTTGTATAGATAATATCAATCCTACCCAGTTGATGGAAACAAAATTTGGTAACGATTTTTTCTTTTTATGATGTCTAGCTAAAACCCCAATTCTTGGGGTGTGATTACGTGATTATGGGTTGATATAATTGTTGGGTATTGTTAATTTATAGTTTAATTGCTATTTAACGGTATTTTCGTTCAGTAATTGTGGTTGAATTTAATGGGTTGTAGTTGCAAATACAATCTTAACTTCGTGTTTTTGGCTTGCTCGAGAGAGAGGTTTTCAAACCAAAATTATTGAATCGATTGTCTGTGGGTATTGGGTTGTCATGGGTTCAGCTCGAGAGAGTGAACCCTAAACCATTTGCCACACATTTGGCTCGAGAGAGTGAATGGACTGAAGCGAAGGTTGTGCTTAATTACTGCTTATTGGTGTTCGAGAGAAACCAATTTGATTCGGGGTAAATTGTTTGAGAGAAAGTTTATCCCCATTAAAGTCTAGCTTAATCACTGATTTACAGTTGGTTAGTATTAATTGCAATTACCCAGTTGTCTATCTTAGCTTATAATCCTATCATATCTCAAGAATCACGTCTCTATAGTTGTTACTTTCGTATTATTTGTTGTTTTAGCTGATAAATGAAACCAAAATCCCTCTGTTATTTGACACTTGTATCACCTGTAATTTAAACCATGCTTTTGTTCGTAAATGTTTTTAGCTATGATTGACTAGAGCATATTCATACTTGCCTATTGATTCTCAATTACGAACCACTCCCTTGGGACTCGACCCCAACCCACTTAGTTGGGTTATTTTACTAACAATCATTGGCACTTAGTATTGGATGAAGTGTCCTGATACGTGAAATCAATCACCTTCTTCTTATAGAGTTTGCCTACAATAATAGCTACCATTGTAGCATTCAGATGCCCCTTAAGAGGCATTGTATGGGTGTAGGTGCAGATCTCCAGTTGGTTTGTTTGAAGTAGGTGAAGCAACCTTCATAGGGCCAGATTCNGCTACCATTCTAGCATTCAGGTGCCCCTTAAGAGGCATTGTATGGGTGTAGGTGCAGATCTCCAGTTGGTTTGTTTGAAGTAGGTGAAACAACCTTGATAGGGCCAGATTCGGTTCATAATGCTATGGAAAAAAGTTCAGCTTATCAGGTACAGACTTCAGACAGCCCAGAGTCATCAGAAGTCCTATGCAGATGTAAGGAGAAGGGACTTGGAGTTCCAAATTGATGATTGGATTTTCCTTAAAGTGTCACTTATAGGATCTTGAAAAGGGTTGGTAATGTGGCGTATGAGTTAGAGTTGCCAGCAGGACTAGCAGCAGTGCATCCAGTCTTTCATATTTCGTTGTTGAAGAAGTGTGTGGTACTGATCCAGCATCCATAGTAGCATGGGAAAGTGTGGTTGTGATAGATAATATCACTTACGAGGAGGTGCAAGTTCAAATTCTTAATAGTTAGGTTCGAAGGTTGAGAAACAAAGAAGTCGCTTCAGTTAAGGTTTTGTGAAGGAGTCAGTCAGTAGAGGGAGCTACTTGGGAAGCAGAAGCAGCCATGAAAGCCAAGTATCCTCATCTCTTTCCTTCCAATCCCATTCCTGCTTGAGTTAATAGTTCCTCTTAAGTGTTTTAGTTACTCTTGCGTAATTTTAGTCTTTGTGTCATGTTCCTTCAGTTTATACTTGCATTTTCAGCGTTTTTGGATATTCTTGGAACTTAGTTCAGTTAGATTTCAGTTTCTTGTACTTAGTGGTAGGGTTTGCAGCTCTTTCCCTCCATATCCAGCTACCCTAGACTTCATTCAAGGACGAATGTTCCCAAGGGGCAGTATTGTAACACCTCAAAAATCAATCTTAGGACTTTCAACAGAAAACCAGCAGAAACAGGTGAACCATGACAGGGTTCACGAATCGTGAAAGGAACTACGGTCCGTCGACCTGTCTGTGGTTCACACTCAGCCCAGAAATGGTGGACCACGGGACCCTTCATGGGTCGTGGACCACCACACGAGTCAACTGGTGCTCGTGGTAGCGAGACAGAACCTCTCACTCCGTGACATCAGAGTAAGGAGTCATGGTCTTGATGATTGGACGTGGGAGGGTCCGTGGACCTGAACCAACAGAACACCAGCCCAAGTGAGGGACCACGGGGAGCTTCACGGTCCGTGGTACTCCACATGGTCCATGGTTGGGCTCATGGACCGGACCCCCAGAACCAGTAGCTACTGGCCAAGGACCAGGACCCACTTGATGGTCTGTGGTCCGTGTGACGGTCCGTCATAGGGCCTATGTTCGGCCTTCGTAAGATTTAAAATGGGGTCGTTTTAGTCTTTTCCTATATGTGTTGGGCACTTAAACTACGTCGTTTAACCCTAAAAGTACGTAGTTTTGGTCTATTTGAGCCTTGTAACTTAATCAGAACTTACCCTAATCAATCATTCACAAAAACCTAGAGCAAAAGAATAGAATTTAGGCACTAGCATCCTCAAGAACAGCAGCAAGGTTTTCTTCAGTTCCAGCTTTGAAATCAAAAGATTTCTTTGTGAATTTGTTACCATGTATGTGCTATTTCACTGGTGGATTCCTTTCATCCACTAGGTCCTTAGAATTCAATCATATTCTTGATTCCCTAAATATTGCTTAGACCTAGGGTTTCTAGAACTTTAGATTAATGTTGTGATTTAGTTGTTAGATGAATCCTAATTAGAATATTACGTTTTCATAACTATGTTGCTTAATTATTGCATGAAATTTAGAACCCTAATTGTGTAGATTTGTTTAGTCCATGAATTACACTTGCTAGGCCAGTTTATACAGATATACATGCATCAGTTTACAAATGTTTCATTATCAGTACTTAATGTTACATTTTCAGTTAGCATGTCAAAATCTTGAGCTATTGAGTTATTTCAGTTATGTTGTATTTTATAGATTCTATTGGGAATAGACTTACTTCCGATTTGGACTAGGGTCAGTCACGCTCATAGTCCCAAAACTACGTGCCCCCGTAGGTTAAGTCCCATCTGTAGGAATTATACTTAGTGATCACGCCTGTCATGCCTATATACCCTTGGAAAGGTATATTGGGTCCTCTCGATGGGGCGTATTCATCGGACCCCACATTTAGCTCATTTGGTTTTATTTCGGTAAATAGTAGCTCCCACAATTAGATTTGTGTATTAACTAGGTTACTAGTTACATTTTCAGTATTCAGTTTCAGCATGTCATGTACTTGGTCATTGCATTCAGTTTAGTTATATTCAGTATATCTCAATATCTTTATCATGTTCAGATTATACCAATTCTCAGTATTCTTTGTTCAGTTACATGTTTGTTCAGCTTTATTCTATCCTGCATGCTCAGTACCTTTCAAGTACTGATGCATACTCTGCGCTACAACTTCTCGTGATGTAGGTTCAGGTCCTCAACATTCAGATCACGCATAGATCGATTCCCCATCTCCAGTTTAGCAGTATTAGTGGTGAGTCCTCATTCTTCGAGGATGATAGACATTATTCTTTATATTTCAGTCTTTCATTCTAGTTTCAGTTTTACTCGAGTTAGCTTGGGGCATGTCCCAACATCTCTAGTCAGTTAGAGGCTTATTTCAAACATAGACAGATTCAACTTTAGTATTTGAGTTTTACCTCAATATCTTAAACTTTTCGAAGTATTTATATATTTAGACTTCGATTGGGTAGTCCCCCTCATTTCAATTTATCTCATTTTTAAGCTTCCGCACAGTATTTCTTATTTTCAGTTTGTCTTAGTATGCTTATGATACGCCTACTCAGGGTTAGTATGGGTCACTCGTGATCCTAAGTCCCGTGTTTACGTCAAGGGGGTAGCCTCGGGGCATCACAACGGACTTGCTCCTAGACAGTGATTTCTTGATCATTTCTCATGTTTAACTATCTAAAATCACTCGTAATCATCATGATATCTTTCCTTTCACAAATCACAACCTTGAATTCATAAATCAAATTCAAGGTAGAATTGAGAGTCAAGTCTTGAGAGTTCTTCGGGTCATTTTAAGAAGTCTGTTACAAATCTTCTAAACATGTTTTAAGACTCAAGCATTGAGATTGAGAAAGAGTAGAGCCGAGTTCATTTTCTTTAAAATGCTACAAGGAGACTATGTATTCCGAAAGAGTAAATGTTTTCACATTTAAGATGAGAGGAAACACCGATTTCCAAAAATCTTTTCATGAGTAGTTTTGAGTTCCATATATTTTAAGAGATAAGAGTTTTGAGTAATAACCTCAAATCACAGAGAAAGATTTATGTTTGAAACATATGAGCTGAGTAATTTTGGGAGTAGTATTGAACACCGATATGGGGACGAGTTTATAATAACTCCAGTCTCCATAAACCATGTAGCCATCGTCGGTAGAAAGGGTCATACTTTTTAGATGATTCATTATGCTTTTTAACATAGACTAGTGGATCAACTTAGTTGTGGCGTTCTATATTCCGGAAAGTTATAGGATAGTTCTGGCAGTGTGGGTAAGATGATGTATCATCACATCGCTCATAGTGATGGTTCTCGGTTAAAGAAACTCCCACAAAGTTATATTATACTCTATTATATATAAATTGAGTTGTTATCATATTTTTCAATACATTGAGTTGATATCTACTGTTTTAAATATTTTATATAAACTGCATATTTATTGTTGTTTATTTCTGCATTGAGTTGAGTATCCATAAGTTGAGTAAAGTTGAGGTAAGTGTTTCTTTCAGAATTTAGTTCAAGCTTATGTCAAGCTTAGTTTTCTCCTTGCATTCTCATACATCCAATGTACTGATGCCATTTGGCCCGCATTGTTTGATGATGCAGCTATAGGTAACCAGGATCAACATCCAGCTCCTCATTGATCCAGTAGAGCATTCAGAGTCATTTGGTAATCCTCCTTCCTTTTACATTATTTCAGTATTTTCGGTTGTTAGGATGATCGAGGGTCTTGTCCCAACATACCTCATAGTTGTAAAGGCTTCATACACAGATAGTCATTAGTTCATTAGTCTTGATATTTTAGTTGTTTTTATTATAAGACTTGAGTTGCCTTATTGGCCTGTTGAATGTTTGCTTTAATAACATTCTAGTTTAGTACATAAATTTATCTTTGTTGAGTAAATTCTTCCACTGAGTTGTATAGTAGGTCGAGGGTTCACTTAGGGCCAGCAATGGTTCTCGAATGCCTATCCCACCAAGGGTGTAGGCTTGGGGCGCGACAGTTTAAAGCATTTTTTAAGTAGCTTTTGAATTGGGTTTTGGAATCAAAGCTACATCGAATCATTGTAAAGACTTGGAGATTTATACCCAACTATGGAGAATGTAATAGGTTTTAAGTTCTTACTTTAGATGATGTGTAGCTAAAACACATGTTCTTGGGGGTGTGACTATGTGACTCATTGTCTAGTTTATCTTATAGGTGTCAAGGATTATTGATATTATTGTTGTTTTGAAGTGGGTTTGATTTATAGATGATTTTCAATTTATGAATTGGAATGATGATTTCAGTTCTAATTGCGTATGTAATGCTTAATTAAGAAAGTGGTGTAAAGTCAAGGTTATAAATCAACATTTGTAGTGATAGGGTTGTTGTGGGTTCAGCTCGAGACAGTGAATTCTATACTCGATCTTGCCTATCTAGCTCGAGAGAGTGGATAAAGCGAGGTATTGGGTTGTTTATAGTGTTAAGTTTGTCGAGGTTTGAGAGAACTCGCTTGAACCATAATAGTTGTTCGAGAGAAAGCTATTGCGTCCAAAGTCTGGCCTACCCACTAAGATTTAGCAAACTTTAGTAGTCATTGATCACCCATTTAGCGAAGTTGACAATTATTTGATCACATCCCGAAGTATCCATTAATTACTTGATTGTCCATGTTTTTCATAATTGTTTTAGTTCCTAACTGACAAACCAATCCCAACATCAGACATTTGTGTCACCCTTACAATTTATATAAATGATTTCGATAATTTCTATTCGTACAACCGACTAGATCGCGTTTATAACTTCATAATTGAATTCGAACTTGCACTACTCTCTGTGAGTTCAACCCCAACTCATTTGTTGGGTTTTATACTAGATTACGATCGTCTACACCTAGTATTGAATGAGGTGTAGTTGAGCGTTTATCGAAAATGGCGTTGCTTCCGGAGAGTGGTGTTTAGAGTTCTATTATTGAAGTTTGAATTATAATATGTTTGTGTTGTAGTTGAATCGAATTAGCTTGTGTTGTGAGCGGTTTATGATCAGGTTACTAGATGAGTGCAGCTGGAAGCACCGTGAACTAACTTGGTCACCAAGATGATGTTGGTGATTTCAATCACGTCAATGAAGCTCAACTGGGGAGCCTATGTTCTATCCGCTTACCTCCGATTATGGGGAATGTTGTCTTCGATGTTACTAGCACAATGTTGCAACTCTTGCAAGCTAAGGGTGTATTCGGAGGGCTGGATCATGAGAACCCCCATGACCGCATTCAGAAATTTGTAGCTATATGTAGTCCATTTTTACTAAAGAATATTTCACAAGAATCAATTCGGCTCCAATTGTTCCCTTTCTCTTTGATGGGTGAAGCAACCAAGTGGTTGGCAGGTCTACCAAGGGACTCCATTGCGTCATAGGAAGTGCTCATTGAGGCATTTTACATAAGATTCTTTCCACCCTCTAAAATGGTGAAATTGTGTGACAACATCCAGAACTTCAAGCAAGTAGAAAGGGAATCGATTCATGAAACTTGGCTGAGATTTCAAAAGTTACTACTACAGTGTCCTACTCATGGGCTTTTGGGTAATGTAATACTTCCATATTTATACTGGAGTTTAGACTCAGTGAACAAAGGGGTAGCTAACCATTTGGCTCAAGGGGGGATAATGTTGCAACCATTTGAGGTAGCCTAGTCCCTTCTTGATGAAATGACAATGATCAATCGGGCATGGTACTTCTCAAGAGGACCAAATATCTCCCTTAAACTTTAGGATGACAAAAGAGCACCAAGGAGAAAAGACGGGATGAAAATATTAGCAAAATGATGTACCAATAGGAGTTGTTGAGTAAACATGTGTAAGAAAGTGTTGGTGAACACGAAGATGTAAAAAGAGTTTCTAGACTTGAGAAGGGTTCTCACCCAAGCTATTTAAAGTCAAGTGGGAATCAAGATTGGAACTTACATAATGAAGGAGAGTGGAGACAATATAATAATGATTGGACTTATCAAAATAGCCCTTGGAAGAGAGAAGAAGAGCACCACATTCAATCAAGTGACAGCCCAAGATCTAAGGATAGTTTGGGAAACCTACGAGTGGATGAACTATTGTCGCGCATCCTAGGTTAGGTAGAATGATCTAATGNGTCGGTGAACACAAAGATGTAAAAAGAGTTTCTAGACTTGAGAAGGGTTCTCACCCGAGCTATTTAAAGTCAAGTGGGAATCAAGATTGGAACTTACATAATGAAGAAGAGTGGAGACAATATAATAATGATTGGACTTATCAAAATAGCCCTTGGAAGAGAGAAGAAGAGCACCACATTCAATCAAGTGACAGCCCAAGATCTAAGGATAGTTTGGGAAACCTACGAGTGGATGAACTATTGTCGCGCATCCTAGGTTAGGTAGAATGATCTAATGGAGATGAACGCGGACTTCTCATCATTGAATAATAGGTTAAATCTCATGCGGATGTAATCAAGCAGCTTGAAGGGTAAATGAAAAAACTTTAAGCACAATTGAAACCCAAGGTAATTGAAGGGAATGAAGATGAGTGTGTTACCAATTTGAAGGCTAATAATAACAAGGATTTGGCGGTTGTGACTCGAAGTGGAAAGGTAGCAGTTGGTAATGTGAGGGTTAATGATGGGACAAATGCTTATGAAAAAGAGAAAGACATCGTTGAGGAAGACAGGTCCGGTCAAGCACCGGAAAAGGATATGCTTAGAGATGAGGAAGAGAGTCCAAAACAAAGCCCCACCTAAAAGTTTCAAAAAGTGAAAGAAAGGGCTACATCATCTCCAAAACTAGTGCAACCTCTTCCAAAAATAAATCATGCATTACCTCAACGTCTCAAAAAGAGAAATGAAGTTGAAAAGTTCAAGAAATTCCTACCCGTGTTCGAGACACTTTCTATAAATCTTCCTTTAGTGGAAGCATTGTTGGAGATGCCGGGATATGCGAAATTCATGAAAGAGTTGCTCACTATGAAGAGAAGCATGTACTTCGAAACAATTGAAGTTTCTCATAATATAGTACAATTATGACTAGCGATGTGATTGCAAAGAAAAAGGATCCGAGGGCATTCACTATCCCATGTACCATTGGTATGCTTAAGTTTGCCAAAGCTTTATGTGATTTGGGGGCAAGTATAAACTTGATGTCATATGCAATCTTCAAACAACTTGGGTTGGACGAATCAAAATCCACAACAATGTGGCTTCTAATGGCGGACCGATCTATTAAAAACCCCATTGGGATACTTTATGACATATTGGTAAAGGCTGATCGATTTATCTTTCCGGTTGATTTTGTTATTCCAGATTGTGAAATTAATGCGGAGGTTTCTATTATTTTGGGTAGACTATTCTTGGCGACTGCAAGAGCTTTAGTGGATGTTGAAAGTGTTGAGTTAAATTTTTGGGTAAATGAAGAAGAGGTTACCTTTAATGTGTGCAAATCAATGAAGCAACCTAGTGACATTCAGGTAGTTTCAACGATTGATGTGATTGAAGAAGCAGTGGCTAGTGTGAGTGAAATGATGTTTATGGGTGAACCCCTTGAGGTTGTTCTTTCGATTTATGATAAGACCGAAGTTCAAGGGTATGATGAAGTGGTAGCTGCTCTATCAAGACTAGGTGCATATCCAAGAAACCCATTGAATCTAGACATTGATCTAAAGAATCGAGAGAGTCCTCCCGCTAAACCATCCACAAAATAACCCCCAAAACTTGAGTTGAAAGTGCTCCCTTTTCATCTTCGGTATGCGTTCTTGGGGGCGAATAATACATTGCTCGTTATCATTGTAGCAAACTTGCTTGAGTGACAAGTTAAATTACTTTTTGAGGTGTTGAAACGTTACATAAAGGCAATAGGATGGACACTAATATTGTAGGTATTCCACCCGGAATTCACACTCACAAAATCCAATTAGATAGCGAATGCAAGCCAATTGTTGAGCATCAAAGAAAACTAAATCCATATATGCAAGAGGTGGTGAAGAAAGAGTTTATTCAACGGCTAGACACAGGCGTGGTGTACCCTATTGCGGATAGTAAATGGTTAAGTCTCGTACAATGTGTACCCAAGAAAGAAGGCATCATGGTGGTCCCGAATGAGAAAGGAGAACTTGTACCTATGGTAACCAGTTGGAGAGTATGCATAGACTATCGGAAGCTAAATTCTTGGACTGAGAAAGATCATTTTCCTATGCCATTTATGGATCTAATGCTCGTTACACTTGCGGGGCGTGGATGGTACTGTTTCTTGGAAGGCTACTCTGGGTACAACCAAATCTATGTTGCACCACAAGACTAAGAGAAAACCACTTTCACATGTCCCTATGGGACTTTTGCCTTCAAGAGGATGCCCTTTGGATTGTGCAATGCTCTTACGGCATTCCAACGATGCATGCTTTCTATTTTTGCTGACATGGTGGAAGAATCAATGGAAGTCTTCATGAATGATTTCTTAGTTGTAGGTGATTCATTTGAGACATGCTTAACTCATCTTGGGCAAGTCCTTCAAAGGTGTGTGGAAACCAACTTGGTCCTCAATTGGGAGAAGTGTCATTTCATGGTCAGGGAAGGCATAGTCCTAGGTCACAAGGTGTCATAAAAGGGATTGAAGGTGGGCAAAGAAAAGATCAAGGTTATTGAGAAGTTGCCACCACCTATTTGTGTAAAAGGTGTTCAGATTTTTTTGGGTCATGCAGGGTTCTATCGAAGATTCATCAAAGAATTTTCAAAAATTGCACACCCATTGTGCAAGATATTAGAGAAAAAGGTGAAGTTCCTTTCTGATAATTCTTGCTCAAAAGCTTTTGAATGTTTGAAAGGAAAGCTAATCTCCACTCCGGTGATCATTAGCCTGGATTGGTCCAAACCATTTGAGGGGATGTGTGATGCAAGTGGTACCGCTCTAGCAGCCGTGTTTTTTTAGTAGCTTTTGAATTGGGTTTTAGAATTGAAGCTACATTGAATCATTGTAAGGACTTGGAGATTCATACCCAGCTATGGAGAATGTACTAGGTATTAATTTCTTGCTTTTTATTATATGTAGCTAAAACCCCTGTTCGTGGGGGGGTGTGACTATGTGACTAATTGTCTAATTTAGCTTATGGGTGTCAAGGATTATTGATGTTATTGTTGTTTTCAAGTGGATTTGATTTATAGCTGATGTTAAATTGATGAATTGGAATGATAATTTCAGTTCTAATTTAGTATGTTATGCTTTCTTGAGGGAGAGGTGTAAAGTCAAGGTTATAAATCAACATTTGTAGTGATTGGGTTATTGTGGGTTCAACTCGAGAGAGTGAATTCTATACTCGATCCTGCCTATCTAGCTCCAAAGAGTAGATAAAGTGAGGTAGTGGGCTGTTTAAAGTGTTAAGCTTGTCGAGGTACAAGAGAACTCGCTTGAACCGTAATAGCTGTTTGAGAGAAAGCTATTGCATCAAAAGTCTAGCCTACCCACTAAGATTTAGCAAACTTTAGTACTCATTGATCACCCATTTAGCGAAGTTGACAATTAATCAGTCACATCCCCAAGTACCCCTTAATTACTTGATTACCCCATTTTGTTCATAATTGTTTTAGTTGCTAATTGACAAACCAATCCCCCCATCTGACATTTGTATCACCCTTTCGATTTATCTAAATGTTTTTGATAATTTCTATTTCTACAACCGATTAGATCGTGTTTATAACTTCATAACTGAATTTGAACTTGTATTGCTCCATATGGGTTTAACCCCAACTCATTTGGTGGGTTTTATACTAGATTACGATCGTCTACTCCTAGTATTGGATGAGGTGTAGTTGAGCATTTATCACTGAATCGTACCTAGAACAACAAGTAATGGGTACAAGGACAGAACTAAACAATAAATAACACTAATAATAAGAAACGAAAGAAATGGAAGAAAAAACAAAAACTATATAAACAAAAGATTCCCTCCCAGAACATGGAAGTCACGGTACACATTTGTCTAACAAAAATAAATGCATGTCCCGATACAGGACTGCAACAAGTCATCTCAAAGGCAAAAGAGAAGTTAACATATGTACAAAGGATACAGGCTAGTCTAGGACACCAAGTGCTCACCCTCGTCTCCGATATCCACAAGCTTAAAAAGACAACACGAACAATAATCGTTGGTAGCTATTACTAGGACATGCATCAAGAAAAAGATGTAGAGTGTAGCGTAAGTACCAAAACAAAGGTACTCATTACGCATCATAGGCCGACCTAGCAAGAAAGGTAAAATAAATTTCAAAAGATAGAATCTCGACACAAACAAAGGTCACATCGGGAAAGAAAGGAAGCACACGAGAATACAGAAAGTAAATCTAAGTACAACTAAGTTAAACCTAACTTGACCCCATAAGACCATAAGGTACACTCATGCGCAAGTTTAAATAAAAACCTGAACAGACCCCTATAAGCCCAACAGGTACACAGAATATCTAAGACTATAATTAAAATACATCCAATCCCAAGTCCAATAAGATTCAATCAGGCCTTAAACCCGAAGTAATAGTTTCACAAAGAAGTAATGGACGCAAACAATAGAACAATAGTCTCAGGCTGTAAATAACTTTCTCAAACCGTAGAATATTAGCCTCGGACTGGGGATAATGACCTTGAACCAGGGATAATGACCTCGAACCGTAGCACACTGTCCTCGAACTAGAAATAATCGTACTGTCAAGCAACCTCCCAGCCCAGCTAGCAAGAGTGAAAAAAGGGCATGTCAACTATGAAGCGGATTCCAATATCAATACCAAGTCATCATGGAGTGTCGTACATCCAAAGGTATCAACAAAAGGCTCCCAGCCTTGTACGATTCACTCTCCAATCCTCACGATATCACAAACCTGCGGTAATGCATCAGTGACACATAGATGGGGATAGAAAATAGAAGGTATAACAAGCTGCACAAATGCCTAAATTAAGGCTCATACTGCCATAATCAAATCTGCACTTCAAGTTTACAAGGACCTAGTCTTTCGGAAACATGATAAACTGCAAGGGGGAAGAGTCTAGGGCATCACTAGCCTATCCTAGACTACGGTTGAACATGCTACATAACACACATGATTATACAAGTAAATGACATAGCATGTTGCAGCACACAAATAACCCCTAATTATCATGCTACTACAATCCTAAAATATTGTCTCTAAAATAGAAAAGAAATAACTATGTACCCACCCCTATTTCACACTAATCATCATAAATTTACACATTCATTTCTAATCAAAGAAGGAAATCAATTTTTAGCCTACCAAAAGGCCGACCACGCATGCTCCAAGTCAAATGGCCGAAGCTTTTCCTTTCCAAAGGGCCTCTGAATGCTGCCACGCTACCAAAACTAGGATTACAATGTAAGTACGGTTGTTCAGACATTAAAAAGTCTTAAAATGGAGACAAACCAATTTTAGAGTCAATATGAAATTGTGGGACCAACGCCAGAATTTCCAGAATGTAATCCATCAAGAGGTCCTAAACCTCACATCGAACTTGTGTTCCAAAATTGAACAAGGTTCAGGGCTCAGTAACAACCAACAACAATCATGCAACAATTCACAAATAAAGGGAGGGGCAGCAGCTTAAAATAAGAATTCACCTCAAATGAAGGTCCACCAACACGCCCCTGTCACACCACAGTGAAGTCTCGATGATTGCATATGTGTAGGACTTTAATCACTCAATTCCGCCAAGAAATGACCAAGAAAACACCTTTTCAATCCTTAGAAGGACAACAGATTGTGTTTGTCTTCATCGCGGTAGCTAGAAGGAGGGTCGCGATTACCCAACTCATTCTGAATAGTCCTCTAGAAGCTAGAAGTAAACTGAGCACCCCGAACTAATATAATAGAGACCCGCACACCATGAAGATGTACCACCTCATGCATGTCGATACGGGCTAACCTCTCGGCACTGATTGAATACTAGACAAGGAAGAAGTGTGTTGATTTTGTCTATTGATCAATGATGACCCAACTGTTGTCAATATCTCTAGAAGTCTAGGGAAGTCCTGCCACAAAGTCCATAATGATGTGATCCCACTTCCACTCTGGAATGGGAAATATCTAAAACTCAACATCGGCATTAAGTGCTCGGCCTTAACCTGCTGGTAGCTAAGGAAACTGAATACATACTCAGCAATATATCTCCTTATACCACTCCACAAGTAATATTGTCTCCATCATGATGCATATTCGCGGTGCTCAGATACATATAGTATCTAGAATCATAAGCCTCACAAAGTATCACCTGAATGAAACCTCCAACTCTCAAGACACAAATACGGCCTGGAAACCTCAAATGCTACCTGAATCTAAGGTAACCTGACTGGTGTCACCTGTTAAGAATCAATCTCAAAGTGCCACCAAGACCTCATCCTCAAGCTATTGGCTACAGATCTGATCAAGTAGAGAGGACTAAACTCCCACATAAGCTAAGATACGCCTAGAATCTAAAACATCCAATTGTACCATATGATTAGCTAAAGACTGAATTTCCAGAGCTAAAAATATTTTAACGATGGATAAGAAGATTAGACAACCCATACTCACTGTCTTCTGACTCAAGACTCCTGCTACTACATTCGCCTTGCCTAGATGTTAGACAATAGAGAGGTCATAGTTCTTTAGAAGTTGAATCCAGCGATGCTTCCTCGAATTAAGGTCCCTCTAACTCATGATGTACTGAAGACTCTTGTTATTAGTGTAGATCTCACAAAAAACTCCATACAGGTAGTGCCTCTATATCTTAAGCATGCAAAACTACCACAATTAACTACAAATCATGGGTGGGATAGTTGCGCTTATGTAACCTAAGTTGCCTCAACATATAAGCAATAACCTATCCCAGCTCCAAAAATACACAACCCAAACCAACATCGGATGTATCACAATAGAGTGTGAAGCCCACGCTCTGAACTGAAGAGTCAATATAGGAGTAGTAGTCAGTAACTCCTTAAGCTTCCAAAGTCTCAACTCAAACTGCTTAAACCACTCAAAGGCACATCAAGATGATTCAAGTGGGTCAGAGGTGTTGCAATGGTGTAGAATCTCTCCACGAACCATTTGTAGTAGCCTTCCAATAGACAAAACATTGAACCTCAGTAACCAAAATGGGCCTAGCCCAATCATGAAATGCCTCAATCTTCTCCGGATCAACCATGGTGCCTTCCTTGGATACCACGTGCCCCAAGAATGATACAAACTCAACCAAAACTCAAACTTTGAGAACTTGACATAAAGCCGCTAATCTCTTAAAATTTGGAGCATAATCCTCAAATGTTGTCTCATGATCACTCCTGCACTATGAGTATACTAGCATATCATCTATGAACATGATAACGAACAAATAAAGATATGGCTTGAAAATTCACGTCATCAAGTCAATGAAGGCAATAGGAGCATTAGTCAACCCAAAAGACATCGATAGAAACTCATAGTGGCCATATCTAGTCCTAAATGTGGTCTTAGGGATGTCTGCTACCCTACTCAACTAATGGTAACCAGACCTTAGATCAATCTTCGAGAACACTATGGTACCTTGAAGCTTGTCAAAAAAATCATCCATCCCACTGTTACCTTATTTAGCTGCCTATAATAAATACACATGCGTATTGAACCATACTTCTTCTTTATAGACAGAATGGAAGCACCCCAAGGCAATACACTAGGCCTGATGAATCCCTTACCTAAGAGATTAGGAAGCTAAACATTGAGCTCCTTGAGCTCTGTAGGAGCAATCTGATATGGCGTAACAGAAATAGGTTGAGTACCCGACTCAAGCTCAAGGGGAAAGTTAATATCACACTTTTAGGGGTAAGCCATGCAGGTTAAACATATCTAGTAACTCATTGATAACTCGAACCAACTCCAGGAGGTACCTCCCTACTTAAATCACATACATAGGCTAAGTAAGACAGACATCCGCTAGTTACTAGCCTCCGAGCCTGAACTTAAGATATAACTCCAACTGGTGTCTTACTAACGGAGCCCTACCACACCACTGTGGGATTACTAGGCATGGCTAAGGTAACGGTCTTATAGAAAAAATCTAAAACCACACGGTAGGGAGTTAACTAGTACATGCCTAGAATCATATCATAATCAAGCATATCTAACAATATAATGTTTGCCCAAGTGTCACACCCTTGGATAGTAAATACGTAAGATCAAAATATATGATCCACTACTAAAGACTCACCCACAGGGGTTGACACATGCAATGGTGCTGACATAGGCTCATAACTTATACCCATACGAGAAGCATAATACAGAGAAACATAATAATAGGAATAACCATGGTCAAATAAAGCTGAAGCGGGCTGATGGTAGAAGAGAATCCTACTTTTTATCACATCATCTAATGCCTCTACCTCCGCCCTCACTGCGTTGCATAGAAATGGCCTTGTCCACCTCTACCCTAGCCATTAGTCGTACCATATGACTTGCATCCCCCAGGTACCACCCCAAGTAACATGTTGTCCATCGCGATGATCCTGACCCTGACCTCAACCCCTAGATGGACATGCTAGTGGAGTTGGTACAGTAGGTGGAGCTTTTTATGGAGCAAAAGTAATCCGTCTACGCAAGGGAAAATATTTGGACCAATGATCAAGCTCCCACACTCAAAGCAACCAGAAAATGGCTTGCCCCTAGAAGAACAGCCACCACCGCCTGAAGCACTAGTTTGGGACCCATGACTCTAACTAGAGCCAACCTCACTCAGGCTATATCGGTCACTTTCTAGAGCCTAGATTGCATTGGTCAGCTGGACAATCCTACTGATACTGCTAACTGGATCCATCATAGGATCCCATCTACCTAAAATCGGACTTGTAGTGGTTGTCCTCATGTCTGGCTCTCTTATCATTTCCTCATTGGACATCACGATTTCAATAGTGCAGGCATGATTAAAAACATCTAGAAAAAAGAGACTCGTGGAGACCATATACTGAGTCTTAATCTAAAGTTAAAGCCTTAGTCCATGAACAAAACACCAAAATCTTTCCTTCTCAATAGGTAGAATCATGGTCGCATGATGGGAAAGCTCGTGAAACCTCACCTCATACAGATATGGATCCCTGCTACAACCTGGAGAACTTATCTTGGAGGGAATCTCTAATGCTGCGAGGGATGAATCTGGCTAAGAAAGCCTTAAAGAACTTGGTCCAGGTGATCGGTGGTAAACCACATGGTCTGGTCTCAATGAATGTATGCCACCTCTGTTTGGCTGGCATGTCTAGTTGATAATCAATGACGTCGGCTCTTTTGGACTCCGTAAAGCCTAAAGTATGTTGCCACTCATGGAAATTAGTCAGAAAATCATGGGGATCCTCACCCACAACCCAAAACACCTCAAAGGTTGAAGCCTCAAGAACACTCTGAGCATCTTCTGCTCCTTTAGTGGCATAACTCTGGCCATAATCATAGGTTGCACATTCCCAGGTGGTACCTGGACCCTAGGTGCCTCTATTGTAGGTTAACCCTACTGAGCTAGTACTAGCGTAGGGGATGGGGACTACTGCATGTTCTTGGTCATTGTTAAAATTGGATAATAGTTACGTGAAGATATGGTGCCACAACTAGTCTGGGAGGTGTGTGAGCTAGTCCAAGCCTCAGCGGCTCCTCTGGAGCATAGCCTAGTGGAGGATTTGCTACTACTATGTACTTAGCTCTCTTTGTTAGGTTGGTGCAAAATTTGATACGCTCAAATTACACATCCTTACAGAAGTATAAGCGATCGTTATCAAGTAAAGAACCCAACTTGTAGGTTGGGATCGATCCCATGAGGAAAATGGTTTAGACTTTACTTTAACCAACAATTATATTCAATTAGTCAAATTATTTCGAGAAACAGGTATTTAAAGGGGGGGTTGTGCTTGTGTGAAACAACTAGTAAGAACTTAATAAGTAATCAGTAATCAAACTCAACTTTGGTTGTTATCAAGATAAGAGAAATAACTAGGGTATACATGTTCCCCACAATCTCATAACGCAGTAATCCTAGTAACAGCATCCTTTTCTAGTGTATTACATGCAAAGTGATAAGTTAGGTATCTCTAAATCCTTGGTCCGGCATCTAGAGAATTTCACCCCGCACCTTGGTCCGGCTACGTGTGTATAATTTACTAACCCTTGCCTTTACCTCATATTAGACATCATAATCGATGTTTGGCTTAGTTATTACTTCGCACCAATCGACACTAGCCTATTAGATAGTATCACACTAAATCTATGTTGATAATTCTTTTCTTGTTGATTACCTCCTTGGTCCGGCAAGTAGCAACAAGGCGAGTTCTAACGTTGGCCACCGTTAAAAAGACTTCTAAACGAAAGAATTATCAATACATGCAACACACTATTCAAGAATTGCTTATTTACTATTCATACTTTATTAATCGCTCATGGTTCCCACAACCCTAGTTGTGGATTTAGTTACTTATATTGGCAAGAACACAATTCATAATTGTAGATGAAGAAATCATGAACTTACGTGAAGAGAATAATAAACCCAGAAATTTAACTTGAATTGCAAAGCCAAAATCTTCAAAACGAACTTGGGAAATCAATAATTGCTAGAGTTGCAAATTAATCTCCAAAGTTACAAAGCAAAACTAGAATAATAGTGTCGAACCCCCAAAAACGAGGTTGACATGCCCTATTTATAGAAAACAAATTCTAAATAAAAAGGGAAACAAATTAAGGAAAGTTTTATTCAGGTATGCATCTTCAATCTACGAGATCGACTTACGGACCGTCGATGGATCTACGATCCGTAAGTCCCTTCCGTCAATCTGGACTTAGAAAATATTTCAACTTTCAAAAATCAGCTTCTCTGAAGCAAACGACGGACCAGCAGTACGGACCGTAGATCGACCTACGGTCCGTCAATCGCCTCCATAGCTCCATACTTAGAATCTTCAAAAATCAGGTACTGGAACCGTCGCAGTATCACTGTACGGATCAACAGTACGGTCCGTAGATCAATCTACGAACCGTCAATGGGCACCGTAGTTCCACCCTTGGTCAGATTTCCCTGCTTTGTCCTCAATACCATGCCTGCTGATCTACGGTCATCACCTACGGACCGTGAATGGACCTACAGTCCGTAGATCACCTCCGTGAATGCCCTGTTTCTGCATTTCTTTCAGTTCTCTCTATACTTCCGCGCCTGAACACCTTTTCTACAAAACATGATAAAAACACATAAAAACCAATATAAAAAGGCCCTAGACACACACAGCTTGTAAGTGAAATGTATTAGAAATACCTTAAACTCATGGTATATCAACACCCTCAACTTAAATTCGTTGTTTGTCCTCAAGCGACGCACTACAACTCTAAACGACACTATTATAGAAGCAAGCATTTCTAAACTCAAGCAATCACATAGCTCTCTACCTCCTCATTGTTCGGGTGCACATTCGTTGTCTTAGACTCGACAAGCCAATTCATGTGGATCACATCATGACACAGACCAACCAACTGACACACAACAGACACCTTCTCACTGTCACCTAGGTACCAACTTTCCGACGATGTAACTAGTGCCCTTATTTCAAACAAAATCCCCTTTTCGCAAAAATTTAATGTCACTCATAGTACAAGGATTTATTCAACACTCACACTCAGAAGTAATTTCAAATACAGTTAGAGCTTACTGCCATAAGCTTGCCCTTATTTTCACTGCTTAGACTCTCCAAACTAGACTCTAGGATCACTATAGGACTTTATTGGCTTGTAACGTAGGCTCAGGGTCAGGTGTGGTACATTTGGGTACTGCTTAGTGACTTTCTGCCCTCCTTGTCATTACACTAGGCTTTTAACCTCTTTTTGCCCTATTTTTGTCTTATTATCACTTTACCTTCTTTCCCTTAATTTTCTTCAACCACGGATGTGACTTTATTTTCCTTTTATTTTATTGTTCCTCTAGCTTTTAACAAGTCACATCTTTTCCTCACGTTTTCCCCTTCTTCTTTTTTTTTCACTCTTTTCATACCCATTTTTCTTTCAGTTTCCTCTTTCATAGCCACCCTCAACTTATGGATTTTTTGTTAGTTGAGGTGCACAATACCCGATGTCAGGTCAGGGCCAAGATTGAAGTTACTTTTTACATTAGCCACTCTCAACATAGGCTTTTGGCCTAAGTCAAAGTGCACATGTCCAAGGAGGGACCGGGGCCAATATAGTAGATTATGAGAAAGTGAGTTCGGGGTTTTAGAAAGAAATGGTTTATTTGTAGGCTCAAAGTTGGATCAAAGGGGACAGTTATTTCATTTGGTTGAATCCTTCTAGGCAATTTATGGATTTTTCATAACAATGGCCTATGATCACTTCCTATTCTCTAGATTGAATTGTCTTAGCATGACTAACCGGGCAAGTTCTAGTTTTGCACAAAACCATTTGAACAGTCAATGATTCTCACCCACTCTTGGCACATAGTTTCATTATCAGATTATCAGATTACCCAGTTAAAGTTTCAGGTCAAGTCATGCCATCAAGTTGATTGTTACTATGTCATACTCAAAGCCAACACAATCAACTAATCGTACCTACTTCTAGCATACATCCCAAAATCTGACGGGTATAATTTTTCATAAGTCATCATGCTTCATTCTCTATCATGCTTCTACACATACAATCTTAAGCATGCCGGTTCAACAAAAATTAAACAGTCTCTTGGGAGAAAAGAACACAGGCAAGAAAACCCGAAGAGAGGATTCATGAGTTGGGTTATTCAGACTTCACCCTATCACTCACAATCCATTTACTCCACCCCCAACAAAAATAGATGCAATAGTCCACAATGCATACAGAAACGGTAAAAGAAAATGGATTTGGGTGAAGCAAACCTGTGGCGCAAAGCACCGGTGAATCATCAACAAGTAGGGGGGTCCGGTTTCTCGGAGCCTGATGTAACAGTGGTGGTGGCACCCTCAGTAGTACCCACATATGCAATCATAGCTCTCAGTAGTACTCTCTATCAATCTCACTGCACCATTAGTGGTGCTCACAACGTCCCTAAAAATAGGTTGAACCTCTGCAACTGGGGCAGAGCTCAATGCCCCTATAGCTCTCTCACGCATCCTCTGCTGGCACAACTCTTCGTCTGCAATCGAAGCCCTCCTAGCCTCCTTCTCTTGTCGACACTGTCTTTTCTGAGCTTTCTCTTTCTTCGTGCGATGAGAGCGGTGCCGCATGCCCTTGGCATGTGTCGGTGCAGGCCCCTCCTCGACGGTCCCACTGAATAGAGCCTCTAGCATTGTATCATCATCCAGTACAGTAGGAGTAGCCTGAGTCTCAACTGAAGGTGTAGCAAGAAGGGCATCAATGTCAGTCAGGAGGCTGGCTAATTCAGCCTGCAAAGCAGAGAGGTCTATGCTCGGTGCTGATAGCTTGAGGACTCGCAACTCAAAGGCATCAAGATGCTTATTAATTGCCTGGACCTTCCAGTCCATCATCCCCTCCATCCTGCGCTCCATTCTAGCCTCGGACTCGATAATCGACTTTTGCATCCACGGCTGGATGTGATGCAGCAGTGTGGCCATCTGCACCTCTAACTTCTGTACTCTAGCCATCGGGACAATCGTCGCTCCTAACTGTGGTGTGGACCGGGAAGAGCTAGGAGCCATACTAGCTGCCTGAGAAGAGGAGCCTGGGACAGTGTCGGTGTGGTCTGGGATAATGGGGTCACCGCCCTGTGCCTGCCCCACTGTGTCTGCAAGATCGGAACCAAAGGGAGGTACCTCAATTTGGGCTCTCTGCGAGGTGCTGCCACATTTGCCTCATCTCGAATAAGGCCGATGTCCAATGCCCCTGTAGGGTGGACTAACTTGTCACAATGCCAGATCGGCACTCCAGAGTCCCTGCACAAATGAAAAATTAGACATGGGAAGGGGTAAGTAGTGGAGGTCCTGAAAGCTCTCTCATGAATCTGTGCCAGCAGCATACGGGCAAAGTCGATCTCTACTCCTGCTACCAATGCTACAACCATCATCGCTCTGTCCCAAGTGACTTGATTGTCAGCTTTTGTAGGCGACACTCTGTTACGTACCAGCATCCAGAAGAACATGGCCATAAAATTTAACGTGGCCTTCCGGATGCCCAACCGTGGAGCGGTGACCCATTCCGCACGCTCGCCATCTGCAGCAATGTACCTGGCCAACCATAGTAAAACAGCCTCTCGCTGCTCAGCGTTCCTCTGGAAAACGCCACTCGGTACGATGTCCCAGCGGTAATCAAACTCTCAAGTGTTAGGAGACCAAGAGTGGCCCGTGGTAGGACCATAGAGAAAATGGCTAATAGTGGTGGGTGATATGTCCACCGGACACACTCGAACCAAGGTGGAAGTGAGTGGAGCCTGAGCTAGTGGCTTTGATAGCTTGGAAATAGAACCGCGGAGAGTGGCAGCATAGGAAGCATAGAACTCCCGTACAATCTCCTCGCTATATGTCCCTGGGTCTCGAGCCATCCAGTCACACTTGTGAAGGTTGAACAGCCGGTGAATATCTGGAACAGTATGCAAGCTCCCTGTGAGGACTCTGCGCTCCTCTGTAATTAGTCGGGCCATTTTTTGTTTGTCATTGACCATCTTAGCATCCCGATAGATTTGCCATTGACCTTCTACATACCACCTATTCAGCTCGCCGGCTACAGGAGTGGGGTCATCATTCCATGGTGCAGGTATGGACTCTGAGCTAGTTGCCTCGTCAGACGAGGCTGCTTGGTCATTCTCTCCAGACCATGTGGATGATTTGGCATTGGACCATGTAGCATGGGCAGACTCGGATTGTGAAGAGTGGGCAGACTCGGATTGTGAAGAGTGGGCAGACTCAGAGCCTAAGGCATGGGCAGACTCGGACCCGGACATAGGTCCCTCTGAATTGGAAGCAGCCCTAGTTGGTGACCCTATCAGTGTGTGTTCCTCATCAGACTGGGAGATAGTGACTACGTCGGGGAGCACCTTCCAGGGGGTGCTTCTTGGTGTAGCGCGAGAAGCCCTAGGGTTGAGAGGCACATATGCTGGGTCAGAGTCGTTGTCGGTGTCCTCATCAATTAACCGAAAACTAGGGGCAACAGATTTGGACTTGCCCCATTTTGAGTAGGTGACCATCTTCTTGGGTGCCATCGTACCTGCGGGAATGATATTAGTGCCAAAACTAACCATACGCAGTAAAAGAAACTTTTAGAATTGGTAACGACCCTCAACTAAGTCCACAAAAGAAAATTTTTGACAGATGCTACAGTGGTCATCCACGGAGGAGACCTACGGTCCGTAGACTGATCTACGGTCCGTGGATCTCTTCTGTGGATCAGGGGGCCTGACATATAGGTCACAGATGGAAACCACGGAAGTACAGAACGGTCTGTAGATAGACCTATGGACCGTAGTCCACCTCCGTGGTTTCACACTTGGTGGAATTTGTCGTGTGCATCCATTTACGAACCCCATCTACGGTATGTAGATGGATATACGGTCCGTAGACGGGGTATCGTGGAAGCCATCAGTGCCATGTATCATACATTTTTGGCCTTAGTTTTCAACATTAACACAACCTCATCATGCATTTACAAATTTAAATTATGCTAGTTCGTCATTCTTAAGATTCCGACCGATTATTATACCCAACAATTTAGACTAGATGTGGAACCCTAAGTCGAAACTAGCATATAGTATTTACGATCACATACACTAATGCTATACAAGCACTATCTATCGTTCCAAGGGAATTGTAATATTCAAGTTTATCATGAACATTCATCTAACAATTACCCAAGGTCAAGACCCAACTCCCGACTCTCTATATTCAATCTATGAATCGAAATTCAAAGTGAAGGGAAAGTCTATTACCTTACAAGCAACAAGGAGTGGGGTGATTGCATGATGATACTATGCTTAGCAAGACCATGGAGTCACCTCTTCGTTACTGACCAAACACCAGACCCTTTTTGTTAGATTATGGGATGGGTTGTTTTTGGTATGGAAGGGATTTTGGGAATCTATGGAAGGGAGGATATTATGTGGTAGTTATGGAGTGATTTAGGGAGTTTAAAGAATGGGTGAAACGGTTTTGGGAGTAATGGAGGGAAGGGAAATGGTTTGAAACATAGAGGCTTTTAAGTAAGGGGGTCTGGGTCGGGTCAGACAACCTTAGGGTTTGGACTCACGAGACCCCATCTACGGTCCGTGAGTCGATCTACGGTCCGTAGATCGGGACCGTAGATCACTATTATACTTGGACAAATTTAGGGGCTTAGCTGGGATCTACGGATACCATTGACGGTCCGTGGATCAATCAACGGACCATCGATGGGATCCGTAGACCTCTGCACCAGACCATTTTCTGCAGATTTATTGCGTGGTGTACCTGCACATGTAGCAACCAATAGGCTATTATTTTTTTACATTTTCTGGACACTTTTTAGACACGGACCCTATATTAATTCTAGCCAACACTAAGAACTAAAACACCGAAGCACCTACCTACATTGATACAAAGACGCAAGTAATCAAAGAAAGCTAAACTACTAAATGGAAAACAGAACCCTATCGTTGGCCAGATTGTACATCTTGGGTTGCCTCCCAAGCAGCGCTTGATTTAACGTCGCGGCACGACGCAGGTGTCTTGATTACTCAGACTTCATCAAGATTGCAGGCCTCAATNTTTACAATGAATCGTGTTCCTTCACTATTCTCAAGCTCAACCACTCCATGGGGAAGCATTTTTGTGAGCAAAAATGGCCCAGTCCATTTGGACTTGAGTTTGTTTGGAAACAAGCGCAACCTAGAGTTGAATAGAAGCACAAGATCAGCAACCACAAATTCTCGCTTTTCAATTCTTTGATCATGATACCTCTTCATCTTCTCTTTGTACAAGGCTGAACTTTCATAAGCTTTTAGGCGAAACTCATCAAGCACATTCAAGTCATTCATCATTTGATTAGATGCAGTGCCCCAATCCAAATTTAACTTCTTCATTGCCCACATAGCCTTGTGCTCTAGCTCTACTGGTAAATGACAAGACTTCCCATATACAAGTTGGTAAGGAGACATACCTATGGGGGTCTTATATGCAGTGCGATATGCCCATAGAGCATCATCAAGCTTCCTTGACCAATCCGTTCTATTAGCATTCACAGTCTTTGCTAATATCTGTTTGATCTCTCTGTTGGATACTTCAACTTGACCGCTAGTCTGTGGATGGTAAGGAGTGGCTACATTGTGACGGACACCATATTTCTCAAGTAGTAATTTGAACAACTTATTACAAAAGTGAGAACCTCCATCGCTAATAATGGCTCTCGGTGTACCAAATCTGGAGAAGATATTCTTTTTCAAGAATGCGGTGACACTTTTACCTTCATTGTTGGAGAGTGCAACTGCTTCCACCCACTTTGATACATAATCAACTGCAACTAGAATATATTTCATCCCATATGAACTCACAAATGGACCCATAAAATCAATGTCCTATACATCAAACAACTCTATCACCAATATAGGATTCATTGGGAGCTCTTGCCTCTTTGAAATCCCTCATTCTCTTTGACAACAATCACAAGACTTGGCGAAGTCATGAGCATCTTGGTGAATGGTAGGCCAGTAATATTCACACTGCAAAATCTTATGTGCAGTCCGAATACCACTATGATGCCCACCAACAGGTGATGAATGGCATGCTTCAAGTACACTCAACATCTCAACCTCGGGCACACATCGACGAATAATCCCATCAGCACAACAACGATACAAGTAAGGTTCATCCCAAAAGAATCTCTTCACATCATACATAAACTTTTTCCTTTGGTGAAAAGACAAATCGGGGGGCACAATATCGCTAGCCAAATAATTAGCAAAGTCGGTGAACCAAGGAATCAAATCATGAGAAGCAGCCAATACCTGTTCATCTGGAAAAGCATCATTAATTTCAGCCCTATCTCCAAGCTTTAGCATAGCCTCTTCCTTTAATCTGGACAAGTGATCGGCAACTTGATTTTCAGTTCCCTTTCTATCTTTTACTACAAAATCAAACTCTTGGAGCAGCAATACCCATCTAATCAATCTCAATTTTGCATCCTTTTTCGCCATCAAATACCTCAATGCAGAATGGTCAGTATGCACTATGACCTTAGTACCAAGCAAGTAGGATCGAAATTTCTCGAATGCAAAACCCACCGCAAGAAGTTCTTATTCGGTAACCATATAGTTCTTCTGAGCCATATTTAGAGCTTTGCTAGCTTAGTAAATAGAGTGAAGAATTTTCTCTTGCCTTTATCCCAATACTACACCAAGTGCGAATCTACTTGCATCGCATATTACCTCAAACGGTTGTCCCCAATCCGGTGAAATAATGATTGGTGTTGTACCCAATTTTTTCTTCAACTCTCCAAATGCTCTATGACAGTCTTCATCAAAATAGAACTTACACTCCTTCTCGAGCAGTTTGCACAATGGATGTGCAATTTTGGAGAAATCTTGGATGAATCTTCTATAAAAACCTGCATGCCCAAGAAAACTTCTAACACCTTTTACAAAGATGGATGGTGGAAGCTTTTCTATTACCTCAATTTTAGCTCTATCAACCTCAATACCTTTTTCTGAAATTCGATGACCCAACACTATACCTTCTTTTACCATGAAATGACACTTCTCCCAATTCAGCACCAAGTTGCAATCTTCACATCTTTTAAGCACCTCGGTCAGATGTTCTAGACAATGATCAAACGAATCACCTACAACTGAAAAATCATCCATGAACACTTCAATAGTGTCCTCCACCATATCAGAAAATATCGACATCATACATCTCTGGAAGGTCGCTGGAGCATTGCACAATCCGAATGGCATTCGTCTGAAAGCAAAAGTCCCATATGGGCAAGTGAGGGTGGTCTTCTCTTGGTCTTCTGGAGCTATAGAAATTTGATTGTAGCCTGAATACCCATCAAGAAAACAATACCAACCCTTGCCTGCAAGTCTATCCAACATCTAGTCCATGAATGGCATAGGAAAGTGGTCATTTTCTGTCCACGCATTCAACTTCCGGTAATCCATACAAACTCTCCATCCAGTAACGGGCCTTATTGGAACAAGCTCATTTTTTTCATTTGGAACCACAGTCATACCCCCTTTTTTAGGCACACACTGCACAGGACATACCCAACTACTATCTGCGATAGGATAGATGACTCCTGCATCTAGCCACTTTATGATCTCTTTTTTAACTACCTCTTGCATAGGTGGATTTAATCTTCTCTGGTGCTCAACACTGGGCTTATGATCTGGTATGAGTTGGATTTTGTGAGAGCAGATACCGGGGGGATCCCAATAATATCTGCAATAGTCCACCCAATCGCTCGCTTGAACCTCTTTAATACAGTCACCAAGCACTCTACTTGCCTTGCATTCAAATCTGCTGCAATGATGACCGGCAAAGTATTCTCTTCGCCTAAATATACATACCTCAAGTGCGGTGGTAGAGCTTTAAGCTCTAATTTTGGTGCCTCCACAATAGATGGTCTTGTGGGTGGGGACTCGCGATTCTTCATGTCTAGCTCATACTTCTTTGGTTTGGACCGGTATTCACACTTATCAAGTGCGGCTACCAACTCATCATACTCTTCAATACCATCACTACCGAAATTCATCATGACTGC